>NC_035436.2:35278935-35634057 GCF_002127325.2 Helianthus annuus | reverse complement strand
CGGGTACAGTGGCGTAGGTTAGAAAGGGCCGGGGGTGGGGGGCGCTCGACACACCGAACTTTTTGCTCAGTAGTGTTATGTATGTAGTTTTCGTATAGAAATTTTTAGGTATATACGTTTTCGACCCCACGGTTCTATAGAAATTTTTGGGTATATATGTTTTTGACCCCACGTTGGAAATCTCAAGTTTCGCCACTGATAGGGTATGTTTTTTCTTGTTGATAAAAGTACTATGTAAAAGTAGTTAGTTTTGAAAGTTTAATTGAAATCCGACCCTAGTAACATGTAGGGGTGTAGATCAGTGTTTCAAAACTAACTATATATCTAAAACAGATAAACAACAAGTAAATAAAGTAACATTACCGAAGTAATTTTCAGGTACAGGTGGGGATAGTCTGCTCCTGTTGTTCACGGCCATCATGCAACCAGTTTCTTGATCTACCGGAAACCGCCGGGCACGTGTCACGCACCTCCACACAACCGCGGAGAGCGACTGCAAAGTGGAAATCTTTGTCGTACCGCACTCAGAATTCGCTTTCGCCTTGAGTTTAGCAAGCGAATCCGACGAGAAGTGAAAGATTCGTTCCCTCAACATCGGGCGGTCTGGTCTATTGATGTATTCATCTTCATGGGTAAACGGGAGTGTGACAATCGGGTCGGATCCTGCCGGAATCCATCTGTCCAGAATCGGAGGACGTGAAATTTGAGTTAAATGACTGTTTTGCCCTTTAGATTGGAACATTTCTGACCATGAGTTGATGAAATGCCAGTACGAGGTTCCATCAACTAACATATGGTTGACGGAGCATCCTATAAAGATACCGTCTACAAGTTCTGTCACTTTTACGGACAGCAACGAGAGCTCGTGACCGTCGTTATTGACAGCTTGGTGATGATCGAAAAACGACTGAACAACCAACGGCACGTCCGTGGGTTTAACGATATCCGCCACGGTTAAATTAACAGACGAATGGATAAATCTAGCTCCGGGGCTATTCTCGGGGTTCAGAAACACGGTTAAAGAAGGCGGGTTTTCGTTTTTTACGGTGGCTAAACGGGCGGCGAGTGGGTGGAAATGAGTAAGTGTGGCGGAAAGAGAGTGTTTGAGGTCATCCAAGAAGGTGGTTATGGAGAAATCTTGATTTTCCGGTAACAAGAAAAGGAGACCCTTTTGAATGTAATTTCCAGAAAGCATGACGAGATCCCATGGCGACAAGTAAATGGGTTTCTTTGATTCTTCTGATTGGAATTTGGGGCTGATGAAGGAGTCTGAGATGATTTCAACGTTTGGAGAATTCATTGTATAAAATGGAGAGGTGTTTCGTTAATGATGAATTTGGGGATTGTTTTTGTAGAGGGTGAATGAGTGCATAATACGTTTGACCCACAACAGAAGGTTCAAAATCTAAACTAACTTCTTTTATTTTTAAACAACTTATTTTGGATCAATAACTATTTACGTATTATCGTATCATTTACGGAATCACTCGATTATATCCATCTTTAGTAGGCAACAGGGGCGGACCCATACGGTACTTTTATTGGAAAATCAAATATGAAATTATAAAAGTAATTGGAATCTTATCTTGGAAAATCAAAGATGAAATCATAGACACTAGAGAATCATTAATGATATCTATAAATTCTGTAAACACAAACAGCAAAACAAACCGGAAAATCAAAATACCATCAATATTCTAGTATTTGTACATAGCTAAACAACCTGAACAACAAAAACAAGTTACATGGTAGGGGTGTAGATCAGGGTTGGTATTCACGTATAACTAAACACACATATTAGAACATTATAATAATTTGCACATGTGTGATCATGTTGATAGATATAATTAACTTATAAAAGTGGTTAAATCTTTTTAGTGGAAAGAACTCATGTCCTCCATTTTTATTGAATATTGATTGGTCAAATATTGTGTGCTGTCATTCCTCTCTATCAACATATTATATAGATGATTACAAACGTGGTGATCTCCTATAATTATGCTATTCTATATAACAATACAATATATTCCATAAATACTAATACTCTCCCTCAGTCAAAACGGGAGGTTCCCAGATGTTGAGACTGGATTGGAAATCATCGAAAAGAACTTTCGGCAATCCTTTGGTGAATATGTCTTGCTATTTGGTACTTGGAGGGGACATGTAGAACCCGGACTTGTCCCTTGGCCACCTTTTCGCGAACAAAGTGAATGTCCATTTCGATGTGTTCCGTACGTTGGTGTTGAATGGGATTACCGGCGAGATAAATGGCACTTAAGTTATCACAATAGACCAACGTTGCGTGTGTGGGTGGATGTTGTAGCTCAAGAAGTAAATTTCATAGCCAACAAACCTCCGAAACAACATTTGCCACACCACGGTACTCCACCTCGGCACTTGAGCGAGATAAAGTAGGTTGACGTTTTGAAGACCACGATAGGAGGTTGTCACCCATGTAAACACAATACCCCGATGTTGACCGACGGGTGTCGGGGCAGCCTCCCCAATCCGCGTCCGTGTACGCGAGAAGCGAAATGGTCGAAGATGAGTGAAGGGGTAAGCCAAACGTGATTGTCCCCTTTATGTATCTCAAAATTCGGTTTAAAGCATGCATATGAGTAGACGTTGGGGCATACATGTGAATACATATTTGTTGAACGGCATAGGAGATGTCGGGGCGCGTAAAGGTGAGGTATTGTAAGGCACCCGCAAGGCTACGATACTCTGTTATGTTGTCTAAGGGTGTACCGGATTGGCTACTTAACTTTTGTTGGGTATCAACTGGTGTGGTAGCCGGATTGCAATCCATGAGACTGACTCATTCAAGAATCTCTCTAGCATATTTCTCTTGTGATAAAAAAGAGAGTTGTTGTGACGAGTAACGGATATACCAAAAAGTAGCTAAGAGGCCTGAGATCCGTCATGGCGAATTCCTTAGAATGAAGTGCCATGAATCGCTCTCGTAATGTGTCGGAGGAGGTAACTAACAGAATGTCATCCACATATAGTAAGATAAATGCTATGTGATTGCCTTCTTTAAAAATGAATAATGAATGATCGCATTTACTTTGTCGAAACCCAATTTTAGATACATACTCGGTAAAGCGGTGGTACCACGCCCTTGGTGCTTGCTTAAGCCCTTATAGAGACTTTTTAAGGAGGCACACATGATGTGGATAATTTGTATCTCTAAAACCAATGGGTTGGTGCATGAAAACTGTTTCATCAAGATGGCCATGAAGAAATGCATTTTTAACGTCCAGTTGATGTATCAGCGATGAGTTAGATAGTGCAAGGGAGAGAATGGTCCGAATTGTTGCCGGTTTAACGACCAGGCTAAACGTCTCCCCGCAATCAACCCCAATCTGTTGTGAATGGCCATCACAAACAAGACGAGCCTTGTACCGTTCGAGTGTCCCATCCGCTTTCTTTTTGTGCCTAAAAATCCACATGCTTCGCACTATGTTCATATCAGGCCGCCTTGGTACTAGCTCCCAAGTCCTATTATCAATAAGGGCTCGATATTTGTTGAGCATGGCACTTTTCTAATCGGGATTAGAGAGAGCTTCAGAGGGGGATTTGGGTAGAGGAGAGATAGATGAAGATATAGATGTGTGAAGATTGAATTGTGGTTTGGGTTTATGATACCCGACATTGATCTTGTGGTTATGGTTCTTGGTTTTACGGTAGGTGGTGGTATAACATGAGGCGAATGGATAGGGGATTGGGTGGGAGAATTTTGGTTTGTAATGGATGAAGAAGTGGATGGAACAGAATGTGTGGGGAATTGTGAGGTAGTCACGTGAGTGGGAGAAATGCTTGGTGGGGTAGGAGGTTGCATGGAAACGTGAACTGGTGAGGTTGGTGGGGTGGGATTTTTCATGGTAGTATGTAAAGAGGAGGTGGAGTTTGGTGTATGTCTTTTAGTTGTGGTGGGTTCGGTAGGTGTGGAGGTGTGACCCAATGAGAACCAAAGAAGGGGATGGGGTTCGTTGGTTAAGAATTCATAGGAGGAAGGAGGTGGTGAAAGTGTTTTGAAAGGAAATATTGATTCATCAAAAAACTACATCCCGGGATATTATGAGACGTTTGGTTTTGATATTAAAGCATTTATATCCCCGATGGTTGCAGGGATAGCCGAGGAAAACGCACGGATTGGAGCGGTCCGCAAGTTTATGAATTGACGTAGAGGGTAGGAGTGGGTAACAAAGACATCCAAAAATGCGTAAATGATCATGTGTAGGGTGGCGATTGTAAAGAGAATATGTGGGTGTGGAGTTATTTAAGACTTTGGTGGGTAAGATGTTGAGTAGGTAGGTGGCATGTTCTAAGGCATGATTCCAAAAATTGTGAGGGACAGAAGAATGTGATAAAATGGTACGCATGATGTTGTTAAGGGATCGTATCTTGTGTTCCGCCTTACCATTTTGGAAGGATGTGTAAGGGCAAGAAAACCGGAATGTCATTCCATTTGATGTGCAAAAATTGTGAAAAGATGTGTTGTTATATTCACGACCATTATCGCATTGGAAGCTTTTAATAGATGTATGAAATTGCGTTGTGATTAATTTATAAATTCAAGAAACTTAGAGTAGACTTGAGATTTAGAAGCTAAAGCATAAGTCCATAGAAAGTTTGTTTTGTCATCTAAGAATAAAATATAATAACGACACCCAGTTGAAGAAAGAACCCGAAAGAACCGGTGATGTCCACAAACCGTTATGCACTATGTCAAACGGTAAGTATGTGCAAGTAGTAAAATCATAAAACGGAAATTTAACTTGTTTTCCAAACATGCAAGACTCACAAATGCTAGAAGTTTTAACATTATTAGAAAAATTCAAACAAGGTTTTAAACAACGTAAAATATTTATTCCAGGGTGTCCAAGACGGCGGTGCCAAATATCTTGAGACACGGCTAAATACGATGAAACCGGGGCATGAGAAGCTTGAACGTGAGGTTGCGTAGGAAGAGTGAGTGGGTAGAGGTCACCAGAACTATCACATCGAAGGAGGTGCTTCCGTATGTGGAGATCCTCACATCAAAACCAAAGGGATCAAACTCAATGGAAACATTGTTGTCGGGGGTGAAACGACATACCGAAATTAAGTTTTTAACAAGTTTGGCTGCAAAAAGAATATATTTAATTTGAAATTTGGAAAAGGGTGTGGAAGTGTATGATTTCCAATGGTATAGACTGGAATATTAGTGCCATCACCGACGGTAATGTTTCGAGTATAAACCTTATTAATACAAGAAGTGTGATTGCTAGAGTTATTAGTCATTATACCTGTGGCGCCCGTATCCATGTACTAAGAGTGATCTGGAGGATGAAGCGAGAATGCATTGAAAGCTTGATCAAGTTCAGCTGAGGTGTAACTTGCTTCTGGTGCATTGTAGGCTTGCTGAGGTCGAGGGCCCAAAATTCCTTGTTGTGGGTTGTGGTTGGTGGACCATGTAGTTAGAGCAGTGGGTGGGGTTGTGGGTACGGGCATGGTGGTACGGCCCAATAATAAGAGTTAGGGTTGGCCCAATATGGAGGACGGGTGGCGTGATGTGATGGCTGGGCATTACATGGGTAACCATTCCAAGATTGTCCGGACCATTGTGGAGTGGAGGTTCTGCCACATCCGCGGCCACGGCCACGGCCGCGGCCTCGACTATTGTGGTTATTGGCTTGTGTAGCGGGTTGGGGTGGGGTGTTTATAGGGGGATTGTTTTGTTGATGAGAGGTGTGAAGAGCTGTGTCATTTGCGACACGATTAGCCTTGTTGGTTTCTTCGGGAATTAGTTGGGACGTGCTTCATAAAATGTTGGGAAAGGTTTTGTGTTTTGAAGAATAGAGGCTATACTACCATATGATTCATTTAAATAGGAGAGTAGTTGAATTACCAGTGTACGTTCATTAACGGGTGAGCCGACGTTGGCCAATTGGTCTGATAGTACTTTAACCTCCTAGCAATAAGCCGTCATGGATTGGAAAGAGTCAAGCTTGAGGTTGGCGAATTTTTGTTGCAACAGGACCGCCCGTGTAGCCTGATTATCATGAAAAATACTTTTTAAGGTTGTCCAAGCATAGCATGCGGATGAATCGGGTCGAATAATAGTGCATAAAAGGTCACTAGATATGGTGCCATAGATCCATTGAAGTACTATGACATCAAGACGATTCCACACATCGTCCGTTGGAGCAGGCGACTTGTCTTTGTCACCTTCTTTAACAGCGACGGGTAATGGATTTTCTTTGCGTGGAGATAGGTGGTCAATGACCTGAAACGCTCGGCAATGAATCTTGAAAAGTTCGGCCCATGATGCATATTGGCTTGTTTCCATTTCAAGAGTGAGAGGTATAAAATTTTTGATGTTCGAAACGGTTATGGCCGGATGTATTTTAGGGTCCATGATGGCAAGAAGAAGAGATAGAGAGGAGGGATTTGCCGGCGGTAAAGAAGATAAAAAGAAAAAAAAAGAAGGTTTTTAGGATCGGAAGTTTAGAGAGGTAGAGAAAGGTTTGATACCTACCATATTGAATATTGATTGGTCAAATATTGTGTGTTGTCATTCCTCTTTATCATCATATTATATAGATGATTACAAACGTGATGATCTCCTATAATTATGTTATTCTATATAACGATACAATATATTCCACAAATACTAATAGTATTATCATATTATAAAGACGAAATTATTGACAATGAAGACGCATATATTATATGTACAAGTTATGTAAAGACAAACAACAAAATAACTAAAAAAAAAAAAAACAAGTTACAATTGGTGTAGATCAGGGTTGGTATTGGGGTTTTTGAGTTTTGAAAGTCTAACCAAATTCCAAAACCCGACCCTTATAACTATTGGGTTAATCAGTTTTCGGGTATTCAGGTAACGAGTTTCTTCGCGTACCTGAGTGTCAGGTTAATTAATCGGCTATGGGTAAAATCGACCGGTCTGATATAAACACACAAACATGAATATTCTTAAAATCAGGTAATCTTGAAATAGGGTGATTACATGGGAGCTTTATTAAACAAACCTTTGGTAAAGCTCATTCCCTAAAAGTAAATAAATTTAAAGAAATACCTTCAACTTATTAAATTATTCATTAACAATACTTATGAATTCTTCATCCGATTCAAAAGCGGCCATGTTTTCGGGCAACAAACAGACTTCCAAATCAATGCTTCCTTTCCCCTCTCGTCCAGGATACGAAGTCACCTTCCCGTCAAACTTATTAGCATACCCACTCAAAACCGCCAATGCTTTCCCCAATCCAAATTGGTTTCCATACATGTCAAATCGGGGTGAACTCCCCATATGTACACTATTTTTGTCAAAATGCACATTCGGATTTACAACAAATGGGCTCTTCATCCACACGTCCATCACTTCCTTAATGTTTTTATCACCATGGCTCCCCACCGCTTCGTGCAACCGCAATGCGGCCCACCCAACACGATGATCAAGCAACTCCCCGGCCGTTGTTATTGCCTTCACCGTCTGAATCATATTACCTGTAGTCTCATAGACCCCGGTTAGGCTTATTTGTATTCATCTCAAATTAACTTTTCTATATACACACACCCACTAGAGGTGTTGATCGGGTACAGTGGCGTAGGTTAGAAAGGGCCGGGGGTGGGGGGCGCTCGACACACCGAACTTTTTGCTCAGTAGTGTTATGTATGTAGTTTTCGTATAGAAATTTTTAGGTATATACGTTTTCGACCCCACGGTTCTATAGAAATTTTTGGGTATATATGTTTTTGACCCCACGTTGGAAATCTCAAGTTTCGCCACTGATAGGGTATGTTTTTTCTTGTTGATAAAAGTACTATGTAAAAGTAGTTAGTTTTGAAAGTTTAATTGAAATCCGACCCTAGTAACATGTAGGGGTGTAGATCAGTGTTTCAAAACTAACTATATATCTAAAACAGATAAACAACAAGTAAATAAAGTAACATTACCGAAGTAATTTTCAGGTACAGGTGGGGATAGTCTGCTCCTGTTGTTCACGGCCATCATGCAACCAGTTTCTTGATCTACCGGAAACCGCCGGGCACGTGTCACGCACCTCCACACAACCGCGGAGAGCGACTGCAAAGTGGAAATCTTTGTCGTACCGCACTCAGAATTCGCTTTCGCCTTGAGTTTAGCAAGCGAATCCGACGAGAAGTGAAAGATTCGTTCCCTCAACATCGGGCGGTCTGGTCTATTGATGTATTCATCTTCATGGGTAAACGGGAGTGTGACAATCGGGTCGGATCCTGCCGGAATCCATCTGTCCAGAATCGGAGGACGTGAAATTTGAGTTAAATGACTGTTTTGCCCTTTAGATTGGAACATTTCTGACCATGAGTTGATGAAATGCCAGTACGAGGTTCCATCAACTAACATATGGTTGACGGAGCATCCTATAAAGATACCGTCTACAAGTTCTGTCACTTTTACGGACAGCAACGAGAGCTCGTGACCGTCGTTATTGACAGCTTGGTGATGATCGAAAAACGACTGAACAACCAACGGCACGTCCGTGGGTTTAACGATATCCGCCACGGTTAAATTAACAGACGAATGGATAAATCTAGCTCCGGGGCTATTCTCGGGGTTCAGAAACACGGTTAAAGAAGGCGGGTTTTCGTTTTTTACGGTGGCTAAACGGGCGGCGAGTGGGTGGAAATGAGTAAGTGTGGCGGAAAGAGAGTGTTTGAGGTCATCCAAGAAGGTGGTTATGGAGAAATCTTGATTTTCCGGTAACAAGAAAAGGAGACCCTTTTGAATGTAATTTCCAGAAAGCATGACGAGATCCCATGGCGACAAGTAAATGGGTTTCTTTGATTCTTCTGATTGGAATTTGGGGCTGATGAAGGAGTCTGAGATGATTTCAACGTTTGGAGAATTCATTGTATAAAATGGAGAGGTGTTTCGTTAATGATGAATTTGGGGATTGTTTTTGTAGAGGGTGAATGAGTGCATAATACGTTTGACCCACAACAGAAGGTTCAAAATCTAAACTAACTTCTTTTATTTTTAAACAACTTATTTTGGATCAATAACTATTTACGTATTATCGTATCATTTACGGAATCACTCGATTATATCCATCTTTAGTAGGCAACAGGGGCGGACCCATACGGTACTTTTATTGGAAAATCAAATATGAAATTATAAAAGTAATTGGAATCTTATCTTGGAAAATCAAAGATGAAATCATAGACACTAGAGAATCATTAATGATATCTATAAATTCTGTAAACACAAACAGCAAAACAAACCGGAAAATCAAAATACCATCAATATTCTAGTATTTGTACATAGCTAAACAACCTGAACAACAAAAACAAGTTACATGGTAGGGGTGTAGATCAGGGTTGGTATTCACGTATAACTAAACACACATATTAGAACATTATAATAATTTGCACATGTGTGATCATGTTGATAGATATAATTAACTTATAAAAGTGGTTAAATCTTTTTAGTGGAAAGAACTCATGTCCTCCATTTTTATTGAATATTGATTGGTCAAATATTGTGTGCTGTCATTCCTCTCTATCAACATATTATATAGATGATTACAAACGTGGTGATCTCCTATAATTATGCTATTCTATATAACAATACAATATATTCCATAAATACTAATACTCTCCCTCAGTCAAAACGGGAGGTTCCCAGATGTTGAGACTGGATTGGAAATCATCGAAAAGAACTTTCGGCAATCCTTTGGTGAATATGTCTTGCTATTTGGTACTTGGAGGGGACATGTAGAACCCGGACTTGTCCCTTGGCCACCTTTTCGCGAACAAAGTGAATGTCCATTTCGATGTGTTCCGTACGTTGGTGTTGAATGGGATTACCGGCGAGATAAATGGCACTTAAGTTATCACAATAGACCAACGTTGCGTGTGTGGGTGGATGTTGTAGCTCAAGAAGTAAATTTCATAGCCAACAAACCTCCGAAACAACATTTGCCACACCACGGTACTCCACCTCGGCACTTGAGCGAGATAAAGTAGGTTGACGTTTTGAAGACCACGATAGGAGGTTGTCACCCATGTAAACACAATACCCCGATGTTGACCGACGGGTGTCGGGGCAGCCTCCCCAATCCGCGTCCGTGTACGCGAGAAGCGAAATGGTCGAAGATGAGTGAAGGGGTAAGCCAAACGTGATTGTCCCCTTTATGTATCTCAAAATTCGGTTTAAAGCATGCATATGAGTAGACGTTGGGGCATACATGTGAATACATATTTGTTGAACGGCATAGGAGATGTCGGGGCGCGTAAAGGTGAGGTATTGTAAGGCACCCGCAAGGCTACGATACTCTGTTATGTTGTCTAAGGGTGTACCGGATTGGCTACTTAACTTTTGTTGGGTATCAACTGGTGTGGTAGCCGGATTGCAATCCATGAGACTGACTCATTCAAGAATCTCTCTAGCATATTTCTCTTGTGATAAAAAAAGAGAGTTGTTGTGACGAGTAACGGATATACCAAAAAGTAGCTAAGAGGCCTGAGATCCGTCATGGCGAATTCCTTAGAATGAAGTGCCATGAATCGCTCTCGTAATGTGTCGGAGGAGGTAACTAACAGAATGTCATCCACATATAGTAAGATAAATGCTATGTGATTGCCTTCTTTAAAAATGAATAATGAATGATCGCATTTACTTTGTCGAAACCCAATTTTAGATACATACTCGGTAAAGCGGTGGTACCACGCCCTTGGTGCTTGCTTAAGCCCTTATAGAGACTTTTTAAGGAGGCACACATGATGTGGATAATTTGTATCTCTAAAACCAATGGGTTGGTGCATGAAAACTGTTTCATCAAGATGGCCATGAAGAAATGCATTTTTAACGTCCAGTTGATGTATCAGCGATGAGTTAGATAGTGCAAGGGAGAGAATGGTCCGAATTGTTGCCGGTTTAACGACCAGGCTAAACGTCTCCCCGCAATCAACCCCAATCTGTTGTGAATGGCCATCACAAACAAGACGAGCCTTGTACCGTTCGAGTGTCCCATCCGCTTTCTTTTTGTGCCTAAAAATCCACATGCTTCGCACTATGTTCATATCAGGCCGCCTTGGTACTAGCTCCCAAGTCCTATTATCAATAAGGGCTCGATATTTGTTGAGCATGGCACTTTTCTAATCGGGATTAGAGAGAGCTTCAGAGGGGGATTTGGGTAGAGGAGAGATAGATGAAGATATAGATGTGTGAAGATTGAATTGTGGTTTGGGTTTATGATACCCGACATTGATCTTGTGGTTATGGTTCTTGGTTTTACGGTAGGTGGTGGTATAACATGAGGCGAATGGATAGGGGATTGGGTGGGAGAATTTTGGTTTGTAATGGATGAAGAAGTGGATGGAACAGAATGTGTGGGGAATTGTGAGGTAGTCACGTGAGTGGGAGAAATGCTTGGTGGGGTAGGAGGTTGCATGGAAACGTGAACTGGTGAGGTTGGTGGGGTGGGATTTTTCATGGTAGTATGTAAAGAGGAGGTGGAGTTTGGTGTATGTCTTTTAGTTGTGGTGGGTTCGGTAGGTGTGGAGGTGTGACCCAATGAGAACCAAAGAAGGGGATGGGGTTCGTTGGTTAAGAATTCATAGGAGGAAGGAGGTGGTGAAAGTGTTTTGAAAGGAAATATTGATTCATCAAAAAACTACATCCCGGGATATTATGAGACGTTTGGTTTTGATATTAAAGCATTTATATCCCCGATGGTTGCAGGGATAGCCGAGGAAAACGCACGGATTGGAGCGGTCCGCAAGTTTATGAATTGACGTAGAGGGTAGGAGTGGGTAACAAAGACATCCAAAAATGCGTAAATGATCATGTGTAGGGTGGCGATTGTAAAGAGAATATGTGGGTGTGGAGTTATTTAAGACTTTGGTGGGTAAGATGTTGAGTAGGTAGGTGGCATGTTCTAAGGCATGATTCCAAAAATTGTGAGGGACAGAAGAATGTGATAAAATGGTACGCATGATGTTGTTAAGGGATCGTATCTTGTGTTCCGCCTTACCATTTTGGAAGGATGTGTAAGGGCAAGAAAACCGGAATGTCATTCCATTTGATGTGCAAAAATTGTGAAAAGATGTGTTGTTATATTCACGACCATTATCGCATTGGAAGCTTTTAATAGATGTATGAAATTGCGTTGTGATTAATTTATAAATTCAAGAAACTTAGAGTAGACTTGAGATTTAGAAGCTAAAGCATAAGTCCATAGAAAGTTTGTTTTGTCATCTAAGAATAAAATATAATAACGACACCCAGTTGAAGAAAGAACCCGAAAGAACCGGTGATGTCCACAAACCGTTATGCACTATGTCAAACGGTAAGTATGTGCAAGTAGTAAAATCATAAAACGGAAATTTAACTTGTTTTCCAAACATGCAAGACTCACAAATGCTAGAAGTTTTAACATTATTAGAAAAATTCAAACAAGGTTTTAAACAACGTAAAATATTTATTCCAGGGTGTCCAAGACGGCGGTGCCAAATATCTTGAGACACGGCTAAATACGATGAAACCGGGGCATGAGAAGCTTGAACGTGAGGTTGCGTAGGAAGAGTGAGTGGGTAGAGGTCACCAGAACTATCACATCGAAGGAGGTGCTTCCGTATGTGGAGATCCTCACATCAAAACCAAAGGGATCAAACTCAATGGAAACATTGTTGTCGGGGGTGAAACGACATACCGAAATTAAGTTTTTAACAAGTTTGGCTGCAAAAAGAATATATTTAATTTGAAATTTGGAAAAGGGTGTGGAAGTGTATGATTTCCAATGGTATAGACTGGAATATTAGTGCCATCACCGACGGTAATGTTTCGAGTATAAACCTTATTAATACAAGAAGTGTGATTGCTAGAGTTATTAGTCATTATACCTGTGGCGCCCGTATCCATGTACTAAGAGTGATCTGGAGGATGAAGCGAGAATGCATTGAAAGCTTGATCAAGTTCAGCTGAGGTGTAACTTGCTTCTGGTGCATTGTAGGCTTGCTGAGGTCGAGGGCCCAAAATTCCTTGTTGTGGGTTGTGGTTGGTGGACCATGTAGTTAGAGCAGTGGGTGGGGTTGTGGGTACGGGCATGGTGGTACGGCCCAATAATAAGAGTTAGGGTTGGCCCAATATGGAGGACGGGTGGCGTGATGTGATGGCTGGGCATTACATGGGTAACCATTCCAAGATTGTCCGGACCATTGTGGAGTGGAGGTTCTGCCACATCCGCGGCCACGGCCGCGGCCTCGACTATTGTGGTTATTGGCTTGTGTAGCGGGTTGGGGTGGGGTGTTTATAGGGGGATTGTTTTGTTGATGAGAGGTGTGAAGAGCTGTGTCATTTGCGACACGATTAGCCTTGTTGGTTTCTTCGGGAATTAGTTGGGACGTGCTTCATAAAATGTTGGGAAAGGTTTTGTGTTTTGAAGAATAGAGGCTATACTACCATATGATTCATTTAAATAGGAGAGTAGTTGAATTACCAGTGTACGTTCATTAACGGGTGAGCCGACGTTGGCCAATTGGTCTGATAGTACTTTAACCTCCTAGCAATAAGCCGTCATGGATTGGAAAGAGTCAAGCTTGAGGTTGGCGAATTTTTGTTGCAACAGGACCGCCCGTGTAGCCTGATTATCATGAAAAATACTTTTTAAGGTTGTCCAAGCATAGCATGCGGATGAATCGGGTCGAATAATAGTGCATAAAAGGTCACTAGATATGGTGCCATAGATCCATTGAAGTACTATGACATCAAGACGATTCCACACATCGTCCGTTGGAGCAGGCGACTTGTCTTTGTCACCTTCTTTAACAGCGACGGGTAATGGATTTTCTTTGCGTGGAGATAGGTGGTCAATGACCTGAAACGCTCGGCAATGAATCTTGAAAAGTTCGGCCCATGATGCATATTGGCTTGTTTCCATTTCAAGAGTGAGAGGTATAAAATTTTTGATGTTCGAAACGGTTATGGCCGGATGTATTTTAGGGTCCATGATGGCAAGAAGAAGAGATAGAGAGGAGGGATTTGCCGGCGGTAAAGAAGATAAAAAGAAAAAAAAAGAAGGTTTTTAGGATCGGAAGTTTAGAGAGGTAGAGAAAGGTTTGATACCTACCATATTGAATATTGATTGGTCAAATATTGTGTGTTGTCATTCCTCTTTATCATCATATTATATAGATGATTACAAACGTGATGATCTCCTATAATTATGTTATTCTATATAACGATACAATATATTCCACAAATACTAATAGTATTATCATATTATAAAGACGAAATTATTGACAATGAAGACGCATATATTATATGTACAAGTTATGTAAAGACAAACAACAAAATAACTAAAAAAAAAAAAAACAAGTTACAATTGGTGTAGATCAGGGTTGGTATTCGGGTTTTTGAGTTTTGAAAGTCTAACCAAATTCCAAAACCTAGACCCTTATAACTATTGGGTTAATCAGTTTTCGAGTATTCAGGTAACGAGTTTCTTCACGTACCTGAGTGTCAGGTTAATCGGGGGTATGGGTAAAATCGACCGGTCTAATATAAACACATAAATAAGAATATTCTTAAAATCAGATAATCTTGAGATAGGGTGATTACATGGGTCCTTTATTAAACTTTCTCACAAATGGAGTTGATGCACTTGGAGATTTGCCCTGAACAACAACTCCATCTCAATCTGTGAAAAAGTTTCAAAAAAAAAGTACTCTTCTATAATCACTGTTGCAAAACTAACGATATCTAAAACAAATAAGTTCCACAAACAACCAGCAAATAAAGTAACATTACCGAAGTAATTTTCAGGTATAGTATGCACAGGGCCGTCTCGAAAATCACAAATAAAATGTTGGTCCTGTTCGAGGTAAAAAAATATAAGCGCTATTCAAAAATCTCAATTTAATATAAATGAGTAAATTACAAGTTTTGTCCTTTATGTTTGTACCAAATTGCATGCGGTGTCCTTTGCCTTTAAATTTGACGAGTTTTGTCCTTAACGTTTCAAATTCCTGCACGTTATGCCATTTAGCCCTAACTTAGTTACATTTATGTATTAAATATCATGTGCCTTACACATGAGGGCGCTTTTGTCATTTTACCTTTTAAATAACCTTCTGTCATTTTACCTTTTAAGTTTTAAATAACCTTCTGTCATTTTACCCTCATGTGCCTTGCACATGACCATACTTAACCAAAAAATTATCTGGGTTAGGCTCAAAGGGCATAACGTGCAAGATTTTGAAACGTTAAGGACAAAACTTGTCAAATTTAAAGGCAAAGGACACCGGCACACCACCTGCAATTTGGTACAAACATAAAGGACAAAACTTGTAATTTACTCTAATATAAATTTTTCAATCGCTAAAATTTATGTAGATGTAATTTAAATAATTATTTTTAGCTAAGTTTAGGAAGTAATTTATTTATTTTTTTGAACGGCAAATTTCTTTTATTTCTGTCGTCTGTGGGACTTGAACCCAAGACCTTACTCTCCCAAAGTGTTTAAAGACTTTGACATTACCAATGGACTACCACCCCATTAAGTAATTTATTAATTAAAGAGAAAAATCTAGTTGACAAAATTAAGCATTAAATGTCACTAACAAAAAAAAACCAAAAAATAAGCTAAAATAAAAAATTTGGAGATGCCTGGATTAAAACCCGGGTCTCCTTGTTATTTAAGCAAGGCAGTAACCACTAATACAAGTGCTCATTTATGTTATCTCTTGATTCAGTGCATATATATTATATCTTGTACAATTAAAAAATTTAGGCCCTTGTTCCAACGTTTAGATGCCGGAAGACCTTGACGTGAGTAGACCTTATAAGAGAAGATCCATCGAAGGTTTGGACCTTGTGCCGTCGCCCACCCCGCACCCCCTACGAGCCGGCCCTGAGGTTGGACAGTCTGCTCCTGTTGTTCATGACTATCATGCAACCGGTTTCTTGATCTACCCGAAGCCGCCTGGCACGTGTCATGCACCTCCACACAAGCGCCGAGAACGGCTGTAAAGCGGAAATCTTTGTGGTATTGCACTCAGAGTTCACTATTGCTTTGAGTTTAGAGAGTGAATCCGACAAGAAGTGGAAGATTCGTTCCCTCAACATTGGGCGGTTTGGTCGATTGATGTATTTATCTTCATGGCTGAACGGGAGGGTGACAATATCAGAGTAGACTAGATTGATATTAAAAAAACTACCTATCCACGCCCTTTTCTCGTAACCTGACCCTTTGATATTAAAAAAACTACCTATCCACGCCCTTTTCTCGCAACCTGACCCTCTGTTTCGGTTTGAGTTACTGCCTATGACGGATAGCCACAAAACCATATATCTCACAACTACGCCGTTTGAATGTTTGCATACCATCACCACTTCTCGCAACTCATGCCATGTTTGTAAAACAAGGTATGGCTGAGTACTCCCCAAGTACTTGCTACAAGGTAGGCTGCCGGGCAGTGGCGAAGCTTGAAAAAAAAGTTCGGGGGGTCGGAAAGTAACGGATCTAAAAAAAAATTTCTATCGCGTAGTTTCGAGGTGTATGTTTGGGTCGGGCGTTGGTGATTCGATTCGGGTCAGGTCAGGTCAAACGTTAATATCAAATAAAAAACCTTCTCAAACATTAAAAAAAGTTATCATTTTATTCTTCCACGTAGCATAATCTGATAACAAAACAAGTTAGCAAATCACACTAAATTTCAAACTATAATTTCTATCTAAATCAAATCACAATAAGATTAAACAAATAATATTAGACATAGTTACAGAAAGATTCAACAAGTTTAGGGCAAAAATTCGGACCAATTTCACCCATAATTTCAACCTAAATCACATAAATTGCAGCCTTAAATTAAAACTAAAGATAAAAAACACATACCTTTAACCTTATGAAAATTGGATAGGGTGGGCTTTTAAGTTGGGCTATATAATAATTTGATTTGGGTTATATAATATACATTCTAGTATTCTACCAAATATAATGATTTGGGCTATAATATTTAGACTAATTAAATATTTTATTTGGGCTATATAAATAAAAAAAATTAAAACCGGGGGTCGGAAACGTATATACCTAATTTTTTTTATAAAACCGGGGGGTCGAAAACGTATATACCTACAAAATCCTATACGAAACGTACATATATAACACTACTGGCCGAAAAGTTCGGGGGGGTGGGCGCCCCTCCCCGCCCCTTAAATACTTCGCCCCTGTTGCCGAGGCCCGAGTACTCTCCGCTTAGGCTAAGTACTTCCCGAGTACTCTCAAGTCTCAACTCTGATTAGGGAGCGCCTAACGACTTTTACGACTATGTTTGATGCAGTACCGCAACAACCATTTTCGGTTCACCACATCATAGAAAAGCTCCAGCGCCTAGTTATTTCATAAAACAGGTAACAAAACATTCCTTAAATTCATTATGATTTTGTTTTTTATTTTGTAAAATACTAACCAAATATTTCAAATTTCCAGTAATGTTATGAACGTTTTTTTTTTTTCATTTAAAGTCACCCAACTATGATTATATATTACAATCTTGTGTAATTTTACACGTCTCTTAACTCTATACAACTACAACCCTTAGATCCTTTATATTTGTAAGAATAAAAATGAATATAAAACTCTAGTTATAACTTATAAGGGTATACAGCAAAGTAAAAAAATACCAAGATTCATAAATTCGTGTAAATTAATACAAACCTTTGGTAAAGTTCATTCCCTAGTAAATCAATTTAAAGAAATACATTTAACTTATTAAATTCCTCATTAACAATACTTATGAATTCTTCATCAGATTCAAAAGCGGCCATGTTTTCGGGCAACAAACAGACTTCCAAATCAATGCTTCCTCTCCCCTCCCGTCCAGGATACGAAGTCACCTTCCCGTCAAACTTATTAGCATACCCACTCAAAACCGCCAATGCTTTCCCCAATCCAAATTCGTTTCCATACATGTCAAATCTAGGCGAGCTTCCCATATGTACACTATTTTTGTCAAAATGCACACTCGCATTTACCACAAATGGGCTCTTCATCCACGCCTCCATCAATTCCTTAATGTTTTTATCACCATGGCTCGCTACCGCTTCGTGCAACCGCAATGCGGCCCACCCGACACCATGATCAAGCAACTCCCCGGCCGTTGTTATTGCCTTCACCGTCTGAATCATATTACCTGTAGTCTGATAGACCCCGGTTAGGCTGATTTGTATTCATCTCAAATTAAGTTTTTTATATATACATACACACACCCACTAGGGGTGTTGATTGGGTATGTTTTTCTTGTTGATAAAAGTACTATGTAAAAGTAGTTAGAATATTTTTTCTTGAAAGAACTATACTGCATATTATCTATCATATTGTAACGATGAAATTGTTCACAATGAAGAAGCACAAATTATGCCAACAACTATGTAAAGACAACCAGTAAAATACCATCAATATTCTAGTATTTGTACATAATTAAATAAACTGTGCAACAAAAACAACTAACATGTAGGGGTGTAGATCAGGGTTTTTTAGTTTTGAAAGTTTAAGACCACCCATAGTCGTCCCAAATTTGGACGTTTTTTTTGCCCAAACTCGCCCAACAACGCCCCATTGCTGCCCCCTGGGCGTTTTTCAACCAAAAGTTTGAATGGCGTTGTATATAAAACGCCTGAGCCCCTTGTGTGTTGACCAATCACCCTTTTTTGATTGTTTTCTGCTCAATGACATTTTTTGATAGTTTTTTTTAATTTAATTCTATTATTAAACCCCTTTTAACATAATGTCTCACATCCCCACTACACCCATATATGAAAAACGTCTCATTACTGACTGGACTAGCACATGGCGCAAAACGCCCTAAGGTGGGGCATTATTCATGTGTAGAGTAGATCAGTGTTTCAAAACTAACTATATCTAAAACAGATAAACAAGAAGTAAATAAAGTAACATTACCGAAGTAATTTTCAGGTACAGGTGGGGATAGTCTGCTCCTGTTGTTCACGGCCATCATGCAACCAGTTTCTTTATCTACCGGAAACCGCCGGGCACGTGTCACGCACCTCCACACAACCGCGGAGAGCGACTGCAAAGTGGAAATCTTTGTCGTACCGCACTCAGAATTCGCTTTCGCCTTGAGTTTAGCAAGCGAATCCGACGAGAAGTGAAAGATTCGTTCCCTCAACATTGGGTGGTCTGGTCTATTGATGTATTCATCTTCATGGGTAAACGGGAGGGTGACAATCGGGGCGGATCCTGCCGGAATCCATCTGTCCAGAATCGGAGGACGTGAAATTTGAGTTAAATGACTGTTTTGCCCTTTAGATTGGAACATTTCTGACCATGAGTTGATGAAATGCCAGTACGAGGTTCCATCAACTAACATATGGTTGACGGAGCATCCTATAAAGATACCGTCTAAAAGTTCTGTCACTTTTACGGACAGCAACGAGAGCTCGTGACCGTCGTTATTGACAGCTTGGTGATGATCGAAAAACGACTGAACAACCAACGGCACGTCCGTGGGTTTAAGGATATCCGCCACGGTTAAATTAACAGACGAATGGATAAATCTAGCTCCGGGGCTATTCTCGGGGTTCAGAAAGATGGTTATAGAAGGCGGGTTTTCGTGTTTCACGGTGGCTAAACGGGCAGCGAGCGGGTGGAAATGAGTAAGGGTGGCGGAAAGAGAGTGTTTGAGGTCATCCAAGAAGGTGGTTATGGAGAAATCTTGATTTTCCGATAAGCGGAAAAGGAGACCCTTTTGAATGTAGTTTACAGAAATCATGATGAGATCCCATGGAGAGAAGTAAATCGGTTTCTTTGCTTCTTCTGATATGAATTTGGGCTTCACGAAGCAATCTGAGATGATTTCAACATTTGGAGAATTCATTGTATGAGGTAGGGGTTAGAGATATTTGATTAAACAATGACTTTGGGAGATGGGGTGGTTTATATAATGGTGATGGTGATGGTGATGATGCTTTGATTACGTTTGAATATTGGAACCTTCTTACTTAGGCTGAAGGGTGTGGCCTGTGGGTCATCGGTCCATGATTCGTCATGTAGGAATATAAATGGAATGTTACATCACCCATTTGTTTGATCCACCATGGTTCGCATAGATTAAAGCATTGCAACCATGTTCCTCTTTTCCATTTTCAAGACTTCCTTTCTTTTTTCTTCAGACAAAAATAAATAAGGGGATAGTGTTTTGAATCATGACCACACCCTTAGGGTAATGATTTTGGATGACGGGTTAAAGGTGGGTGACAGAGCGCTGACGTGAAGGGTCATGGTGATCATGAGGGTCATGACCACACCCTCTAGCCTTACTTAAGTTAATTATGATCGGAAAATAAGGTTAAATATCTTGGAATAACTCTTAAATTTAAAAAAAAAGTTAACAAATAATTACATAGAATTAACAATTGAAAATATATCATGTGGAATTGAAGAATTGAAGGTTGTGAGGACTCAGGTAGAGAAGCAAAAATGGTGATTTTTATTTTGGTCACAAAATTTCTTTTAATGCCCTTTTTTATCTTGTTCTTGGTGTCAAGTGTTAAAAGGGCATGAGAGGGGAGGGTGTTTGTAATTGTATCCTACTTGAGACGGAGGGTGTTTGTCAATTTAGACTCTAGAAGTATAAACCCGGTTATTAAGAAAAAAAAGTATATAAATCGGTTATTAAGAAAAAAAAAAGTATATAAGATATTTTAAATTATTAAGAAAAAAATATATAAGATATTGTAAATTATATTTAGGGTCATCTTATTACACATCTTTATATCTTATTTTTATTATTATACTATTTTTTACTTTATCTCTTAACCATTCATTTGAAAAATATACCATTGCACTCCCCATTTCTCCTACATTTTCATCTTAACCATTGATTTGAAAAATAAATGGTTAAGATTCCTTCTTATCATACTTAGACAAAATAAACTTTTTATGTTTGGCATGGAGCTTTTAGGAGCTTCTAGCTTTAAGCTTTTAAGAAAAAGCTCCTACTTAATAAAAAGTCTTGTTCGGTTGAAGGAGCTTTAAGCTTTTAGGTTAGGAGCTTGAAACTTTTGGTTGAACGCTACTACTAGTAGCGTTTAGAAGGAGCTACAAGCTTTTAGGGAAAAATGACTATTTTAACCTCTCAAAATAAGAAACTATTTAATGCACCAACTTTCTAAATTTTTAGTTATGTCCATTTTGGTAATTTTATACATTTTATTAAAAGCTCCAGCTACTCTACCAAACACCAAATATATCTAAAAAGCTACAGCTACTAGCTACCAGCTACAGCTACCAGCTTCCAGCCACCAGCTACCAGCTTTCAGCTACCAGCCACCAGTTACTTTTGCCAAACATACCCTTAATCTTTACCCCTTATATTTATGTACATATAGAGAGAGATTGATGGAAGGAGTGTGTTTAAGTCATTGTGTGTAGGGGTGTTCAAAACCGGATATCCGAAAATTCGGATATCCGAAATTCTCGGATACCAGATTTCATTATCCGAAAATCCAACTATTTATTTAATTTTTATTTTTTATTATTATTTTCATATTCAGAAACGGATATTTTGGATAGTTTCGGATATCCGAATATAAGTTTTCGGATATTTCGGATATTTTTTTGGATATTTTCGGATATTTCGGATATTTTCGGATACTTCGGATATTTTCGGATATTCGAAAAAAATGAAAATTAATTTTTCGGATATTTTAGATATCCGAAATATCCGAAAATTTTGAAAATCACTATCCGAATCCGAATCCGAAAAATTCGGATGTCCGAATTTCGGATATCCGAAATTTCGGATATCCGATTTTTCGGATATTTCAGATTCGGATATCGGATTTTCGGATACGGATAGTTTTGAACACCCCTAGTTGTGTGAATATTAACACACATTTATAAGTTTATAGGAAATTTGGAGGAACCTACGTTTAGTTGGGAAAGAAAACATTGCTTCTATTCAGGTTTGTCACACTCCTATTTTTCCGTGCTCAACAGTCAAATTATGCTGCAAAATTACTTAAAATCATATGTGTACATAAGGGTGTACGGTCTAGGCTCGACAAAGGATGCGGCAAACCGCATTGCCGCGCGGCAAACACCGCCGCCAACCCTTTGCCGCAGCGGTTTCTTTGGTCACGCGGAGTATGGATGCCGATTCGGGGAAATGTGTCAAACGGCTATAATGCCGTTGGGAGTTAATTAAAAAAAATCCTTTTTTACCTTTATAAACTCAAACATCCATCCATTTTCACCAAACAAACTAAAAAATCCATCCATTTTCACTACATTTCACTCTAATTCTTTCAAGTATTTTTAAAAGAATGGAAGGCTCAAACAAAGGTGAAGGCAAGAAAAAATCGAAGGCGAGTGCTCATGATTCACGCGGTGGTTCGGGTGGTTCTAGTATGTCGTTTCATCCCCAACTTGGGTTTGCGAATCAAACCCAACCTCCATTTTATTTTAACCAACCCATGCATCAACCTTTCGGTTATGATACCCAACCCATCCAAAATTGGATGCAACACGGTCCGACGATGACTCGACCCGGTTATTATGATTACTCTCTAGAAGCCCAAAATGCGTTTGACCCCTTTGCTTTTCAAACCCTAAGCTCACAATCACCGAGACCTTTTCAAACCCCAAGGTCACAATCACCGAGAGACGTACAAGATGACTCCGATGAAGAGTTCGTGCCGGAAACCCAAGAACAAGATTTAGATGAGTATGAAGATGTTGCGGTTAAAGAAAATCTCGTGAACGAAAATGAAGCCGCACCGGAAAGAAAAGGAAAAGCGAAATGGGAAACTTGGACGCCTAGACAAGAAGAGGCGTTGGCGAAGGCTTTTGTTCATTGCATTTTGAATAAAAAGAAAGGCAATCAACAAAAGGCGGATGGGTTTTGGAAGAAAGTTCTAAACCACTTCAATCAAACGGTCGGAGGAAGTAACCGAACCCACCACCAAGTTCGATCAAAATGGATCACGATGCAAACAAAATTGAACACATTCAACGGTCTATATCATCAAGAGGTATACTTTATTTTTTTTTTTTTTGTACGGTTTATTTTTTAACGAAATATTTGGATTAAGTTGTTGATAATTTATTATTTTCGGATCGTTTACGTCCTAGCGGGAGTGACGATGCTTTTGTAATGAAGCAAGCGCTAAAGGATTACAAAAGCAAAGAAAAAAATTGATTTTGCTCATATTGCGGCTTGGGAGATTGTTAGAACAAATCAAAAGTGGTCGCTGATACCTTTGTTGGGTGAAGAAAGCTCCGGCTCGAGTCAAAAAAGAAAGTCTTCGGATTCGGGAAATTATAGAGCGGATAAACCGAATGTCAAAGTCTCGAGCGGATTCGGTATTCCCGACATAAACGAGGATCCCTCGCCAAGACGACAAACGAGAAAGGAGAAAAAGGATAAAGGGCCGTCTTCAAGAAACGAAGATCCAAGAGATATAACACACAAATTCGAAGAGTACAAGGCCATGAAAAAGAGATAATGGAAATTAAACATATACGAGAAGAAAAATACTTGACCTTGGCAGATGAGCAACGAGAGGCGTTGCGATAAACAATGTACGACAAGGACTTGGAGACGTTTAATCGGCCTACCGACAATGTTCACCCTACAATGTTGGAAATCACAATCGCTAGAAAACATGAGATCGCAAAAAAATATGGATGGCCTTGTGATTTTTAGTTTTTTTTTTAAACTTAAATTTTATTTAAAATGTAATGCTTTATTTTTATTTATAAAAGTTTGATGTTTTTTCCATCTTATCTTAAATTAAAAAAAAACAGAAAATAAAAAAAAAAGTTTACCACTTCAGCAAGTGTTTAAACCATTGCCAACACTTTTCAGCAAAGTTTAAACACTTTTGACTGATTGACATGGCGCACTCTTATTGGTTGTTTTTTTATGGTTTGCCACTCTAAGGTGTTTAACCGCCCCATACACCCTAAACATATAGTGAAATGGGTGTATCCCTCATGAGATGATTGGGGGAAATTTTTACGAGCTAATCATATGTTGTCATGTCATTTCCTTTTTCTAACTTTTCTTTTGCTCAAAAACATAAAGGGTGAGAGAGGGAAACTATTTTTTTTCCTTTTTTTTAACTATTAATTAATTAATAAATGAAACATAATTTTAACAAAATAAAAGTACAATAAATAAAACATATTACATTAAATTAAAAATAAAATAAAAAACACTTAAAATAAACTAGATTAACCCCTGATGAGTCCAACTATGACGAAAAATATTTTCGTTGTATTTCGAGTGCTCGACAAAATAATCCGCCATAATGGTTTCGTTGCCACTCTCACGATCATGACGAACAAAACGTTTCTTACTAGATGTGCCCGTGTCGTGTAGTTTGACTTCATCGATGAGATTTTGGAAAAAAAAGTTATGCTACTATAGGATGAATCACTGCTATCGGGTGGGAAAAACAATGGTATTTCTTCTATCATTTTTTAATGAAAATAGGGGTAAAGATTTTTAGTTTTAGGAGAAATGAAGGATTGGGTTGGTGTGAATTTTCTTAAAAGTGGTTGAGTTTATATAGTTTTAATATAAAAAAATAAAAATAAAAAAAAACCTTTTTTAACTAACGGCTATGGAATAGTTTTTGAAATCTTCTCTCGTCTGCATCGCCCTTATCATTCTATATTTTTCAAATGTATACATAATGTAATTGTCAATATAATGCACGTGTGCATAAAGTAATTGTCAACATAATGCACACGAGCATTATCATTTTATATATAACGGCATTTTTTTAACATAACAAGATTGCCATATATTCAAACCATAACTTTAGACATGAACTAGAGAAGTACGCTTACAATAAACATATAAAATCCTACTTTTCTATTACATTCGCACCACTGGTTTACCACTCTTCAATCACTAAATTCTCCATGTTGGCTATGACTTTCATCCACAACAGAGTACACTCACTGACTTATTCCAGTCTTATAGCATTTGAACACTGCACGACTTTGAATACCTTCTCATTTCTTCTCGACCATATGATCCATAATGTAAATATCACTATGCAGTTGACTGCCTTTTTCTTCTTCTTAGAAATATCCAGCTTCCAGGAAAAAGAGAGAATATCTGCCACTGTTGAGTAAGAATGTAAATCTTTTACTCCCAGCCATGCTCCAACCATCCACCATAGCATTTTCGACATCAAACACGGAATGAGGATGTGTTCAACAGTTTCTTGCTCGTATCCGCAACCCGGGCACAATGTGTTGCTGATATGAATTTCCCTTTTTTTACAGCTCTGTCTTTGTCGGTAACCTGCCTTCGACGCCTTTCCATGCTAACATATTGGCTTTAGGTGTAGCTCAACCGTTCCAGTCATTACAAAGCCACTCGACGGGTCCCCGCTTATGACACACAAATCATATCGAACGGGTTTAACATTGAAAGTCGACTTATTTTTCCGAGTGCCAACCCCACCCATATTGACGCATCTTCATTCGGGTGTCTTTCAGCAGCGCCAAAAGCTGCATATACTCCACCCATGCCTCCCCGGTTGTCGGCTTGTTCTTCCATTGCCAATCTCACACAGTCACCTCCCCTATTTTTTTGTAGTTGTCCGCCACCCAAGACCCTTTGTTTGCTGCCATTCTGTACATAATTGGATAGTTATCCATAAGGCACTTGTTTAGAATACATACATCAACGATATAGTCAAGTTTTCAACATAATGCACATATGCATATAATTTAATACAATATAATTTACAGTAAACATAATGCACATGTGCATATAATTAATACAACATCATTTACAGTAAATATAATGATTTACAAAGTATATTCATCATTTACACTCCACATAATACCCTTAGTCACAAATCGAATGAATTGCAACTCTTGATGTTCTGTATTTGTAGGTATCTTGTGACTATCAACTGTATTATCAGAAGATGGACCAACAATGTCAGCATCAGATGTATGAGGAGGATTATTAGAGACTGTATGAGGAGGAACATCATATGTGTGAGGATCGACACGTGATGAATCAGAGGATGCCATGTAGAGGGTGTAAATGGTGGGTTGTTCATTGTGAATGCCGCCGGAAACACCATGCCTGAATGTCGCCGCCGTGAACTCCGGTGAGTTACGTGAACGCCGTCGGCCGTTGTCGTTAATGTATACAACAATCTGATCTGCAACGTATACAGTAATCTGATCTGATGAATGAAACCCTAATAATTAAAAGTTGTAGATCGTGAATAGAGTGGTGAGAAGAGGGGAGCGTGTTTTGTAATAAATATCACATAATTACAATTTTTCCATGTGTTCACACAGGTTCTCGCGGTTCTCGCAATAAAGTGTGGTTCCTAACGGATCCTTATCCTGTATATATATATATATATAGAGTAGGGTTCCTACGGAAAGTGTGTTTTTCCTAGAAAGTCTAGGAAGCGATCTGGTCCATCAGATTGGTGTGTTTAAGGGTTGAGATTAAATCAATGGCAATCTTGTAATATTTAACTATATTTAATAGATTGTTTTAAATGATAAGGGGCAATTTCGTCATAACAATGTTTAAAATCAATCAAAAATAACCGTCAACAAGTCACATTTCCTTATTACACGCGAATTTCCCTCTCTCTCACTTTCTCTCTCTAAACCCACAACGAAATCAATCAAAAATCATACCAAAAATACCTATAAATCATGGATGAAGATAAGAGATTTTCCAACTTCTATATACGTAAGATCAAACGGACATTGTGTTCTGTGTTTTAGTTGGCGATTAGGGTTCAATTGTGTTCTACATTGAAGTGTTTTATGTTTGCAGGGAAGAGATTCAAAAAAAGAGGGATTTGAACAAGATGGATGGGAGCAGACTTGAAGTCGCCGGAAGAGAAAACACAGTCGCCGGAAGCAACGCCGGAAGAGAAAACACGGTCGTAATCTGCTTGTAAAACACATTTGTATGAATCTGCTTGCTGTTAAAACACAACTGTATGAATCTGAATTGCTGTTAAAACACAGCTGTATGAATCTGAAGGATAAAACACATTTGTATGAATCTGCTTGCTGTTAAAACACAGCTGTATGAATCTGAATGCTAAAACACAACTGTATGAATCTGCTTGATGTTAAAACACAACGGTATGAATCTGCTTGCTGTTAAAACACACCTATATGAATCTGAATGCTAAAACACAACTGTATGAATCTGCTTGCTGTTAAAACACAACTGTATGAATCTAAATGCTAAAACACAACTGTATGCATCTGCTTGCTGTTAAAACATAACTGTTTGAATCTGAATGCTAAAACACAACTGTATGAATCTGCTAGCTGTTAAAACACACCTGTATGAATTTGAATGCTAAAACACAACTGTATGAATCTGCTTGCTGTTAAAACACAACTGTATGAATCTGAATAATAAAACACAGCTGTATAAATCTGCTTGCTGTTAAAACACATCACCAATAACAAATTGTTAAAACATAGTACCAAGAACATGCTGATAGATTCCAGCAAGAAAACGAAAGCATAATTGATATTAAGTGAAATCAGAAATCGAATACAAAAAATTCCGAAATTTATGGATAGTTAGTTACTGAAGATAATTTCCTAAAATAAAAATAGATTGTGAAAGTACATAAATGCCCTTTTAGATAAAATCCTTCAATGCCACATGTCGCGTTCTTATTGCTTCCTAGACTTTCTAGGAAAAACACACTTTCCACCCAACTCCTACTCTATATATATATATATGTGTGTGTGTGTGTGTGTATGTATGTGTGTCATTTTTAATGAAATGACTAGAGACCAGCATCAATAATGTTTGGTCCAAGATCCAAAATTAGAATTGAAATCCAATACCAATAGTCCATTGTCCAATACTTAAATGTCCATTTGAGTAATTGAGTCAAAATTTCAAATACTCAAGTCTCAACCCGTCTTTCAATTCAGAAGTACAAAACCCTAATCAAAACCCCCCATTGGCCATCGTTATTCGATTTCTCCATCGCCACTCGCCAAGACGCCAGCTCGCCAGGGTTTTGCTTCATTCGGTTCATTCAATTTCAAACTTCCGATAGAACAGGGGTATGTTTCAATCGGTCGATGATTTATCTTCCCGCTTAGTTAATCTCAATAGAACTAGTTGAGTGTTTTTGTATTCCTTGTTATTTGTTAAATTTTTACTTGTGTTCTATTGGACGAAACATAAGGGATGAAAACTGCACTTTATTCTAATAACTAGCAGTCTCATCGTCACTTTCTTTGTTTGTTCTGCGATGCTCGATACTCGCTCGACGCTCATTCGAAAAATGCTCGGATCGAAATACGCTCGCTCGACTTTGGCTTGGTTGAAAAAATGCTCGGTTCGGTTCGGATCGGTTTGTAAACGAACCGAGCACAAGCAAAGATCTGATCGGTTCGATTCGGCTCGTGAACAGCCCTATTAGGGAACCCAAGTTGTAATCCCTACTAACTTATGATTATCATTAAGGCTTTTATTTATTTAAAAGACTTCACTTTTATTCCAAGATGTCAATATACTCCAAACAATCATAATCTACATCTTTGTTTACACTTGTAACTTTATTATAACTTTATAGAGATCCATTTTCTACTTTGTAAAACTTCAGTTGTGCAGGGTTTGCATATTTATACCCCCAAAGTATCATGTCTTTCTACCTTTTTTTCATTTCAACAGCTGACTCATACACTAATCATACTCTAAATTTACACTAATGTCTATTATGGGACTAGAACCCTTAACAATTCGGGGAGAACACATTTACCGCACCCCATGATACCAGTAGGTATCATGTCTTTCTGGTCCATATTTGAATAACGAATTGAATATAACTTCCATTTGTCGATGTGTTCTATATGTTCATTATTCTCTTCAATGTCACATTCAAGACCATAACCCCCCTTTCATACAAAGTCCCACCATCAAAGACTCAAAGTCAGCATTATCATTAACAAATGATGTTCCATTTTCACATAACAAAGTTCAATTAAAAATGATCATTAGTTGTAGTAAAACTAGTAACAAAATCCTTCATTTAAACGTATATACGGTAACCGGATGAGTTGTATGGTAACCGGGTACTCTTTATTTGATGAAATTAAACCATCACCATCAATGAAGTGAAGGTACAAATATTGGTTTATAGTTTATTAAACAAAAGCAACACCAAAATCCTGCAAATCATCTCTTTAAAAAAATAAACAAATAAACGAATAAAAACTCATCTACTTTACCTAAGAAACGAGGTTTTCATTGAGGGATAGTGAGGCAAGCTGAGCAGATGGATTGTTGGCTTGCTTCACATTTCTAAGGACCTCCATAGCCTCTGCAACCTTTGCCTTCAACGCCTCTGGTGACTCGAGCAAGTGCAACACCTCCGTTTGGTCCATCTCCAAAAGCATCCCCGTCACCTTAGCCGCATGCTCGTGCTCCACTTGATCCACCAACGGATACAGGTTCTCACCCAGCATCTAAAAACAACAACAACACGGGTCGGTCAAATAAAACTTCTAATCGACTACTAGTATTTCATTTAGTTAGTTACGAGATTTATACCGTCCTCTGCTGCTCAGGTGAAGCATTAGCAAGTGCAGAAGCCAATGCTGTAATAGGCATTGGCTGTTCTCGTGGAAGCATGCTGCCCATGTCGTATGGTACTGGAAGCATTCCTCCGCCAACACTTGCCGCTGCTGTGTTTGCATCCCTACTGGGATAACGATACATGCGGCCTCTTGGAACCATCTACAAAAACAACATTAGTCAGTAGATTCTCAAACTATTTGTTTATGCGTAACTTGATAGTAACACGTTTTGTTTTCAGAACTCATCGAGTTCCTTTTAACCAACTTGAATGCATAGATCATACTAATCAGCCCACACATTGTATCTTGGGATTATTAGATAACTACGGAAGTATATTCTTCCTATAACGGTATAACCAGGTTATAAATCCGTAAAAAAAGAATTTGTAAGAGTGTTTGTAAACCATAGAAAACGATCAAACCACCCAAAGAAAATCAACCGGTTTAGCCCAAAATAAAACTTTATATATTTTTAGTAAACTATCATATGGGTTAGGTTCATTTGTGAACACTTCCCTATTTGTGAACAAAACGAACAAATCCTGACCATAGATCTTCTTAACTAATTATAAGGGTAGGATTGTCATTTAACATTTGACATTTATAGTTTTAATATAATTTTCTTTTTTATTAATCATGTTCAGTTATCCTATAATTCTAACCACCCCTATAATCTTGCTATACCACCAGATCCTAGATCCTAAATTCAAATTCAATTCAACAAAAAAAAAATCGCGTCTGTATTTTATCAAATCGTTCTTCATCTTATTCCAGATCATCAATCTGCATACCATAATCAAATTCAAATTAAACCCCCACTTCTTCTCTCTCTCTAGAAGTTAAAAGAGACGACCTTTTTTTCTTTCGGTGAATTGTTCTACACCTCCATCTTTCCCAGTGATTACATATTCAGGCGATATATCAAGGTACCAATTTCAAGTGTATTTTGGTTTTTGTAATTCTCTGTTTAATCCGATAGTGTATAGTTCAACATTTGTTCCTGTAAAAGCTAGGGTTTTATATGACTGTGCATATAAGAAGCTTTTTTTATTCAATTAGGTTTGGTTCAAGTTGCTTGATTTACATTTGATTTGTGATAGTTTTGTTCTGATTTTGTCAATTTTGTTCTTTATTATAGGGTTCATCCGATTTTGTTCTTTGATTTGTTGTTTATGTTTGATAGGGTTCATAAACAAATTACATACGTATGCTTGTGTTGAAGAGATCTTTGTTGTAATGATTTATAATGGATAAGTTGTCACTATACACAGGTGTATAATTACATTAAAAACCTCAAGGGTACACATGTGTATGAACTGTTATACAATAGTTTTGGTGTTTTGTATTGTATTGGAGTTATGTTTGGTTATACCAATATGTATAATCTGATCTGATGTTGCTGATGTGTCTGGATTTTGTCATTGGAATGTTGTTGATTCGACAATACACGTATGAATACTCTGTTTTTTTTTTTGTTTATTCAATTATACACATATGTATATTGTTTTGTTGTTCTTATGTACATAAACACCTTGTATGTAGAAACTAATTGTTTGTATAGTAGTTGATTTGTTCGGATTTTGTGAAGGGTACACATATGTATACCCAGTTATGTGATTTTTGTAAATATACATATATGTATATTAGTTGTTGTCTATAAATTGGTCTAATTCTTGTGTGTTTGTTTCTTACAGACGGATGTAATTGTAACCTACTTGAGGAGAGGTGGGCACCTAAGACGTTTGGAGCTTGAAGGTATTCAAGATGGACATTGCGTGGGAGACTATTGGTAATTCTATCGACTATGGTATACTCGCGATGCACCATATGGAAACGTGGAAGGGGATTACAGAAGATAGATGGTGTTGGGTTCCAACAGAACCAAAGAAAATAAAAACCAGACTAACTTTTCTGGACCATATTTTGTGATTTTGTTTTAATTTATAGTATTCAAATATGTATGAAAAATCTTATAGACTATTTACTGTTTGTAGCGTCTTATTATTTCTAGGTTATACTTGACAGTTGACTATACATATGTGTACTGTTTTATTAAGTTGTTTATACAAAAGTACATGTGTGTATAATACACTGGTTCGAGTTATGTACACATGTGCAGTGTATTGACTTTTGTTATATTGACTTTTGTTATACTTTTGCCAACTGAAAGAATGGGATTACGATTGTGCCCTTAGGCAGTTATTATAAATCAGTTTTTTTGTTTTTATTAATTAAAAAATCATTTAAATCCTAAAATCAAGATCTCCTCATCCAATGGCCAGGATCTGTTCGTTTTTGTTCACAAAATTAACATTGTTCACTCTTGATCCCTACCCACTATCATATAAGTTATATACTTATATCTCATACCTGATGCTGCATCATTGGAACAGGCTGCTGATTTTGCTGCACAGGACCGGTTCCACGCCTCCCACCAAGGCGTTGGTCCTGCTGCCCTTGTTGGACAACGGGTACAAAAAAGTTTGGCATAGGACCGCCACCCGGCCTCATTCCAGGTACCAGTTGCTGCTGGTAGCCAAATCCAGCCTACAACCATTCCCGAAAACAAAACAAGATTAACAAAGTGCACCGAAAAGATGCAAAGAAACGCACAAGTTCATTTAGCAAGAACGAAGAAGTACCTGTGGAGGAATTATAGCAGGTGGAGCTTGGCCATAGAATAGCTGCTGGCCCATACCCGGAGCCCCAGGAGGATACATGGGCATTCGAGGAGCCATCATTGACGGTGTCATTGCAACTGGCCTCATTTGTGAAAATTGTGCCTAGCGGTACCAAAATTAATTAGGGTTACTTGTAATAATAATATCATTAAAGTAAGAAACTAATAGACTGATTAACTTTACCTGCAGCCTTGCTCTTCGCTCTTCCTTACGCTGTGCAAGTGCAACATAAAGCGGCTTGCTCACAATCATCTTTCCGTTCATCTCAGAAAGCTATAAAATAAATTTAATAGAACACATGTTAATTTCACCAACAGCATATCATAAATATGGGATTGTAATCTAACATGGATCTTACAGCTCGAGAAGCCTCTTCGGACGACGAAAATGCCACAAATCCAGACCCTCTACTGATTCCACTAGGATCCCTCATAACCTATAAAGTATTAACAACACATGAACAATATTAGTCAAAGCAATATAATTAGGGCTGCAAACAAACCAAACGTTCAGCGAACAGTTCGTGAACTGTTTGGCGGGAAGTTCGTTTGTGTTAGTTCGTTTATTAGACAAACGAACACGAACAAGAAATTTTGTTCATTAAGTAGAATGAACAAACATGAACAGAGGCCGTGTTCATTCATTTATGTTTGTGAACGTTCAGTAACGTGTTCAATTCGTTTATGTTCGATTGTGTTCGACGGTTCATTAGTGTTTTTGGTTTTTATATTTTATTTAAATACTTCAAAACTCCGACAAATAAAATATTTAATAAGTGTCAGTGTATAATATATTTTGTGCATTAACGCTTGTTTGTGTTCGTTTGTTTCCATTTTTGTTCATGAACGTTTGTTGCCTAAAACTAACAAACGAATACAAACAAGTTCATTTCCTTAGCAAACGAACACGAACATAAAATCTCGTTCGGTAAGTGTTCATGAACACATATATTTCTTAACAAACGAACACAAACAAGGTCTTGTTCGTGTTAGTTCGGTTCGTTTGGAGCCCTAAATAAAATGCAATATTACAGTCAATGATTCCTGGAAAACAGTTAAAAAGCGGAAGCAAACCTTGCATGAAGTGATTGTACCATACTCAGAAAAAAGTTCCTTAAGTTTATCATCATCAATAGTGTCATCCAAGTTCTTGACATACAAATTAACACCTTGAAACTTATCAACAGCTTCTTTAGCAGTCTGCTCAAACCGACTCTTCAACTCAAGTTCTCGTTCAGATTTCTTCTGAGCCTTACCAACATACCACTCTTTCTCATCAATCTTCTTCCCATTTAAAGCCTCAACCGCAACAGCAGCATCATCTGCGCTCTCAAAGTTAACAAATCCAAAACCTTTGGATTTCCCGTCTCCGTCTTTCATAACAACAGCACTTGTGATGGTTCCGTATTCACCAAATGTCTTTTTTAAATCTTCATCGGTAGTGGAATCAGATAGGTTTTTCACATAGACGTTGTTGAACTTTGCCCTGCTTAATGATGAGTCTCGTTCTTGCTTACGAAGAAAATGACCAACGTAGACTTGTTTGTCATTAATCAGCATACCGTTTAGTTTATCGATTGCATTTTGAGCAGCTTCTTCAGTGTCAAACTGCACAAATCCATAACCTTTGGACTGCCCTGTGTTATATGTAGCTATCTTGCAAGAAAGTATGTTGCCAAAGCTTGAAAATGTGTCATGCAATGCTTTGTTGTCAATTGACTTATCCAAGTTCTACACACGTAAAAGAAAATTATACATCTCAACCCAACAATCAATCAATCTCGACATACAATCTTAAAAAGAAGTAGAAGAATGATGATAATCTATGTTGGTTTTAAAAAGCATGTGGCGCTTCGATGCGTTTTAATCCCAAAAAGCGAGTAGTTCGTTAAAAGTTATTCATAGATAATACTTTAACTTATTAACTTTTAAACACTAAAATATAAGATATTCTCATCATCTCTAGTCTGATCTGTTCAATCGATGACCTAATTTGTTCAAATACTTAAACCCATTGCTGAATCGATGGTTATTTGTTCAATCAAATTTGAAAAACTTAAGACACAATTGACGTCTAATTTGTTCAAATACCAAATAACTGCATAAGGCGCGTGTGATGCACGCATCAACTGCAGGAATGCATTCTCACTGCATCATGTGATGAGCACAATTAAAACCAAGAATAATATACCTTAATAAATATGTTTGCAGTTCCACTTTTACGAATGCTTGGGTCCCTATGAGAATACATGATGCGAATTGCCTTCCCATTCACAGCAGTGAAATTCAGTACATCAATAGCCCTTGCAGCTGCAAAAGAACAAACAAACAAGGATATGTAGCCATCTTCCATAATTCAAATCCATTCTACAATAAACAATGCACCATTAGTTTTAATAAAGCATGCAACCCTCAGATACATTTCGATCCCAAAAGTCGATGCCCAATGCATATATGCGAGTCATTAGTATTAAAATAATACTAAAAAATTATTTATTGACTTGGTAACTTTTAAACACGAAAATATAACATATCCTCATATGTTATCAAATTTGTTCAATTGATGGTCTAATGCTGTAATTTGTTCAAATACTAAACACATCGATCCATCACTGGTCAGATTTGTTCAAGCGATAGTCAGACATGTTCAGCAGATTTTTTTAAAAAAAAAAAAAAAAAAAAAGCATACCAATTGCAAATTAACGGTCCAATTTGTTCAAATACTGGTTAACAGCATAAGGCGCCACATCATACTACAACACAATCAGGCTGCATCACATGCGCATCATGCGATGCGCGGATCAACTATATCATGCGATGCGCGCATCAACTATATCATGCGATGCGCGCATCAACTATATCAGGCGATGCGCGCATCAACTATATCAGGCGATGCGCGCATCAACTATATCAGGCTATGCGCGCACCAACCATAGCAGCACAAAAATCTAATGCGTGCATTATGCGCATGTTGTTCAATGCAATGCGCACATTATGTGTTCCTCATGCGCGCATCAACCGTATCATCTGATGCGTGCATTAAGCACTCTTGACACGCGAATGACAAAACTGAGAATACACCGACACGCGCATGATAAAACCGAGAATTCATCACTAAGTTTTACATCTAATAACCAACAGAAACTAACAAATTCACAAACAAAACCAGGTAACCACTAACCATCACTAGAATTACTGTAATTAACATAACCATAACCAAGCGATCGTCGGGTACTCAAATCCCTACAAACCCTAACAGACACCACCTGTCCAACTTGATTAAACAGATCATACAACTGCGAATCCGTAACATTCGCCTCCAGATCCCCTACGTAAAGCGACGTCGTAACAAACGCCTGATTTCCACCGGCTGCCGCCGCCGCAGCCACCACCGCAGCCGCCGCTACACCACTCGCATTCGCCGTCGCCGTCGCCGCCACACCGTTGTTCGGTCCAGTCACCGTCGGAGGTTGCACCTGAATCTGCGCCATTTTTTCTCTTTTTTCACGATCAAATTAACCGAATGAAACCCTAGCAGCTCAATAATACGCACTGAATTGATGATTTTTTAACGGATCTTATCAAAATTTGGCGGGAAAAAGAAGAATAATTGCCGGAGCTCCGGTGACGGAGATACACGTCGACGATGATGAATGATCACAGCCGTTGATTTATTGTTATTATTATTATTATTATTTTTGGCACCGGCCGACGAGCGGTGGGGAAGTTATTTTACGAGGAAGAAGACACACTGGTTTTAGATGTTAAGAATGGAATGATCACAGCCGTTGATTTTGATCCTGAAAATGTGGACCTGGCCTTTACGGTTGGATCTTAGATGGGTGACGTGTACGGTGGTGATGATGGGTGTAGTGATGGTGGTGTAATCAGGTGCTACGCGCGATCGCCTGTTTCATGAGTCTGGGCTCTGATTATGCTATAATGGGCCTGAATATTTTAACGATGGAATGAAATTGGATTTTGAGCTTAAAATTTGTTCCCATTTGGATTTCTATAACTTTCATTAAATAATACAAAAGGGTTGGTTATGGATACAAACTATATTTATACTACAAATCGTGAGAACAGAACAGACCCTAGCATTTAAAAAAAGTTAATTAGCATATACTAAAACAACACATACATAAAAGTAGCACTTTTGAATTATATTACCAAATGAAAATTAATCACGATAATTGATTTTAGGATATATGTGAATGATTTCAAAACTTTTCTTTATGAAAAATTATATCAGCACATTGAAAACAAAAGGAAGACCCAAATAAAGAATTAATTGCTTGTTAGCATAATTATATGAAATTCAATATAATTGATATTATTTAAGTTATTATTTTACCATTTTCTCTATAATTGGTTGGTTGTCACATGACACTTTTAAATGATTCTTACAATTTGTATACGAAATGTGGTTTTTATTTGATCCTACTCCTAATACAAAAATAATAAAAAGTTAATTAACGTTTCAGCTTTAAATTCTTTATTATTTTTTTAGGTTTAGCTTTTTACCTCAAGTTAAAAGTGTGGGCTCATGTGTTTATTCTTATTGATTCAACTTTTCACATGACTTCATACATTAATTTACAAGTTAAAAAGTGTGGGCTTAGGTTGTTTATTTTTTTTGTTTAAACTTTCCACATAACATCGTACATTACTTTTAGATTGGCACGTTACATTTGCCTTTTGCCATGGTGTTACAAGTTAAAAAATGTGGGATCATGTGGTTTATTCTTATTATTCAAACTTTCCAAGTTATATCATACATTACTTTTTCATTTACATGTCGTTTTTCCTTTTTACCATGGTATTACAAGTAAAACGTGATAGCAAATCAAGCGTAACTCCCCCTAGATTACATAAGGAGGAACATATTTACTAGTTATATCATCTGTAATTACCTAAATCTCGAGACACTCTTCAAACCAATCAATTGAACAGCAAACCCAACACGACTGACAGATGAGTCGACGTTAATAGAACCCGGAGTCTAACTAGGCAATTGGCAGTGATTTTTCTAGTTTATTTTAGGATTCTTGAGTTAGCTTTTCATATTACATCATACATTAATATTAGCATTACACCTTACTTTTGTCTTTTATCATGGTAATACAAGATAAAAGTGTGAGCTCAAGTGGTTTATTCTTTTGATTTAACATTGCACATGACATCATACATGATATTCTAATAATAATGATACATATGACAAATTATCAGTGACCATCCTCTTCTCTCTCCACCACATCATCATTAGGCAGAGACGGATCTTTAAATGACTTAAGGGTAGCCTGGGTTACCCTACAGCCTCTTTGGCATACTGCACAATTAACGCAAATTTTTTTCTTCTTCATTTTATTTATCGGATACCCCTAAGCAAGTATTATAGTACTCCTAAATCCAAAATTCATTTTTAGAATACCTCTATTTTTTTCTTCTACATTCGTAACTACTAGCATGTAGCCTTTTAGCCACCCTCCTTCTCCATAGATGAAAGAAAAACACACGTCATCCTCCTGCGATGATGAAATCTTGCAAACACTCTCCTCTTCTAGGTTAAGGTTCGACTAATTTGGGCTCTCATTATGATTTGTGTTACAAATTTAGGCTAGGGTCGGTTTTTCTTCAACCCTTTGTTATCTACTTATCTCCTTTCCTTCAATTTGGTAGATAATTTGCAACATAAATCATAATGAGCTCCCAAATTAGTCAAACCCTTTGTTATCATCTAGAAGATCAGAGTGTTTGCAAGATTTCATCATCCCAGGAGGATGGCGTGTGTTTTTCTTTCATCTATAAAGAACGAACTCAATTTTTCTTCAAGCCTTTATTATCTACTTATCTCCTTTTCTTCAATTTGGTAGATAAGACAATATTCCAAATTTTGGTGTAATATATTTTGTATGTTCTAATTCCATATACTATCATTATTATCATCATCATTGTTTTTTATTTTTTATTTTTATATTAAAAAGCAAAATTAATGAATAGTTGTTTCATCATTTACAATTTGCCGCATGGGAGAGTGGTTTTCTTTTCTATTTATTAAATATATGCTATATGATTTTTCTCTGGTAACTCGTGTATGAATAGTTGCTTCATCATTTACAATCTGCCACATGGGAGAGTGGTTTTCTTTTCTATTTATTAAATATATGCTATATGATTTTTCTCAGATAACTCGCGTTTGTTAGGGTGTACGGGGCGTCTTCGGTGAGGGTGTTCGGTGATGGCATTCCCCGATCGGGAACACCGCCGCCATCACTGCGGGGTCCCGAATCGGGATGTATTTTGGGTGTGGACTCACCGCGTGATTATGCACGAGAAACAAGGAACGGCTCTTTTCAAACGGTCGAATCTTTAATAAAAAAAAATTCACTTTTTTTAAACTAATATAAATAACCATCTCATTCTCACCATTTTTTTATACTCAAACCATCTCATTCTCTTTATTTTTTTAAAACTCTCCAACCACACCCACTTCACTTTTTATTTTTTATACTCTCCAACCAAACCCCCTTCACTTTTTATTTTTTATACACCGAGCAATGGAGAACCGACCCCGCGAGGCCAAGAAAAAAACTAAGGGACGGGTCTCGAAACCGTCTCGAGATGGTTCGAGCGGTGCAAATGCTCAACCACAACCCCCTTTCGGATACACTTCACAACCCCCGTTTTTTTTCCAACAACCTACACACCCCTCGTTTTACAACACCCAACAACCCAATTTCGGCTATTTTCAAAATTTGTTATCAATGGACGCTCCTCCTCAATCCCCCGCCTTCGACCCATATGCTTATCGTTCTTCACAAGTTCCTTCTACACGAGGAAATGTCGAACGTCCTCTACCTATTCACGACGACGAGGACGATGAGGTAGTGCCCGAAACTCAAAATTTGGGCGACGACGACGAGGAAGATGAATATAATGTGGACGAAGACGCGGGCAACGAAGAAGATGAGGCTCGAGAAAAAAAGGGAAAACGGTGAGCGAAAAATGGACAAAAGAACAAGAAGAGGCGTTGGCGAAGGCGTGGGTACATTGTTCTACCAACAAAAAAAAGGGCAATCAACAAAGTCGCGAAAGTTTTTGGGGTAAAATTTTAGAGCACTTTAACAAAACTATCGGTGGAAGTAACCGGACCGTTCATCAAGTACGGTCTAAATGGAACCCGATGCATGCGAAAATAAACTTTTTCAACGGCCTATACCAACAAGCGGTAAAAATTATATTTTTTTTAACATTGCATATTTTTAATTTATTTTCTAAGTTCATACTTTTTAACACTTTCTAATTTTTTTTATTTTATAACATGTAGGATCGCACACGAGCAAGCGGATGTAAGGATCTCGACGTGATGAAAGTCGTGTTAAAAGAATTTAAAGAAAGATTTCCAAGCGGTTTTCAACACATCGAGGCGTGGGAGGTTGTTCGAAGACACGAGAAATGGGCCCAAGTCCCATTGATGGGTAAGGAAGGTGAAGGTTCGGCACCTAAAAGAAAGCCCGTTGACGTGGACTTTTCGATACCGGATATGAACGAAGATCCCTCGCCACAAAGAGCACAACGGCGAGACAAGCGTCAAGCTACATCGTCCGAGGGAAGCTCGGCCGAGTTGGCGGCACAATTCAAAGTGTACACCGCCATGAAAGAAGCGAAGCAAGCGGTAGAATTGGAGGCGATCGAATTGAGGAAAAAAAGAGAGTCGGAGGCTCGCGAGCTCATATCGGCACAACTCGAGACGATGAAAAACTACAATTTCGATCGAGATATGAAAACATTCCTTAAGCCGCACGACGATGTTCCGCCAAGTATGTTGCCGATCATCCTCGCCCGAAAGCGAGAAATCGCTAACAAGTACGGGTGGCCATGCGATTTCTAAAATTTTAGTTTTCTAGTTTTAATGTAATTTTTATTTTCTACTTTGAATGTGTTTTTTATTTTCTACTTTGAATGTGTTTTTTATTTTCTACTTTGAATGTATTTTTTTTTTAAATTTAATGAAATGTCTTTTATTTAATTTTTAAACATCCATAATTTTACCAAAAAAAAAATTAATTTTGAACTCACCTAATAGGGGAGTGCCGCCATCAAAAATCGGTATTAGGGGAGTGTATTAGGGCAGTTGACATGGCACTATGTGATTGGTTGTGTGTAAGAGGGGGGACTCACCTAAAAGGTGAGCACCCCTTACACCCTTAACTTTAAAAAAATATCAATATATTAAAAAGCAAAGTTAATGAATTATTGCTTTATCATTTACAATCTGCCACATAGGAGTATGGTTTTCTTTTCTATATATTAAAAATATGCTATATGATTTTTCTCTATTAACTCGCGCTTGTTAATTTTATAAAAAAAAATCATCATCATCATCATCAATATATTAAAAGGCAAATTTAGTGAATAATTGCTTCATCATTTACAATCGGCCACATGGAAGAGTGGTTTTCTTTTCTATTTATTAAATATCTGCTTCTTCGGTAACTCGCATTTGTTAACTTTAAAAAACTAAATAAATACGTGACTTTAGTTAATTTTACCGACGTTTCGATATAAATTTTGTTGAGAGCAGAGTTGCATTCAAAATGGTGTGCTTATTTGGTATCGTAGATTTGTAGGCTATATGAGTGAAGGTACTGTGACGAACTTAACCGATTCCTACCGGACAATTGTTTTCAATCGATGTGACACGTCTTGATATTCTTTTGGTCACGTCTCAATTTTATTTATTTATTTATCCTCTTTTGGTTGTTACAATGAATGCCGGTTTCATAACGAAATGAACCAATATCAATCAAATTCCAACCGCTTTGCACGGGAAATCCCAACGCAACACACCCACTAGTGATAACTATAAAGCACAGTTTGCTGCTCAGGTGACGTTCGCTACTTGATTAATTCATTTATTCCTAAAGACTCCTCACATATAACTTACTATTTAGTTCATTTATTTTCTAAAGAACATAACATGTATATTAAACAGACTAATAACATAATTTTGTTGCTATAATAACATAACACATACACTTCATGTTTTATTTATTTTTTTCCTAGGTGTTTTGGAGTCGAGAATCTTATTGGAAGCAGTCTCTCTATTTCTAGAGGTAGAGGTAAGGTGTGCCTACGTCCCACCCTTCCTAGACCCTACCAATAGCTTTACTATTTGTACGATTTTACTGGGTATGATTGATTGATTGATTGTTGCAATAAGACAATAAAAACAATATTAAAACATTGCCCCTCTAGTGACGTTCGCTAATTTGTTTTGATGATTAACATCTGATTATTATATAATTATAAGTGATGATGTGGTTAAAGCACTAACTTTTTAAGTCAAAACTAATAATCAATAATAACTATCTTTATTTGTTAGGTGGTTAAAATAACTTATTTTTATTTCTAAAAGTAGATTGTTAAAAATTTATATCGTTAGAGGATGAAAACATACTTTCGGCCAACGCCTTATAAAATGGAGCAAATGGAAAGTGACAAGTTGAAATAGAAAAGTCTCCCTAATATTATTAGACAAACTATAATGGAGCAAATAGAAGAGATCGAAAGCGAAATTTATATGAACCCGAATACGGCATAGAGAGAGGATCATGAGAAAACTAGAAAACTAACTAAAAAAACATACCAAATTTTTCTTTTTTACAATTTTTTATAAAAAATCGTTATTTTTTATAGATAAAAAAATTTCAAAAAAAAAATTGTTGTACTGCACATGTGCATTATATGTGTACTAGACATGTGCACTATATCCGTAATAATGCACATGTGTAATACAACAAAAAAAAACATTTTTTTATTTTTTATTTTTTTGAAATATTTTTCCATGCATAAAATATAGCGATTTTTTATAAAAATGTAAAAAAAAATTGGTATGTTTTTTAGGTTTTTTTAGTTAGTTTTTTGGTTTTCTCATTTAAATTAGTTTTCTCATGATCTATTACAGACGACATAACATGTGAACTTTTAGCATAATAATACTCTAAAATTATATACATAGAAAAATATAAACGCATATAAAATGATAACATTTAAACTATAATTAAATCTTGTACAGTCGTACACATTTCTATTTAGGGGCGTGAATTTCTGACACGACCTGAAAACCCGACACGAACCTAACACGAAATTCGCGGGTTTAGGTTTAGTCTAAGTGGGTTCGGGTCAGTTTCAGGTTGAACCCGCGAACCCGTTTAGGTTAACGGATCGGGTTCGGGTCAACCTGGTCGGGTTGGCGGGTTGACCCGTTTAACACATTTATACTATATTATATTTTTTTACAATATATTTTATGTTATAAATTAAATGGGGTGTGTATTTTATGCAACGATTCTAACTTAAAAAGAGAAATTAACATAGATTTTATAATTCAAATATGATATTATTATATACATTTGTGTTTTTTAAGTAAATTTTAATTTGAATATATTAATTTCTGAGAAAAAAATAAAAAATTCGGGTTGAACGGGTCGTGTTCGGGTCAACCCACGAAACTTCGGGTCGTGTTCGGGTTCTTATGTATAATACAATTTTCGGGTTAGGGTCAACCTCGGGTTTGTGTAAAATTTTCGGGTTCGGGTCGGGTTGAACCCGCCAACCCGTGAACACGACCCGTTTAGCACCCCTTTTCTATGTTTACTTTTAATTTTTGCTATAAGACGAAACCAATTCTATACTTACTTAAAAGGCTATGTCGGTGGGTGAGGCCGACATAGCCGTTTGTCCTCTTGCGGTAATAGTTTGCTTTTTTTATTGACCTGACTTATATATATATTTTTATTATATAAAATAAAGATCAACTTTAATTCCAAAAGCTGAGTTGGTTTAGTGGTTTGTTTGAACCCTCCTTAAATGATGAACCTGGGTTCGATTCCTTTGAACCCTCCTTAAATGATGAACCTGTGTTTGACCCCTGCTTTTTTTTTTCTTCACCTTATCACTATGAAAGTATTTTCTTTTTCACTTAAATTCTTATTTTGGTTAATTACTTTTTTCTTCCGTTTTTGTTTACTATCTAAATTACTTATTTTTTTGGTTTTCTATTTGGTTACTATACCGAGAATTTGTAACGTAACAAACTGAATCGATACCGGCCGCAATCGAATTCCCGCCGCAACGCGCGGGAGAATTCCACTAGTTTAAGTTAAAACATATTTAAAAAAGTGTGTGTATAATCATATTAAATGTGTCAACCAACGAACTTGATGGCTTGGCTAAACATACATGTGGGTTCAATCAAAACCGAACCAAACCCTTCCAAACTACACTTAAATTCGTGAATTTTGTGTTAAGCTCGATCCATTGTTGTATCAAAATTTCCCCTAATCTTTATCACTAAATATTTTTTTTTGTTCGATGATATAAAATATTATTTTCGAGTTTTCATCCTACATAGATTAGGTTTACATGTTTTTATTTTCCTGTTGTAGTTCACAATTGGTTCTCATATGAGCATGCCTCGTGGCCGTTATGGCCATAGATTTGCCATTTACCGTCACTTTGTTTTCTTTTTGTTCAAGACTTTATGCTTTTTACAAAATTGCTCAATCCTCTTATGTTAAGTCTTCGTAATAGTTTATTAGTATAAACATATGAAGTATTAGGTAAAAATATATTATTTAAAAGTTTATTATATACAATAAGAGATTAAGAGATTCTGAAGAATGTATGGAGCACTTTTCAAATAGATTTTGATAAATCCAAACATGAGTGTTTGAATTTTGAGAGCCAACTTTTGGGCAATTATTTCCAAATGATGCGATATATAGGTAGAAGCTTACCTTTCTAATAAAGAAATAAGACGGTTGCTTCTTATTATGCGGTAGGTGTGTACATTGGCTTGCTTGAGACGATTAATTTAATCATCTAACCGAGCAATAACATGTCGGTAATGAGGAAATTGTCACACCCCCAAAATCCACCTGCGGAGTATCACCGCTTGGGAGCGTGACTGACCAGGATCAAGCCATCAATCATATTGAACATAGCATAATATAAATAAAGTAATTCGTAAAACCCCGTTCAATACAATTGACGTTTCAAAACAATCATAGTATCAGTAGCGGAAGCATAAGTAAATAACCCAAGTAAACCATAAGTTCAATTATTCGAAATGTTTAAACATAGCGTTCTTAACCCACTGCCCACAACGTCCCGCTCCTCCAGTGCAAGCTCCATAAGTACCTAAGGTCCTGCAAGGCATGCAGCAGATAATCAACAAACTAGTTGAGCGAGTTCACAGTTTATAGTTTAGTTTGAGTAATAGTGCGTTTGTTCAATTAAGTTTCGTATCGTATCAGTTCCATCGCGGCCTCACCGGCATGTGTGCGAAGATTATGTTCGTTAGTTCGCGACCATAGTCTTTACCGACCAGGGTGTGTGCGAAGGCAATTTATCAGTTCGTTCGCGACCATAGTCTTTACCGACCAGGGTGGGTGCGAAGGCAGTTGAGTAGTTCGTAAGCATCAACAGTTTAATCGTTCGTTACAGTATCAAAGTATGCACAAGTAATCTTCCAACCCATTCCCACCCTGGGAACCCATGCCTTGGCTGTGTGAACTCACCTTGGTTTGCTCGGTATGCTAAGTTATGCACTCACAAGTAATTAATCACGTCCTAGTGTATGCACGTATAACAAATCAGTTCATGTTCAAAATGATACGCATGCAATTAATTGTTCACATTGCAGTCAGTTTGCATATCAGCACGGCACGTAGTATTGCACGTTCATCACTAAGCATGGCATGTCAATTAAATCAACGTATGTTCCACTGTTCAAACATTATTCAAAACCCTAGTATCCTTCGACTCATACTATCATCTTTCGAAAACAAGTGTCACAATGATCCTTCGGACCGAATGTCATGTTTCGGACCATGACATCTTTCGGTCCTAACTATCCTTCGGTCCAACTATCTGTCGGTCAACCAGTATCCTTCGGTCAACTATGGTTCGATCAGATTATGGTTCGGTCAAACTACCATGGTTCGGGCCATTGATATCTTTCGGTCATGGCAGTTACGTTTTATCCATTAACACAATTTCACTAATCAGTTATTGTCAACAGGATCAAACAAGCATAATCACAAGGTTTCACTCAAGAACCCTAATTTGATTAACAAGCATAACACTTTATCCTATACGATTCCGTTTTCAAGAACAGTGAACAATAACAATCCGTAGTGTATACATCACAACCAATCCACAAGCCTTATCATTAACCCTAATCACAACAGATCCAATTTGCATACAAATCCGATGAACATCCAAATCCTACCAATATGCACAACCGATTAACATACAACCCTAGTATCTTTCAAAACATCCATACTAACCGATCATAAAAACACATATTGCAAAACGATTAGGCAATTATAACATTCATATCCCATTAACATACATAATCGATTAGCATACAAGTCCGATCAACAACATATTGTAAGGCGATCGATAAATCATGAAAGCATATACATTAAACACTAACCGATATTGAAAACAGGGAATTGATCAGCAAAAAGTCTCCGTAAGTTTGTGGTTGCCGTCACAAGTAAAGATGCTCTAGGGTTTTTAGAAAAATAACTACTGATTTCATGCATTCCCATATATACGTATCACAGTAATGGGCCAAGCCCATTGGAAAGACTGGGCCGAAACATATCGAAGGATATGTTTCGTGCTCGAAGGATATGTTTCGGGGTCGAAGGTTATCCTTCGCGGTCCTTCGAATCCTTCGAACTACATGTCATCCTTCGAGGGCTAGGTTAAAGTTAATATTATAATAATAACAATTCTAATATTATTTTCTATCACCACAAATAGTAACATATAGGCAAACAACTCGTATAATTCAAGTCCACAATCCAACAACTAAACAGTCAAAGTCAAAGTCAACGCGCAATAAATGCGAAAGTGAAAGTCAAACACTCGAGTTGTCACATTATCCCCAACTTGAAAGAAATTTCGTCCCGAAATTTGGTACGCACTTACTGAGGGAGCTAGGTAAGTTACATCGTTCACTGGTTTTCCTGGGGTGTCACATCATCCCCCCGTTGATTTGGAATTTCGTCCCGAAATTCAGTAGTAGTAGCTTCAGCCTCAGAAGTGGATGCATTGGTTTCGAATAACTGGGGGTACTTTTCTTTCATCTGGTCTTCGCGTTCCCATGTATACTCCGGGCCACGCTGGGAGTTCCAACGAACTCGAACAAGAGGGATTCTCTTGTGTTTGAGGACCTTAACATCCTGGTCCGTGATTTCAACTGGTTCCTCGACGAACTGCAACCGCTCGTCGATAGTGAGTTCCTTAAAAGGAACTATAAGGGTCTCATCTGATAGGCATTTCTTCAGATTGGACACGTGAAATACATTGTGAACTGCACCGAGTTCAGGAGGTAGGTTTAATCTGTAGGCTACTTTGCCAATCTTTTCTAAGATTTCGAACGGTCCGACGTACCGCGGATTGAGTTTGCCCCGTTTACCAAAACGTACCACACCCTTCCAGGGTGAAACTTTCAATAAAACCCGGTCCCCGACCTCAAATTCCAATGGCTTTCTACGCTTGTCCGCGTAGGCTTTCTGACGGTCGCGTGCTGCCGCCATGCGTTGTCGTATCTGTGCTATCTTTTCTGTGGCGTCCACAACAATATCTGGACCCGTAATCTGACTATCCCCCACCTCTGCCCAACAGAGAGGTGACCGGCATTTACGTCCGTACAATGCCTCGAATGGAGCGGCTTGAATGCTGGTATGGTAACTGTTATTATACGAGAACTCCACCAAAGGGAGGTGCTTTTCCCAGCCGTTGCCGAAATCGATGACACACGCTCGAAGCATGTCTTCTAGAGTTTGAATAGTTCGCTCAGACTGCCCATCCGTCTGAGGATGATATGCTGTGCTCATGTCTAATCGTGAGCCGAAAGATTTGTGCATCGCTTGCCAAAGTTCTGACGTGAATCGTGCATCGCGATCCGAAATAATAGAGATGGGCACTCCGTGCCTCGAAACAACTTCTTTCATGTAGATGTCTGCTAGGGTAGAAAACTTATCCTTTTCTTTGATAGCCAAGAAGTGAGCAGACTTTGTGAGCCGATCAACGACCACCCAGATAGTGTCATTCCCACGCTGGGATCTAGGTAGGCCAGTAACAAAATCCATGGAAATTTGCTCCCATTTCCATTGTGGTATTTCTGGTTGCTGAAGTAGGCCTGATGGTTTCTGGTACTCGATTTTAACCCTTGCACAAGTTAAACACTTGCCGACGTAAGTTGCGATAAGAGCTTTCATGTTTGGCCACCAATAAGTTGTTCTGATATCGTGGTACATCTTATCCGACCCTGGATGTACCGAGTAGCGAGACTTGTGCGCTTCATCCATCACAAGTTCGCGTAAACCGCCATAAAGTGGGACCCAAATACGCCCCGTTACATAGTAGGCGCCGTCTTCCTTTTGTTCCATTTGTTGCCTTGAACCGCGCAAGGCTTCAGCCTTGACGTTTTCGGGTTTTAGTGCTTCTATCTGAGCAGCTCGTATCTGTGCAGGAAGACTGGACTGAATGGTAAGCTGTAGCGCTCGCACGCGCTTAGGTAGAGTGTCTTTCCGACTGAGGGCATCAGCCACAACATTGGCCTTCCCTGGATGATACTTGATGGCACATTCGTAGTCGTTCAGTAGTTCAACCCATCTTCGTTGACGCATATTCAAATCTTTTTGCTTAAGGATATGCTCGAGACTCCTGTGATCGGTGTAAATCGTGCACCTGGTACCGTACAGGTAGTGTCGCCATATCTTAAGCGCGAAAACAACAGCTCCCAGCTCTAAATCGTGCGTCGTGTAGTTCCGTTCATGAACCTTGAGTTGCCGAGAGGCGTATGCGATAACTTTATCCCGTTGCATCAATACACAACCAAGCCCTTGTATCGATGCGTCACAATAAACCACGAAGTCATCCGTGCCCTCGGGCAGTGAGAGAATAGGCGCGCTGCAAAGCCTATCCTTTAAGTACTGAAAAGCGGTCTCCTGTGTATTACCCCATCTGTAAACGACACCTTTCTGTGTAAGCATAGTGAGTGGTTGCGCGATCTTGGAGAAGTCTTTAATAAATCGCCTGTAGTAACCCGCCAAACCCAAGAATTGGCGTATTTCCGTCGGTGTACGTGGTGCTGGCCAGTTTCTGATCGAATCAACCTTGGATGGATCGACATGAATCCCATCCTTGTTCACCACATGGCCTAAGAAGTGGACTTCACGAAGCCAGAAGTCGCATTTTGAAAACTTTGCGTACAGTTGCTCTTTTCGAAGAAGTTCCAAGATAATACGTAGATGCTGCTCATGCTCCTCCTGACTCTTGGAGTAAATCAAAATGTCGTCGATGAAAACGATGACGAACTTGTCGAGATACGGTTTGCACACCCTGTTCATGAGATCCATGAAGACTGCAGGTGCGTTTGTAAGCCCGAATGGCATGACCAGAAACTCGTAGTGACCGTAGCGAGTTCTGAAAGCAGTTTTGGAGACGTCCTCATCCCGGACTCTCAGCTGATGATACCCTGACCTCAAATCGATCTTGGAATAGTAACACGACCCTTGCAACTGGTCGAATAAGTCATCTATGCGTGGAAGAGGATAACGGTTCTTCACCGTCACCTTGTTGAGTTCACGGTAGTCGATACACATCCTGAACGTACCGTCTTTCTTCTTCACAAATAACACTGGAGCTCCCCAAGGCGAAGAGCTTGGACGAATAAAGCCCTTTTCCAAGAGCTCTTGTAGCTGCTTCGACAGTTCTTCCAGTTCGGTTGGAGCTAAACGATACGGTGCGCGGGCTATTGGTGCTGCTCCAGGAGCTAACTCAATCTGAAACTCGACTTGACGATGAGGAGGTAAACCAGGTAAATCTTCAGGAAACACTTGAGGAAAATCACGCACAACTGGTATATCCTCCAGCTTCTTTTCCTTAGCTGATGCGTCAGTGACAAGTGCCAGAATGGCAGTATGTCCCTTTCGTAAACATTTCTGCGCCTTTAAGTAAGAGATGATGCCAACCACAGCACCACTCTTGTCACCTTGTACTTCGAGAGGTTCCTGACTGGAGCGAGGAATACGAATAACTTTTTCTTTGCATAAGATCTCCGCATGATGTTGGGATAACCAATCCATACCGATGACGACGTCGAAACTACCCAAAACTATGGGTATGAGATCAATCGAGAAAGTCTGACCCGCTAGAACAATACTACAACCCTTGACTACCTGTGCGGCTTCTACACTTTTACCATTTGCTAGTTCTACGACGTGTTTGGTGTCTAGAGGTGTTGGTGTACGTTTTAATAATTTACTCATTTTCAAGGACATATAGCTTGTATCAGCACCCGAATCAAATAAGACAGTAACATAAATATCGTCGAGAAGAAACTTACCCATAACCACATTGGGATCATTCACTGCATCTCCTCGACCCAACACAAAAGCACGACCACGAGCTTCATTGCCGTTGTTGTTGTTGTTTCCCCCGTTGTTGTTGTTACCATTACCCTGATTGTTGTTATTCCCGTTGCCCTGGTTGTTGTTGTTATTGCGATTCTGGTTCAACTGGGGACAATCGCGTTTGTAGTGACCTTCAGCCCCACACTGGAAACACCCCCGGTTTCCACGCTGTGGCTGCTGCTGCTGATTCTGTGGAGCTGGCGGTGGAAGTTGCTGGTTCTGATTCACTGGTCGCGCGCTTCTACAATCTTTGGCCTCATGGCCCATCTTGTGGCACCTTTGACATTGACTCCTGCGACATCTTCCACTGTGGTGTTTGTTGCACCTGTTACACCACGGGTGATTTCCCTTATAACCACTATGTCCCTGACTGCCCGATGACTGCTGACTCGGACTCTGGTAATCGTTGGTGCGACGTTGCTGAGTTTGGGATTGAACAGACGCTGATCCCCTGCTGGAATCCCCGTCCCACTTTCTTTTATTCTCGCTGGGTGTGGCAGAAGTAGCAGCTGTTGGAGTGACTGAAGTAACAGCTGTAGCAGTAGCGCCGACACGCTTTGGCAGTTTGCCCTGGTCTACTGCCTGATCTGTGATGCGATGAGCGAGGCGCTGAATTTCTTGGATGTTGTTGAGGTTAGCCGACGTAACGTGGCTCTGTATTTCTGGTGCCAAACCTTTGAGATACAACTCAATTCGCTTGTATGGAGGATCTACCATAGTTGGGCACAGCACAGCCAACTCATTCGATCTTTTGGTGTAAGCTTCGATTTCCGAACCAACCATTTTCAAGTTATACAACTCGTCCTCCAACTTGTGAATGTCTTCTCTAGTGCAGTATTCCCTCTTGATCAGTTCTTTGAATTCATTCCAGGGTGTGGTGTTAGCAGCTGCCAACCCTAAAATCTGCACTTGTGCGTTCCACCAAGTGAGCGCAATCCCTTCAAGTGTGCCAGTGGCGAACTTCACCCTGCGAGCCTCAGGGCATTCACACATTTCGAAAACCGACTCGAGCTTTTCAAACCAGTGGAGGAGTCCAACTGCTCCCTCCGTGCCACTGAACGAGCTAGGACGACAATCCATGAAATTCTTGAATGTGCACCCAGGTTGTTGCTGAGCGGGTTGACCTATTGTGTACGAATAGGGCAAAGTTAAGTACGAGAATTAATGTAGGATCTAAAGATCCTAGTGTTTATACTGCAGGGTACACTACCTGCTTGGGCGGCTGCAACTGCCGCAGCAACGAGAGCCTCTAGCTGGGCTTGAGTCATGGTAATTCGTGCGGCCATTGATCTTCACATCAAAGGCAACATAAGTGAGAAAGGTTCGCGAGTAGTGCGATGACAGAAGAGTGTAAGCACATAAGTATTCTCATGCAATGTCAAGTTGTGAGCAAGGTAATGTAAGCATACTACGAGCAAAGTTCTATGCAAATTCTAGCATGTAGGCAATAAACATAAACCTTATTACCTAGGAAGTTGAGTCTTGCACGTGGAGCGAAGCGTCGTTGTGGATCGTTGAGAGCACTGTTCTGGTTATAGTCTGGTTTTAATAAAACGTTTTCCCATATTAAAACCAAGTTCTCTATAACCAATGGCTCTGATACCAATCTGTCACACCCCCAAAATCCACCTGCGGAGTATCACCGCTTGGGAGCGTGACTGACCAGGATCAAGCCATCAATCATATTGAACATAGCATAATATAAATAAAGTAATTCGTAAAACCCCGTTCAATACAATTGACGTTTCAAAACAATCATAGTATCAGTAGCGGAAGCATAAGTAAATAACCCAAGTAAACCATAAGTTCAATTATTCGAAATGTTTAAACATAGCGTTCTTAACCCACTGCCCACAACGTCCCGCTCCTCCAGTGCAAGCTCCATAAGTACCTAAGGTCCTGCAAGGCATGCAGCAGATAATCAACAAACTAGTTGAGCGAGTTCACAGTTTATAGTTTAGTTTGAGTAATAGTGCGTTTGTTCAATTAAGTTTCGTATCGTATCAGTTCCATCGCGGCCTCACCGGCATGTGTGCGAAGATTATGTTCGTTAGTTCGCGACCATAGTCTTTACCGACCAGGGTGTGTGCGAAGGCAATTTATCAGTTCGTTCGCGACCATAGTCTTTACCGACCAGGGTGGGTGCGAAGGCAGTTGAGTAGTTCGTAAGCATCAACAGTTTAATCGTTCGTTACAGTATCAAAGTATGCACAAGTAATCTTCCAACCCATTCCCACCCTGGGAACCCATGCCTTGGCTGTGTGAACTCACCTTGGTTTGCTCGGTATGCTAAGTTATGCACTCACAAGTAATTAATCACGTCCTAGTGTATGCACGTATAACAAATCAGTTCATGTTCAAAATGATACGCATGCAATTAATTGTTCACATTGCAGTCAGTTTGCATATCAGCACGGCACGTAGTATTGCACGTTCATCACTAAGCATGGCATGTCAATTAAATCAACGTATGTTCCACTGTTCAAACATTATTCAAAACCCTAGTATCCTTCGACTCATACTATCATCTTTCGAAAACAAGTGTCACAATGATCCTTCGGACCGAATGTCATGTTTCGGACCATGACATCTTTCGGTCCTAACTATCCTTCGGTCCAACTATCTGTCGGTCAACCAGTATCCTTCGGTCAACTATGGTTCGATCAGATTATGGTTCGGTCAAACTACCATGGTTCGGGCCATTGATATCTTTCGGTCATGGCAGTTACGTTTTATCCATTAACACAATTTCACTAATCAGTTATTGTCAACAGGATCAAACAAGCATAATCACAAGGTTTCACTCAAGAACCCTAATTTGATTAACAAGCATAACACTTTATCCTATACGATTCCGTTTTCAAGAACAGTGAACAATAACAATCCGTAGTGTATACATCACAACCAATCCACAAGCCTTATCATTAACCCTAATCACAACAGATCCAATTTGCATACAAATCCGATGAACATCCAAATCCTACCAATATGCACAACCGATTAACATACAACCCTAGTATCTTTCAAAACATCCATACTAACCGATCATAAAAACACATATTGCAAAACGATTAGGCAATTATAACATTCATATCCCATTAACATACATAATCGATTAGCATACAAGTCCGATCAACAACATATTGTAAGGCGATCGATAAATCATGAAAGCATATACATTAAACACTAACCGATATTGAAAACAGGGAATTGATCAGCAAAAAGTCTCCGTAAGTTTGTGGTTGCCGTCACAAGTAAAGATGCTCTAGGGTTTTTAGAAAAATAACTACTGATTTCATGCATTCCCATATATACGTATCACAGTAATGGGCCAAGCCCATTGGAAAGACTGGGCCGAAACATATCGAAGGATATGTTTCGTGCTCGAAGGATATGTTTCGGGGTCGAAGGTTATCCTTCGCGGTCCTTCGAATCCTTCGAACTACATGTCATCCTTCGAGGGCTAGGTTAAAGTTAATATTATAATAATAACAATTCTAATATTATTTTCTATCACCACAAATAGTAACATATAGGCAAACAACTCGTATAATTCAAGTCCACAATCCAACAACTAAACAGTCAAAGTCAAAGTCAACGCGCAATAAATGCGAAAGTGAAAGTCAAACACTCGAGTTGTCACATTATCCCCAACTTGAAAGAAATTTCGTCCCGAAATTTGGTACGCACTTACTGAGGGAGCTAGGTAAGTTACATCGTTCACTGGTTTTCCTGGGGTGTCACAGAAATGTCAACCGAACTGTTTGGTAATTTGATTAGGCCGGTGGGTCCCCGCAACCTCAGCCACCATAGCGCCCCGGGACGTCATCGTCTACACTGCCGCCAAAGTTAATGGGGGCGCCATCCTCCTCTCGCCAGCACGGTAACAAGCTGATTTTGAGTTGAACGATGATGGAATGGTTTAAAGGTAGGGGCGCTATAGTTTAGAGGGGGGTTTATACCACACCCTGCAAGTTAAAGGAAGCGGCTTTAAAGCCCCCTGTGTGACGTGGCGCTGAGGTGGCGTGATAAAGCCCATAGGGGCTTTATACCACACCCTCCAGCTGTAGTTTGGCTATTTCAGTTCAATTCGGATTTTCAGTTAAGTTAATTTGGTGTCCTGCTCCCCCTACTATGTGGGCTCTAAAACCTTGAGCCGGACGGGTAAAACTGTTTCAAAGAGACGTGTGGTGGTAAAATATATTTTCTCTATCCATGAGGTTGAGGGTTAATTCATGTAAGATATATAGATAGGAATACTTAGAAGAATGTTAGTTTGCACGCTTTGCCTTTTCTGTTAAAAAAAAACTAGTTTGAACTAAATTAATAAAAAAAAAAGTTATCTAAAATTCTTGTGACTGATATCTTTAGTGTTATTAAACATTTGGATTGATGAACATGGATCAGTTAGGTTCAGGTTTACCTTGCAATTGAACAATAGCCGAAGATCAAGGTTATTAAAATTATGAACTCATCGTATCCTGCTAGCGTAAGAGAACTTCTATCCTAAACTATTAAAAGTCATGTTACATCATTTGTAAGTTGGTTCGGTTTCTCATATTTTTCTTTGATTATTTTGTTATCTCGTTTGGATGGAGTCATTCTTTCGTAACTTTCCGTTCCCAAACTAGGGACCCACTGGATTTCCAATCTAATATACAATGTATTCTCATAGCTCACTAATAGGATTGTTAGCTCAAAGGTCCTCAAATTCTTGAAAGTGTCTTTGTACCGACGAACTACTAAGGGTTAAATAGAAGGATAATTGACCTATGCTAATTTTCAAAAAAGATTTCAAGAAAGCTTTTGATTGCTTTTGTTAGAAGTTATTAGTGGAAACAATGAATCATATGCATTTTGGGATGAAGTGGTGTATGTGGATAAAGGGTTATGTTTATTTCGCTTTCATATTGGTCATAAAACAACTATCTATCAAGAGAATTCTATATAGTCAAAAAATGACTTGTTATCGTCTTTCTTATTTATCATGATAATCGTTCCCATTGCAATACTAACCGGAGGCGCGGAGATTAATGGTGGCCCGGGGGTGCTCCGGCCCCCACCGATCTTTTGTTCGTGGTGTTAATTTTACCAAAAACTTTTGATTTTTTTTGTATTATAAAATTTTGAATCCCGCCTTATCAAGTTTTTTTTCAAGCTCCGCCACTAATTCTAATCATGAAAACATTTTGAGAAATAGCTATTAAAATGGTGTTTATTATTTTTACTAATTAGCTGACTTGTCATGTTTACGATAATATATTAAGTTTATTAAATGTAACTAATCTTATCTGAATTTTAAATTTTATATAGAAGAAATAGAAAAATCATGCAGGAAGATATCTTCTTCGAAAAAATACCATGTTTCAGTGCTTTGGATTCTAATGATTAAAGGAAATGGACGACTTATGTTAAGACACGTGACTCACTGCAATCGAGTACGGCAAATCATCCTGACTACTACGTGTCAGCGTTTGAAATCAAACTTTAGATTTTATATAAAATACAATACAATCAAGCACAAAACTCAAAATATCTCACATGAAGTAAATCCAATGATGCTGCAACTTGATTTTAATTTGTATACAACGAAAATTACCAAAATGTTTGAATTTACCAAAATATCACCCTTATGAATCCTTGGAATGGGGCTTTCACAATTGGATGCGTCGATGAATGGTACAATGACACGTATCTAGAATATTTGATGAGTTCCCCGCTGGCGCATCAAAGCCAAAAAGGTAGCTGATGCGTTAGTCTTTTGGCTTTGGCTGACTCCACCTTGTGGCTTGCCTGACTCCTCGTTGTGGCTTGGCTGACTCCTCATTTTAGTTTGGCTGATTCTTCGTTGTGGCTTGGCTGACTTATCATTGTGGATCGGCTGACCCTCTCGTTGTGGCTTGATTGACTCCTCAAATTTTATTTTATTCTTCAACATGACTTTTTAATTTTACTAATTTATTAAATTAGATACCATTTTATTTTGGGGAGTCTATAAATACGCAAACTTTTTATTTGGCTTGAGACGTTTTCTTCCGATATGAACGAAAAAATCGTCGTTTTTTTTCCAAAGTAAATGAAAAATCCGCTATACTTTTATTTCCATAGCTGCGATTTTTTTTTTCAAAAATATATATAAAAATGTTTATTAGTAGTGATGTGATCTCGAAACTTAGCTATGTAATGATAGCCTTTGCGTACTCTACTGAAAAGATTTGATAGTGTAATTCTTTTTTTTTAACGGCGGCATTATATTAGAAACGCTAGTCAGGAGCTAACAAAAACAAGCATACAAGGAAGAGCAAAACAAACAAGAACAAAACATTAATCAAAATTGAATATGCTCCATTTGTGCTCATCTAGCTGAATCTTCTTCGCTCGGTCCCAGTTCTAAAGGAAACCAAGTGCCTTCAACTCCTAAATAATGTCCGGCGTCGAACTCTTTTTATGGTTGATAGTGTAATTCTAGATATATAAACTAGATACGCCTCAACCCTAATTCAGTTGATCTATTTTATTTTTAAAAGGTTACTTCATTAATTTATTTTACTTTTTTCTTTTAAAAAGTTATATACAGTATTTTTAAATAGCATAATAACATACATATGTTTTGATATTAACTTTTTAGTTTTGTGATTAGCTTTAAAAAATAATAAAAATAAGCTGATGCATCTTAAGCCACCATTGTAAAACTGTTTTTTAAGACCAAACAACAAGGTTGCGTATTTATAGACTCGACAAAATAATAAGATATCTAAATTAAATAAAATTAAAAAGAAATATGAAAAAGAAAATAAAATTTAAGGAGTCAGCCTAGCCAAAACGAAATGTCAGCCACTAGGAGGAGTCAGCCCGATGCATCAGCCACTAGGAGGAGTCAGCAAAGCCACTAGGAGGAGTCAACCCGACGCATCAACCACCTTTTTGCCTTTGACACGTGTCAGCACCACCTTAACTGACGCAATAGCTGACATATCGACGCATCCCATGCTTGAGGCGCCATTCCGAGGACGCATGAGGGTGACATTTTGGTAAATCATGTTGATCAAACAACATTTTTGTAATTTCCCCTATTATTTACTTTAACTACTAATTGTACAAGCTACTAATTTAAATTGTTATACAATTTATTTTCCAGATGTCAAATTATCAATCCGATTTAAAAACAACTTTTTGCTTAATTTTTCGAGATGTCAAATTGTCAATCCGATTCAAAAACAACTTTTTGCTTAATAGGATTAGAGAAATAAAATAAACGAAAAAATGGAATCATTTTACATAGTTTTCAAATTAGTACCATGGAAATATTCTTAAAGGGTATGGATAAGGGGTTTAACTAAATTTTCATAGTGTAAAATACACTAATTTTTTTAAGGTATATGCCTGCCCGCCCGTCCAAACGCTTACTATGTCCGCCCCCTACACACTGGCCAGTGAAATCGAGAACCATTGATGGTATATGATCATTTTGTTTCTAGGTGCAATCTACCTAGGCAAAAATTTTAACTCAAACCATTAACTTTATTATTGAAAGAAGGGCAAACCAAATAGGCCAAAACAACTTTCCTTGACGCATTAAACACTTTGAATTTTCCTCCGATTCGGAGATAAGTGTATTCCAATGTATTGAGTTTCGATAGTAGCTCATTTACAAGATTCATTGGCCGTTAAAAATGATAAATGTTTTTTCCAGGTTTTCAAACCATTAACCCAATTTTGACACAGCCACTCGTAAACCAGACAGCTAAAAAGGCCCCGGTTTAAAATTTGTTTTACTTTTGTTTTGTTTTTTTTTTTTTACAGAATTAGCATTTCAATAATTCATTCTTCTTTAATTACCCTATATATTAAAAACATAACTATTTGAACAGTGTGTGTGATATGCCACGTGTATATTAAAATGAGAAGGGTAGACACTTCCCTATTAGACCAAATATATTAAAAACATAAGTTTTTGAAGAGCGTCATATGCCACGTGTATATTAAAATTAAAAGGGTAGGCACTTTCCTATTGAACCAACCAATTTTTAATTTAATTTTATTCCTATATTAAAATTATGGTTTCGTCCTTTGTTTAAAATTACGTTTTCGCCCCTAATTCAAAATAAAATTATATTTTTGCCCTGGCTCAAAATTTACGCTTTTGCCCTCAGTTCAAAAACCATTTCTAATTCTATTCCCAGTTTAAATTTACGGTTTCGCCCTTCGTCTAAAATTACGCTTTTGCCCCCGTTCAAAATAAAAACATATTTTTCCCTACCTCAAAATTACGCTTTTGCCCCCAACTTAAATTTACGTTTTTGCCCACAGTTCAAAATAAAATTATGTTTTCCCTCATAGCTTGTGACAACTCGAACCCTTGATTCTGATCGTCGAGAAACGAGCATTTTATTAATGCTCGTATTCACTATTATATATATATATATTATTGATATTATCGTCATTATAATAGTCCGCGATGAGAGTTTTAATTATTTACGTATTAGTTAATCATAATCGGGCCAATCTGTTTGAGCAAGGCAAGTAGTCATTTAAATGGATCAACGCACTTGGGCCAGGCCCAACCCCACTCCCTAAATCTAAAAACCCTACCCTTCATAGTAATCCTAAACACCCCACCCCCACATAAATTAAAACCCAAAACCCTAACATTACATAACTCAGCCGACACCCACCTTCCGCATCCTTCTCCCCTCTCTCTGTCGACCAACTGTCCCGATGACCGGAGCAGTAATTCCGGCGCCCCTTTCTCCTCCGGCAAACACCCTCCTCTTCACCTTATAAACCTACCCCCACCCCTGATTTCACCCTCTACACACCCACACCTTCCCTGTTCCTCGGATAAACGGTTGGCCGACCACCTCTCTGGTGGCGGCGTACGGAAGCGGCAAGAAGAGATAGTGAGGGATGACGATGGCTGGTTACAGCAGTGGCGACGGACTGAGCTTCCGGCGGAGCTCTGGTTAACCACGAAAGGCGAGACATTGTGGATGACGGTGGTGGTGGTTCTCTGGCGGACCAGCAACGCCGGCGACGGGAGCAACCACGGCAGCGGCGGCAGCTTCCCTCCTTCGCCCTTTGGTCTCTCGGTCAGTATATGCTATGTTTGAACAATTGTGGTTATTGTGGATTTTTTTGGTTTTATATGGATGAAGATGTTACTGTGATAATATCAGACCCATTGATTATTTTGGGATTCATGTGGTCTTTGATTTGGTATATTATTCACTGTCTTGATGATTAAGGAGTTGTGATTATAAACTAAGTGCTACATCTTGTGGTTATGACATAAGTAGGGTGAATAAAGTCGGTAAAAGTATGGTTGAGACATTAATGATGAATTAGTGGTCGAGTTAACGGATGGAATTTTCGTTTGTTTGGTTGTTTGTTCGAGGAATAAAAGTTAAAAAAAAGAAAATATATATATATATATATATATGTTGAAGATATTAATCATAAATTGTGCTTTATCGTTAGGAATCACTGAAGTAGTGTATGTTCTTTTGATATGATTTTGATCATGAAATTACTATAAAAATTTGTCATACACTTGATGTGGGAAATTACATGTTGAGTTTTTGATGAATAATATTAACTGTAAGGGTAATTTGAAGGATCGATTTGTTAACAAATCATTCCTACATGATATTTGGACATAGGTGACTTTAAATAATATTGAGATATGATTTCTTGTGATTTAATATTCTTGCCTGACTTGAAAGAAAATAATGTTATAAAATTTAGGATGAAGCAGCGTTGATTTATTGTTAAAAACCTCGATGATAAACTGTTTGAACAATGCTTGAAATATTTGAAATGTGTTATATTTGATTTGTTTTGATAAGTGTGCGGTAAAATGAAACATGATAAGGTAATCTAATTGGTTCGTACAATATGGATGAAGGTCCTAGAAACATCAGCGAGGGTTGCAAGTCGGAACCTACGGTTGCGACTCGAGAACAGTGAACGACTACTCGAGACCAAGCATGCACATTAGGGGACTCGAAACCAATTAGGTTGTGACTCGAGATCTCTTGGTCTCGACTCGAGGTTTCGACTCGTGCATGCATCCCTCGAGACCTTCCATTGCAACCCGAGACTTCTTGGTTGCGACTCGAGACCTCATGATCTCGAGTCGAGACCACCCGGTTTCGACTGGACTGTCTCGCTTAGTTATTGGGCCGCATAAGATGATGTTTTGAACTTTGTGCTGTTGTAAATGTGTAACTGTTACTGTTTAACTATTTATAGGCTAGGATAGGCCCAATAACGTGTATGCTAGTATGAATTTCGTGCTATGTGCTAGATACGTGTAGTTTGTGCGTGATGTTACTTGCATACGGACCTAATAAATATTTATAAACCATAATAGGGTATGGTTGACCAACGTAACACAAGTAAATTGACTACCGAGCAAAGCAAAGGTGAGTTCACTACTTTTTACTTAAAGCATGCGTTCCCGGTGGTTGGGAAACGGAACGAAACAACTATTCCTGGTTTGGAATTGCTTGCTATCTCCTTGTGCGGGATACAGTATTTCTATCTCCTGGTGTGGGATACGGGTAACAACACTATCCCTTGTGAGGGATACAAACCTACTTTTCTTCCCTTGTTACTGGGAACTCTTAGTTAATTACTGTTTATACGGAATGCAACGAGCAACACTAAACGAAACTCTATCACTCAAGTCCCTACTACATAATACCGATTAGTCGCCGGGGCCAGGCGAACGGGTTATTAGTTGATAGCGCTATTTAGGTTTTACCAACCTCACACCGTGCCATGGTATGGGATCGGTCGTGAACTAATGTACTCAGGCATCCGTCAATGATGATAGAACATTGACATCGGGGCATCCTGCGGAAACGCAAACGGTTACCTAGTGTTCGGTATTGGAAAAACAGTTTAGTCGCTTACTTATGGGGTAGCTCCCCATGGCATGTATAAACGGGTAAATTAACTGGTTAAAACAAGTTTTTGGAATTAAAACTGGAAAACTGCAAACACGTGAACTCGCCAACGTTATGTTGACACTCTACTGCATGCTTTGCAGGTTGCTTGATACAGCTTTGGACGAACGTTGCAATCGGATGGAGTGCGTGGTTCGTAAGTAACATGTTAATAAACTTGTGGTTTCAATTACGATGCGTTTTCTTCCCCTTTCCGCTGTGAACTTAAACTATGTTTTGAAAAAAAAAAAATTTTAATTAGGTCACTAGTTATGCTAATGTTTATAACAATAACTAATCCGTTCAAAATAATTAGTGGCTAAGATCCTGGTCGTCACACGCCTCGCGGTAATACTCCGCGTGTGGATTTTGAGGGTGTGACAGATTGGTATCAGAGCCATTGGTTATAGCGAACTAGGTTTTAAATATAAAATATTTTGGTTTGGGAAATAAAATATTTTTATAAGAAAACCAGACTATAACCGTTCTTTAATGGAAACCACAACTACAGCACACTTCGGATTGCAAAGTTCGTCAACCTCAGATACTCACCTGGTAATGGTAGGCTAACGACATTTACTTGTGCATAACTTATGTGTGTGAACACGCATGTGTGTATGTGTATAATTAGCATATATGTGCGTATATTTAGTAATTAATGCAGTGGATCATACGAAGGCTAGGCTAGCATGTTACGTGTTAAACAGGAGTGAGTCCTCCTAAACCTAATTCGAAACTACGACACACTAAGGGCAAGGAACTAGTTATTCCAAGCCCTCGTCCACGTATTTCTTTATATCATCCCTGGACAGCAAATCGACGCGAGGGACGTCCACTCGATAGACCTGCCCAGGACGGGCCTGCTACGAGGCGCATAGAGAAGTTACAAAAACGAATCGACGAAGGGGAGCCACCCCTACAGCAGGGGATATTAGTAGGAATGACGACGTCATTCGCATCCTTTTTACTTGCGTATTTCTTTTCCCAACTTAAGTAGTGGGACTTGTTCCCTCACACGACTGACTATCTGAATTCTAGAAGCATTCTAGTGAGTCTACACTTTTCGGGTTTCTGTTTGCACGTCTCGAACACGAAAAGCATGCATGGTGTATGCTTCTTATTGTGGTGCCCGCAATGGTATCACCTTTCCATCGACTGCGAAGTTATCTCCCCTAATTCCTCGTTACATGGTTATTCTTTATTTAAGTTGAACCCTATACCACAACACGCTCCAAAGCCCAGCAAGGTGACATCTTTCTTACAAACCAGCGTATTTAAAGGCGTAGCTAGACGACGATACGAGCCAGTCAACCCACCAACGATTACGGTGATCCCGATGCTTACCTTATCCCCCAATTGCCAGAACCGTATTCCTTGACGACTTTTCTGATTCGGTGAATCCTTTCGCTAGCTTTCGTACGAACCCGCGTTTATTGCTCAGATGGTATCCCCGCTTCTATCGTTTCTTTATCACGACATCCATGTTTATTCGTGTAGAAACCTTGACCAGATCTCTCATCAGTTGGTGAATCCAACAACCTCGACCTTCAGTCGACAAACTTTTAGCCTTTGAAATTCAGCAACGTGTTATTTCAATCGTACTTCTCGAAAACCTGTTTTTGCAATTTCACATCGAAACCCCCTCGACGACGCGAGCGCTACTCCAAACTCATTCGCGCGACTTAGAACAATCCACTCGAACTTGGATTCTTACCGATTCGAAGAGTCACCTCTTGCCATATGTCTCAGTAGACCCTTAAACCTACAAACCCACACGACGATCATCCCTCTATAGCCGTTTCTTATGGTGCTAACCACATCGACGTAATGCACCTTATCGACAAGCGACGTTCCTTAATCCAAACCGCCCACAGCTTGTGTACGACCAACTACCTCATCGACACCAGGTAAATCCTTATTGCCGACCTCAAAGCCTTTTGTGTTCTGTCTCAAGTTGGACGCACCAATTTTGACTACCCCTCTTGCATTATCTCGCTACTCGTTCCATGTTACACGGATTCCATGATCCTTATCCTACTCTATTCTGCACAAATCTCCGTTCGGACAAATTACTTTCTACAAATGTTACCCGTTGAAGCAACGAGCCAAGGATACCCCGGGGGTAACGGGTATGGCAAGCACTGTTCATCGAACTCGATACGATTAATACCTAGTTACGACACTCGAATTTATTCTATCCTGTCAGAATTCGACACTTGTTTCTTTTGACGACGTCCGAACCTATTCCGAGAACCAGTGGGAATCAGGACGACTCCTAGGCTCTACCCTGGCACCTCTACAACTCAACCGCCTGCGTTAAGTTTCCCACACGACTTTTAAACGTCGCAACGCTCGCATTTCTCGACCGTACGCAACCCCTCACGAGTTTGACTCGAAAGAGCATCATCTGGCTTTAAGAGAGATGCTCAGCGATCCGCAACTCCGGTAATTGAAAGATAATCTATGATGTGCTCCTATTTTATTCTATCCTGCCCAAGACATTGATGAAATGTCTGCTAGTAATGGCATGCGACCAAAGAAACCGACAAGCCCTTGAGCTTGCAAACATCTACTTGATAAGAAGTAGATGCTGGGCACAGAGTGCCGACTTCTATCGCTTTTGACCGAAACACACATTTTGCATCCGATTCGTCGCAGGCTGCGCACAAAGACTTTTGGCTCACTGTTAGGCATGAGCACCGTTTATCGCCCGCAACCTGATGGTCGGGCCAAACGCACCATCCAAACATTCAAAGGCATGTTGAGAACATGTGTATTGACCAGGGATACGAGTGACACCTCCCTTATGTAGAAATCTCTTCCAACAACCTGCTACCGCACTAGCATTCAGGCAACACAATTTGAGGCATTGCACGGATGCCGATGCCGTTCACCCCTATGTTGGGCGGAAGCCAAATTTCTGGCCCAAAACTTGCACTTGACACAACGGGTAGGATTGCCCAGGACAGACAACGCATGGCGGCAGCTCCAGACCGTCAGAAAGGCTACGCGGATAAGCGTAGGAAACCTCTAGAACTCCGAGTCGGAGACTGAGTTCTACTTAAAGTTTCACCCTGGAAGGGTGTGGTACGTGTTGACAAGCAGGCCAAAACTTAATCCGCGATATGTTGGACCGTTTGAAATTTACCGAGAGGATCGGTAAGGTTGTGATAGACTAAACCTGCCTGAAGAGCCGAGTGCGGTATACAACATCTTTCATGTGCCCAATCTGAAGAAGTATCTGTCAGATGAAACATTCGTTATTCCTTTTTAGGAACTCGTGATCAGCAACAAACTACGCTTCGTTGAGAAACCGGTTGAGATCAAGGATCAAGAAATCAAAACCCTCGAGCGTAGTGTAACCAACAGAACGGGTTCGTTGTAACTCACGCTGTGGCCCAGAGTTTACCTGGGAACGGGAAAACCAGCTGATGCGCATGTATCCCCAGTTGTTTACAAACATCACTTCCAACACTGAGGCTACCGCTAAATTTCGGGAAGAAATTCCAAACCAACAGGGGGTGATGTAAAGCCCTACGAAAACGTTTAAACACACTAGCTTGTCAGTGGCTGCGTGCTAAAATTTCGGGACGAAATTTCTTGAACTTGGGGATAATGTGACACTTCGGGTTTTCTTGCGCATTAATTAATTTTGTGAAATTCTATACTATGTGAAATACGTACAAACTCTGTGGATCTTGTGCTACGTGAATGTTACGTGCTATGTACGTGCTATGTGACCTTATGTGCTACGTGGCTTATATGTTTATTTTGTGAAATTTTGTGAACTACGTGTATGAACGTACGACACTAGGTTATCAGCGAGTCTATTAGAGCGAACGGTATGTCTTAGCTTAAATTTCGAGGACGAAATTCCTGTAACATGGGGAGAATGTGACAACTCGAACCCTTGATTCTGATCGTCGAGAAACGAGCATTTTATTAATGCTCGTATTCACTATTATATATATATATATTATTGATATTATCGTCATTATAATAGTCCGCGATGAGAGTTTTAATTATTTACGTGTTAGTTAATCATAATCGGGCCAATCTGTTTGAGCAAGGCAAGTAGTCATTTAAATGGATCAACGCACTTGGGCCAGGCCCAACCCCACTCCCTAAATCTAAAAACCCTACCCTTCATAGTAATCCTAAACACCCCACCCCCACATAAATTAAAACCCAAAACCCTAACATTACATAACTCAGCCGACACCCACCTTCCGCATCCTTCTCCCCTCTCTCTGTCGACCAACTGTCCCGATGACCGGAGCAGTAATTCCGGCGCCCCTTTCTCCTCCGGCAAACACCCTCCTCTTCACCTTATAAACCTACCCCCACCCCTGATTTCACCCTCTACACACCCACACCTTCCCTGTTCCTCGGATAAACGGTTGGCCGACCACCTCTCTGGTGGCGGCGTACGGAAGCGGCAAGAAGAGATAGTGAGGGATGACGATGGCTGGTTACAGCAGTGGCGACGGACTGAGCTTCCGGCGGAGCTCTGGTTAACCACGAAAGGCGAGACATTGTGGATGACGGTGGTGGTGGTTCTCTGGCGGACCAGCAACGCCGGCGACGGGAGCAACCACGGCAGCGGCGGCAGCTTCCCTCCTTCGCCCTTTGGTCTCTCGGTCAGTATATGCTATGTTTGAACAATTGTGGTTATTGTGGATTTTTTTGGTTTTATATGGATGAAGATGTTACTGTGATAATATCAGACCCATTGATTATTTTGGGATTCATGTGGTCTTTGATTTGGTATATTATTCACTGTCTTGATGATTAAGGAGTTGTGATTATAAACTAAGTGCTACATCTTGTGGTTATGACATAAGTAGGGTGAATAAAGTCGGTAAAAGTATGGTTGAGACATTAATGATGAATTAGTGGTCGAGTTAACGGATGGAATTTTCGTTTGTTTGGTTGTTTGTTCGAGGAATAAAAGTTAAAAAAAAGAAAATATATATATATATATATATATATATATATGTTGAAGATATTAATCATAAATTGTGCTTTATCGTTAGGAATCACTGAAGTAGTGTATGTTCTTTTGATATGATTTTGATCATGAAATTACTATAAAAATTTGTCATACACTTGATGTGGGAAATTACATGTTGAGTTTTTGATGAATAATATTAACTGTAAGGGTAATTTGAAGGATCGATTTGTTAACAAATCATTCCTACATGATATTTGGACATAGGTGACTTTAAATAATATTGAGATATGATTTCTTGTGATTTAATATTCTTGCCTGACTTGAAAGAAAATAATGTTATAAAATTTAGGATGAAGCAGCGTTGATTTATTGTTAAAAACCTCGATGATAAACTGTTTGAACAATGCTTGAAATATTTGAAATGTGTTATATTTGATTTGTTTTGATAAGTGTGCGGTAAAATGAAACATGATAAGGTAATCTAATTGGTTCGTACAATATGGATGAAGGTCCTAGAAACATCAGCGAGGGTTGCAAGTCGGAACCTACGGTTGCGACTCGAGAACAGTGAACGACTACTCGAGACCAAGCATGCACATTAGGGGACTCGAAACCAATTAGGTTGTGACTCGAGATCTCTTGGTCTCGACTCGAGGTTTCGACTCGTGCATGCATCCCTCGAGACCTTCCATTGCAACCCGAGACTTCTTGGTTGCGACTCGAGACCTCATGATCTCGAGTCGAGACCACCCGGTTTCGACTGGACTGTCTCGCTTAGTTATTGGGCCGCATAAGATGATGTTTTGAACTTTGTGCTGTTGTAAATGTGTAACTGTTACTGTTTAACTATTTATAGGCTAGGATAGGCCCAATAACGTGTATGCTAGTATGAATTTCGTGCTATGTGCTAGATACGTGTAGTTTGTGCGTGATGTTACTTGCATACGGACCTAATAAATATTTATAAACCATAATAGGGTATGGTTGACCAACGTAACACAAGTAAATTGACTACCGAGCAAAGCAAAGGTGAGTTCACTACTTTTTACTTAAAGCATGCGTTCCCGGTGGTTGGGAAACGGAACGAAACAACTATTCCTGGTTTGGAATTGCTTGCTATCTCCTTGTGCGGGATACAGTATTTCTATCTCCTGGTGTGGGATACGGGTAACAACACTATCCCTTGTGAGGGATACAAACCTACTTTTCTTCCCTTGTTACTGGGAACTCTTAGTTAATTACTGTTTATACGGAATGCAACGAGCAACACTAAACGAAACTCTATCACTCAAGTCCCTACTACATAATACCGATTAGTCGCCGGGGCCAGGCGAACGGGTTATTAGTTGATAGCGCTATTTAGGTTTTACCAACCTCACACCGTGCCATGGTATGGGATCGGTCGTGAACTAATGTACTCAGGCATCCGTCAATGATGATAGAACATTGACATCGGGGCATCCTGCGGAAACGCAAACGGTTACCTAGTGTTCGGTATTGGAAAAACAGTTTAGTCGCTTACTTATGGGGTAGCTCCCCATGGCATGTATAAACGGGTAAATTAACTGGTTAAAACAAGTTTTTGGAATTAAAACTGGAAAACTGCAAACACGTGAACTCGCCAACGTTATGTTGACACTCTACTGCATGCTTTGCAGGTTGCTTGATACAGCTTTGGACGAACGTTGCAATCGGATGGAGTGCGTGGTTCGTAAGTAACATGTTAATAAACTTGTGGTTTCAATTACGATGCGTTTTCTTCCCCTTTCCGCTGTGAACTTAAACTATGTTTTGAAAAAAAAAAAAATTTTAATTAGGTCACTAGTTATGCTAATGTTTATAACAATAACTAATCCGTTCAAAATAATTAGTGGCTAAGATCCTGGTCGTCACACGCCTCGCGGTAATACTCCGCGTGTGGATTTTGAGGGTGTGACATAGCTCAAAATTGTGATTTTGCCCTCAGTTTAAAATGATGATTTCGCCCCAATTCAAAATATTTTTATGATTTTGTAACACCTCGAAATTTTGCGTCCAATAATGTATTGACACGTGTCGTAGGTTTACACGTGGTGATAAATACTAATTAAAAGACTAAAGTTGACAAACATTGAAAGTATGTGAATCCGAGGGTTCAAAATGTCAACGAGGGATAAATATATCGTACATTAACCCTAAATGATGCTCATACCTTCAAACGAATGAATCACGGATCATACGGAACGAAATGTGGAAGAAAGTGAGGAATTACAAACTACAGGCGTCAAATATGTCAACATGTATAAGTTATACCTCTGAGTGACCTTTTGACAAACCCGAAGCTTTGTAACGGTTAGTTATGCTCACTAGAATACTTGACAAAAATTTCATAGAGTTTCGTTATCGTATGAGCAAGTTGTGATCAAATTCGTATGCGAGGGATTAAAGCATCAACGTTGAAAGTTAGGACTTTTCGGGTAACAATAAAGTTAACCAGGGACTTAACAAAATGGGTATATGTCTTGAAGCCCCTAAACATCAATTTGGAGGGCTCATAGTGCAAGAAAATGATGCCTATTCAAAGTTTGAAGAGCCAAGGACCAAAGCGTAAAAATCAGAAAATTGAAGATCTGGTGCAGAAGGGCTTAGCGCGACGCGAGGCCCAAGGGGGGGGGGTCTTAGTGTCACGCGAGGGCCTATCTGGTCTGATTTTATTGGATTCTTGCTTGCCATAGCCCTTGTAACCGACTTAGATCCATTAATGCTGCAGCATGGGCGCCCCCTACATGCTTTGGAGCCCTTAGGGACACTTGTTGATGATCAATGATCAAATGTAGCCTTAGTTGTCAACAATCTAGTGACTTATAAGCACTATATAAGGCCTTCATGTGCAACATTATGTTCACAACTTCAATCTACATTTGTGAAGACTTCTGGAGCTCCAAAGCAGAACCAAGCCATCCCTAGTCGTGCATAGGACTTTGGTAAGCACCCTTAACCTTTCTTAGTTAAGTTTTTGCTTAGTTATAGCTTAAAAGTCAAACCGTCGTAATTAACGGTTGACTTAACGGTTAATCACAAATGGTCCAGTGATTAGCCGAATCAAAGGTAGTTATATGTTGGTAATTATGTGGGCTTTAAACCCTTAAAAGGGAACCCTCTGATTCTCACTCTAATTAGTCCAAATGTCGAGTCAAACTTGCTTAGAAAAAGTCAACAGAATGCTAACTTTCGATTTAATGCATAATCAGTAATGTAGATGGTGTGTAACCTGTTTTAACACTCATACAACATGATAATAAGTATTATAAGTGGTCTAAGCTTGTTTGATCCGACCATTTACTGTTTTGACCCGGTTCGGAACCGAAAGTCGCAAAACTTTGACTTTTGCTTTGACTTCAGTTCTGACCCGTTATGGTATGATTTAGATATGCCTTATGACTCTCTTAGGACCAGGTTACATGATGGTTTAACCCTCTGTGACCGGTTCATCGTTTGTCCGAGTCTTTTGCACATTTCCGTTAAATGCTTAAAAGTAATTAAACGGCGCAATTAGCACTTTTTACTTTAAAACGAGAATTTTGGATATGTGAAAGGACAATAACCTTAGTTACTGATTTCTAAGCATGTCCCAAAAATTTCACGTCAATCCGAGGTCTAGAATAGGAGTTATGCTAAATAGCGCAATTACGGAAACTTTAGTAATTAAACGGCGCAATTAGCATAAAGCCTATCTAAACCCAAATTTCGACACCAAACCTTTTACACATTGATGTAAAATAATATTTTGAGATTTTTAAAGATTTTTAATCATTTTTAACCTGCTCATAACCTGCGGTTATGGCATCGGTTCGGTAATTACCGAATATACCCTTTTTGGACATAACTTGAGTTCTACATGGTATTTTGACCCGATTCCAGTTGTTACTGATTTTAAATAATAAATAGAGTATTTTGGACTTTATAAACTGTTCGGAAAACTCAGATTTCCTATAGAACTCGGAAACCTCTTTTATAACCTTTAAAATGACCAAAATACCCCTACGGGGCATATGTTGGATTTAAACTCGTTACGGGCATTATGGAAGGTATCCTACTGATACCACAACCTCTTTAGAGCATATTAACTTAGGAAACCTGTGTAGGACCCTTACGGTTACCCGTTACGCCTTTTGAGCGCACGGTTCGGTTTATATAACTAGTTTACATAAACTAGCCGAAACGGGTCAAACCTTATCGTTTTCACTTCAAAATCCAGAGTGTGGTTATTATACCCATATAAAACAAGTCTTCAAACTTGTTGGGTCCAAACCACATTCCATTCCCGGTTTTCGCCTTTCACGCGATTAAACCGTATTTATCCTTTGAAACTGACCGGTCTAAGCTAAGGCTAAATTAAAGACCCGTTAGGATTCTAATAGGTTGTTATAAACCTTCGTTCCAGAATAGGAGACCAGTAAAAGATACTTGCATTTGTTTGATTGAGGTTATTACTTGCTCAGGTAAATACTCTTAACTTATTTTTCGTTATACAGGCTTGGGTTATGGTATATAAAAATACCGCTTGGTCGGGCAATTGACCCCAACTCATTAGTAGTTTGGTATTATCAATGTGACCCGTTTAAAAATTTGTTTTGTTGGCTTTACGCCTTTGGGAGCTTAATGACCATGTCCCGGATATCCCTGGCATCATTTCACGAAATGGCCACGACCTCAACACGCGGGTGTAGGCGTAAACCCGACAATGTGTCTATATTATTAAAGGTATAACCGTTGGTTTTCCCGCCACGGCTTTATGCTTTGTGGCGTGTCTATTAACCTTAAACCCGGCACGACCCGGGCGACCGAACGCATACTGAACATGTAATTCTTTTACAAGATTTAATTGATAAATTATCCCAAGTTACAAAGAGTTTGTGCCTTGTGCATTCAAATCAATTTTATTAAACCTTTTACAAAAGTGTCGGTTGAATGTATTTACCAGTGTAAACTGACGTATTTTCCTCAAAAAGATTAAATGCAGGTTCTGTACGAAATAGGCTGGCCACTCCTTAGCATCGTTAGAGTCTCGCAAGCTTGGGATGCAAATATCTGTTGAACAATATTTCTATTTTTATTTTGATCCCCTGTGGATTTATTTCGACTATTCGTGATACTTGGATATTACAATCGATGGTTGAAATATAATCTATCTTTATGCTTCCGCTGTGCATTTAAATATTGTGGTTTGACTATATTGTTGCCAACTACGTCACGGTAATCCCCTACCGGGCCCACCGGTGAAACACGTGGAAATCGGGGTGTGACAGATTTTGCCCTCTGTTCAAAATTATGATTTTGCTCCCATTTCAAAAATTGCGATTTCTCCCCCAGTTAAAAATTATGATCTTGCCATCGTTTTACTTTTTTTTTTTTTTGCAAAACTATAGTACTGTTTTATTTTGCTTTGTTGTCTCAATGTAACTTTTATTGTGTCAAGCAGTTTTCTAACACTCGCTCATTGGTCCTGACAAATTAGTATTTTACCCCCAGCTCATAATTACAGAACTGTTATTGTTTTAATTTTTTAGCAAAACTATGGTAGTGTTTTCGTTTAATTGGTTGTTTCGATGTATTTTTTTAGACCGTGTTATAAGTAGCATGTACAAGTAACCTAAATACATGCATACATGTTATGAAACTAAGAAATATTTGATTTAACGCCCCGCAATGCGGGCGGGCATAGGTGTAATTTTTATTCGTCCAGACATGTCTGGTACATGCTCATTTGTCCTGAAAAATTACAATTTTGCTCCCAGTTTAAAATTATAATATTTCCATCGTTTTAGTTTTTTTAGTAAAAGTATGGCCGTGTTTTTGTTTTAATCGGTTGACTCGATGTAATTTTATTTTAAGATCGTGTTATATGTAGTATGTACAAGTAACCGAAACATAGACATACATGTTATGAGAGAGAAATATTCGGCTTATTGTGCTGCAACGCTAGCGGGGCAAAAACTAGTTTTGTTTTTTACAGAATTAGCATTTTCAATAATTCATTCTTATGTAATTAAGGAGAAAATAAAACAATATTTTAACACAATAAAAACACATAATCCCTTCGGATTCTCCATCTATCCTTCTCTACATAAACTACCAAAAACAATATTTAAAATAAAATATGTATATAAAAAAAGAACAACCCTACCCCACCCTCCGAAATTAACGCCGTCAATACCCGTATAAACAACCACCCTTTGTCGTCACCGTTAATTCTCATCGGACGTTTCCGGAGTCGGGTACTCATTCAAATCCGTATTCAAACAAACCCGACCCGAACACCTTTGAACCCCCACCGGCTCGCGCTGCCGGCTCGCGCCGTTCTGGTTTTCCAGCGCATCCACTTTCGCGCCGACTTCAGTAGCCTTTTTCCGAATAGCTGCGGCTGAGAGGTCGTGTAAGCCGCCGGCGGAGCAGCCGCCATATTCTCCAATTGAGTCAGGAAAATTAAGCCGAGCCGATGGGCCGCGGAGGTAGAAAACAGCTGTGTCGTAAGCGCGTGCGGCGGCTATCGGCGAGGAGTAGGAGCCGAGCCAGATTCGTGAGCGTTTATTTGGCTCACGAATTTCGGCAACCCATTTGCCCCACTTGCGCATCCGGATTCCTCTGTAGGGTTTTGAGTTTGATGAAGTGGCGGCGGTGGTGGCGGCTGGCTCCATATGTGACGGTGTGATTGGTGGGTTTTTGGGGATGAGGGGGTTATGAATGATTGTTGTGTATTTATGGAGAGAGTTGGCGGCTTCTGGTGTCGAGTCGGCACAAGCCGGTAATGTGAGTATCGTTTTCGGGTTTTAAGATAAGTGCAAAACCTGGCCGACACACACTATCGAAGTATCACTCATGCCTAAAAAGACAAATTTGGTTTGTTGGGTTTTGGTGTTGTTTATATCCACGTATTATTTTTATTTTTATTAGGGGGAGGGGGTGGTGATCACTCATCACTCACAACATTCAATCAAGTTTCGCCATGTTATCAACCATTATTCCATCACTCACAACTTTTTTTTTAGTAGAAATGGTCATCACTCACAACACCAACAATACCCATCACTCACAACACTCACAACCTTTTTCAAACGGTCATCACATCATGCGTGAAGTTTATCACGCAAATTAAGTTTAACGCGTGGAAATTGAGGGGTGGGGGTGGTGTGTTCGTTGTTATAACGCGTGAAGAAATCCATCACGGAGGAATTCTCCTCCCACCCCGCCTGCCCTTATCTAATAGGTTAGGGTGGATAGGGTTGTTAGCTGGCAGACGCAGTGACAGATCTAGAAAATAATTATAGGAGCAACATTTTCTAAAAAAAAAAATCAAACATCAAATTTTTCCAAAATTTACACTACCGTTGGAACATCAAGGGGCAACGGGGGTTACCCCTTGTTACACTCTATATCCGCCATGTTAGCTGGTTCACACATCGGGTTGGATGGGTTATACGGGAATAGCGCCGCAACTCCCTCCATCACGCGTGACGAGGTCAATCTTGGGTAGGTGAACTAGTGCTAGGGATGATAATGGGCTACGTGAACTAACTAGTTACTTATTTATTAAGTTTTTTTTTTTTTTTGAACGGTAAAGATTACATTGTACATGTTCCTCAGCTACACCAATAAATATTGATTATATCTCATGTCATGATTTGAACCCTAGTTTGTTTTTTTTTTTTTTTTTTTTTTTCAAAAGGCTAGAGCATCTACCACCCATCTAAAAGTATCTAAAACTGGAGTGGCTCTCAGGTAAAAAATAAGTTTTATTCTTATATCTATTTGTATCATGATTATAACATGATTCTCTTGATCTATGTGACATATGTACGTCTTGTTTTCTTTTCCCTTTTTTTTCATGAAGGACGTTCACAAGGTTTGAACTTTGAACCCTCATCATTTTGATGAGAGGTGGTCTTTACTATAACTTTATTACCACTGGGACACCCCCTTTGGAGGCTTTGTGCACGTCTAGTTAAGTTGGAAAGAGGAGCTCATTTACAATCATATTAAAATGTCTGTTATAATAGTCAGATTTATATGATTAATAACGTTTTTTATTCTAGTTATCAACCTAAAAATTGGCCCTAAAAACTCCGTATGAAGTAGATCCATGGCTTTAATTTAGTGTGTTTGCGAATTTGATTTGTCCTATTAGTGCGTTTTGATTATCATAAAGGGCTTACTTAGATAAGCAGTGCATTTCCATTATCATGGAGAGTTAACTAACGTGTATTAAAAGTAAAATCCCTCGTTTCATATTATTAATTGGGACAGATGATGTGATTTTAACATTAGAGATGTAATCATGTAATTGTCGTTGTGTTCTTAGGATTTTCAGCTTCTTGTTGGCTCCGTTTTCTCTAATATTTACATATAGTTTGTCGTTAAAAAAGGAAATTGGATTCAATAATCCTAACTAAGGAAATGGGTACAGAGAGGCCCAATAAGTTTGAATGTATTTTCCTCTAACGATAGTGATCTCATATTAACTGAAAGTTAACCCCGCTAGTTTTTTTGATAACATGGACTGATTATGTGAAAAAACATTGATATTTTTTTAAATCCCCACCTTTTCATTTGCACACGCATAGACGCCTATTATGAGTAACCCCCACACCAGTCACCGCCACCTAAATCCTAGTCGTCGTTGTAAATATAGAGAGATGTCAGATGTGGCAGGCAGGGGCGGACCCACCCCCAGCCAAACGTGGGCGGGCGCACCCCCGGGAAAAAAATATTTAATGCTATTTTCCGTCGAAAATTCCCTTCCGCACCCTTTGGAATTTTTCGTCCGTACCTCTTGCATTTTTTCGTCCGCACCCCTTGGATTTTTTTGTCTGCACCCCTTGGAATTTTTTATCCGCACACCTTAAGTAAAAAATGTTATCGATTTGTATTTTAAATTTTTTTAGTAAACTCTAATTTAAAAAAAAAAAAACTACATAAATTATATAAACTTATACTACCCAAATACCCAATACCTTAACCTACTATTTCATTAAACATAACTAGCCCACTAATTCCTAGCCGATTAACCAAAATCAACCTAAGTTCAAACTATAATAATTAAAATAAGCCTAATAGTCGCTTAGAATTCCTCTCGCCCTCCCTCTCTTGCGTCGTCTCCTGCCAGCGATTAGCATACACAACAGCACGTCATCAGTAGCTGCGAACCACCGCCGTCCGACACCAAACCAACCGGAATCCGATAAAGGGTAAGTTTTATGTTTTTTTATGATTTAATTATAGGAGAAAAAGGGTAATAAAATTCTTAAATAGGTTTGAAACTTCGTGTATTTTGACGTTGTTTATGGTTGTTTAAATGATTTTTTAGGATGATTATGTTGGTTAGATGATTTTTAGGGTGATTATACACGATTTATAGGGCTTGAATAGTTTAAAATTAAAATTGAAACATTATGTTAAGGAACGATGAACTTATGGATCAATTTGTTTGTGATAGGAACCATGAGTAGGGACGTTATGGCGCGATTTCTTAAGAAAAAAGTTGATAGTTGTATATGTTATATAGAGAAAAACTTGCTTAAGAAAGTAGCTTCAAATGATGTTTTGGATATATTTCAAAAAATGAAAACCCGTAGGGCGATGTTTTAATTATGTTTGTAACAAGGTTTGATGTGTTTTTGATGATTATATAAATTTAGTTTGATGTTCTTTTGTTTTACATGACCCGGCCCGAACCGATCCGATACGAACCAATTTTTATACTTATATACCTAGGTGTCTAAAATTTTAAAAAATGTTTCGCACCCCCATAGAAAAATTCCTGGGTCCCCCACTGATAGCAGGGGTGGTGACAACATTGAGATTATTAAAATCTAATTTCCCACATAAGCAGTCTACTTTAAAAGACACTAAATGAGTTAACTTTTAGTTAGTTTAGGATGATTGGAATAAAATAAATCAAAGTTAGGATTATCAAAATTTAAATTATCAAAAAAAAAAAAATGTCGCATGGATCACAATTGCAAAGCTGACTATGATTGAACGTAGAAGGATTACTAGTGTGTGTGATGTTTAGAGATTTTGGGCTCACTAAAGACTTCTGTTAGTAAAAGAAATTACTAATTAGCAAGATTTTGACTATTCATATGGCTATAATATAGATAGTGTTATAAATCGTCTAATATACAAAGGGTGATGGTATCTATACATTCATCAAAAATTTTGTACATCCTTCAAAAGATTATAATGATTTTACTACTTTGATAAACTAATGCAATTTCTATGGGATTTGATGATGTATATCAGCCTGTTAGAACAAATTTGTTAACTAGGGAATCATTTCCTTCTATCAAGGTTGTTTTTCAATCATTTCCAGAGAAGAGTCTCATAGGTTGTCTAGTAGTGGATTAAAAGGTCAACATGTTTCTTTTGTGTCAAAGACAAATCAGTCTTTTGATCCTAAAAGAAGAGTGGTTACGAGTCCTAATTCTAATTTAAAGTGTACTCATTGTAACATGCTAGGACATACAGTTGATAGATGTTTTGAAATAATAGGTTATCCACAAGGTTTTAAAAGAAGGGTTGGAAATCAAGGGAATAAGGGTAATACTGGTAATAATCGTTTTAATAATGGAAAGTCTAATGCATTTTCTAGTATTGCTGTTATGCCCTTTACTTCTCAACAGATTTCCAAGCTTCTTAGTCCGGTGAATGAGAAACAGAAAAATGCATCCGAGTCTTCTGTGTCTAACATGGGAGGTAAGTCTTTAAGTGTTGAAAACAATTATGTGTTAATAATGTGTGCAGTAGTTATGTAAATTGTTCTAGTGTTGTTAATCATGAGTTTAGTTACAATTGAGTTATTGATTCTGGCGCTAATCAGCACATGGTAATGACTGATAAGGATATGTATGATTGTGTAGATGTGTCTGAGTATGATCTTAAAGGGTCACATCCTAATGGAACAAGTGCTAAAGTAACTAAAATAGGAAATATAAAACTGGCTATTGGTGTCATTTTGTTTGATGTTTTCTTTGTTCCTAGTTATACTGTTAATCTTGTGTCAGTACATAAACTTGCAAGGGATAATAAGTTGACTGTTTTGTTTGATGAAAATACTTGTTGTATTCAGGATTTAAGTTCAAAGAAAGTCCTGGTGATTGGTAGGCAACATAATGGTCTGTTCTTTGTCAATAGGAATAGTAATTATGCTAATATGTGTTTTAATAGTATGAATAATGTTAATCTGTGGCATAGTAGACTTGGCCATCCTTCAAAACAGGTCCTAGCCATTTTAAAAGATAATCCTGATATTGGTGTAGTTGAAGATTTAACTTGTGAAATTTGTCATAGGGCTAAACAAGTTAGAGTTTCATTTCCTTTGAGTGAACATAAAACCAAAAATGTTGGTGAGTTAATTCATTTAGATGTTCGGGGACCAAATAAAGTGTTGAGTAGAGAAGGGTTTAAATAATTTTTAACTGTTGTTGATGATTATTCTAGGATAGTTTGGTGTTACATGTTAAAAAATAAAATTGAGATGTTTGAAAATATTACAAGTTTTTATGAGTTGTTGCAACCTCAGTTTAAGAAAAGAATAAAATGTTTTAGAAGTGATAATAGAACTGAGTTTATTAATTCGCAAATGAATAGTTTTTGTAAATTAAAAAGGTATTCTTCATCAAACTACTTGTACCTATACACCACAACATAATGGTGTTGTGGAAAGGAAACATCGGCATCTGTTAAATATGGCTAGGTCATTGTTGTTTCAAGGAGGATTACCTTTAAAATTCTTGTCAGATTGTGTTTTAACAGTTGTTTACTTAATTAACAGGATCCCATCTTCTGTGCTTCTAGGATAAAAGTCCATATGAATTATTGCATGGTTTTAAACCTATCTCCACTACAGAAAGAAAAAGTAAAGAAAGATCAAATTCGTCCCTCTCTTAATCACTTAAGGAATTTTGGATGTTTGTGTTTTGGAACAGTCTTGAATGATTCAGATGAACTTTCTTATAGAGCAAATAAGAGTGTTTTAATTGGATATTCGAATTTGAAGAAAGGGTATAAGTTGTAGAACTTAGATTATAAAGTTGAATTCTATTAGACAGATGTTAAATTTTATGAAAATGTATATCCTTTTAAGTCCAAAGTTGTTAATGAAGAAGAAGTTTTCAATAATTATGAGTTGAATCATTTGAATTATTTGACTGTTATGAAACTTTAACATTCAATGATTCTAAAACTAATAAAGTTACTCTTCCCAATGATGAAGAGAGGGATTTAGGTTCTCATGAAGTGTTTAGTGAGCAGCCTGATCATTCTTCAACAGCTGCCACTTCTAGGCAGGGTCAGACCTTAGAACCTAGGTTAGTATAACACCCCGAAAATATAAAACTTTGTATTAGAATTATAAAGTATAAAATAAACAAGAACAAGCTAACTGGGAATAAATAACCCAGTTAGTCATGAGACTTGTAAATTACTTGCTAGAAGATTAAAACACCTTAAATAAAGAACCTAATGATAATGGAGGGACTAAAGGTGTTAAAAACTAAAACTAATAATATTAAAAACAAAGTTTAAACACCAAACACACAAAAATTTGTGTGTCTAGTCGATCAAATAGAAGGGGGCGACCAAGAGTTCATTCCCCAAACCCTAGTTCTTACAAATCATTCAAATTGAAGGATTAAATCAGTTCCAAAGCGAAATCAGAGCCTAGTTTCATGATCTCCTCATCAAAGGGATCATAAGGTCTGCAAATTTTATAAGAAATCTCTACTTAAATTTCTGGATGAATTTAGAGAATTCAAAATTTGTTGTTGCATGAATGTTATATGGATGGGATAGGAACAATATAGTGTCTAGGAGTGAACCCTAGACAATTATATGTTGAAATCATGCTTAATTCTAGTGAATTCCATAATCACCATTGAAGGTGATAAGTGGGTTTTGTAGGAGCATGTAAAACACTAGAATTTGATTGTTGTTCTAGTATAATTTGAATTCTAGGAAGTAAATTCAGATATTGATAATGTGAAAATTGATATGAACATGCTTAGTAGATGCTAATATTGGCTAAATAACAAGCCATGAACATGATTATAAGTTTTGAGAAATTACGCCCTTAAGGTGTTTGTAAAAATGCCTCAAAGAAGGCTTAAAAACTGAAATTTGAGCTAAAACGCATAATTGTAAAGTTTCGGCAAACTATGCGATATATGCTAAGAAAAGAGTTCTAAACATGTTGAATTGAACTCTTTAGATAAGGAATCCGGATCGTCAAGTGGACAAGCCGGTGGAGATACGCGTTTGAAGAGGGTGCTTTAAAGGTACGTGACTTGTCGTCTCGTTACATTCATGTAGATAAACCTAGTCGTAGATATGTTTAATATTGATATGGCGAAAATAATGACGTTTGGTATATCAATGAAGTGGTGTAACTCACTCGACAACCAAACGGGTCAAACTAGTTAAATAAATATGCTTGTTGATGTCATTGTTTAAAATAGCCATGTTGGAACGTCAATGAAGTGATGTAACTCACACGACAAACCCAATGGGTTAAATAATGGTCGAATTGGTAGTGCTTGAAACGACTTAAACATCACTCGTTACATTGGGTTATAAAGCGTAAGCCATGGAATTGAAGTGATACGCTAAGGTTGACAAGCCCGGGAATGGGTAATTATAGTGAGAAATCAACATTGATGAATTATGCAAGTACGTGACCTTGGTCCCGTTACATTACGTATAAACGTTTGGTTTTAGCTTGTTAATAGTGTCATAATGTAGTATATGCGTTTGACGTGTCATTTAAGTGGTGAAGCCCACTCGACATTTAAACGGGTCAAAATATTGGTTAGAAATAGTTTGGCTTGACATTAAAGTGAGGATTTTCACTCGTCAACCAAACGGGTCAAAACTATGTCCTTATATCGATTCTTGCGCATAAAGATTTGAAAATCTCATATTGCGCTGGTGCTAGATAGCAATTTTAGCAAAGAATGGTTATACTAAGTTAAGGTTATGAATCCGTGTCATTGGGTCGAATGGTAGAAACTAGTTGCAAGAATTGCATAAAGTGGCAATGCTTGAATTTATAGAAAAACAAGCATGAAATTCAAATACGAGCGTAAAGCCATGTAATGGTATGGGTTCGCCAAAAACAATTTCAAGCCCGGGGAATGGGTAAATAAGATTAGAATGCCAAAGAATAAATTGGCGAACAATTTGCAACGTAGTTAATGGGTCGAATAATCGAAACAAGGATTTTGTGGGCCATTCGTTCATAATCCGGGTTTCGTTAAGTGAAATTTATATGGTTAGATCCGTAATTTTAATACGGACATATAGGAAAAAGAATCGGCTAAAACGAATATGTAAATAAAAAATTATGGGGAATTAAGCAAAAAAAAAAATTAATTAACATAAGAAAGCTGAGCTGGGCGAACCGTGGGCCATAGTCCTGAACCGTGGCTCACAGTCTGGCAATTCTGGTTTGAGCTGGGCGAACCGTGGGTCACAGTCCTGAACCGTGGCTCACAGTCTGGCAATTCTGTTTTGAGCTGGGCGAACCGTGGGCCACAGTCCTGAACCGTGGCTCACAGTTTGGCAGTTAATTTGTTTGTTTTTCATTATTTAAGCAATTGAACTCGTTTTTACTTAATATTAAGACATCAAAACTAACGATTATTGTGGTTTTGACCATAGGCGATGCTCGTTTGCTACGGATGCCGATCAAGCGTGAAACCAAGAACCGAACACCATTTTTGAAGCTTCCGCACTAATTTAAACTTGTCTAAACAATGATGTTTTGTAAACTCTATTAGATATGAATACTTTGGACTTGATGGTTACTTATGTTAACTCACTAAACGATGTGTAACTTAACTTATTAACTAAGTTTTGATAAGTATGCATCTTGTAAAAAAAAAGAAACTCGTATTTTATGATTAAAATGATAGAGATTTAAGATGAGTGTTACAGTTAGTGAGTAGTAGTGATGAAGGTCATGGCAGGGTTGAGGACACTAACACTTTAGATGCTGAGACCAACCCGTCTGAGGGAAACTTACCTAGTGTTAGGAGGTCTACTAGGAATACTTCTGTTCCTAGTGAAATATATTATTCATGTTTATCTGCTGAGAATATGTTTTTTATTAGTAGTTTAAATAAATCTATTGAGCCAAGTACCTATAGTGAGGCTTCTCAAGATCCCAAGTGGATTGAAGCTATAAACTTGGAAATGGAAGCCTTACATAGGAATACGACTTGGGAATTGGTGGATTTACCTGTTGGTAGGAAGCCTATAGGATGTAAGTGGATTTATAAAGTATAGAGCCAATGGGGAGATTGAAAGGTATAAGGCTCGTTTGGTTGCAAAGGGGTACAACCAAAGAGAGGGGTTAGATTTTGGTGAAACTTTTTCACCAGTTGTGAAAATGGTTACTGTGAGATGTGTATTGAGTCTTGTTGTTTATAATGGCTGGTCATTGTCAATTGGATGTTAACAATAGTTTTTTATATGGGTCAATATCTGAAGAATGGCTGGTCATTGTTTCAATTGGATGTTAACAATAGTTTTTTATATGGGTCAATATCTGAAGATGTTTACATGACACTTCTAGAGGGCTATTACTCAAAAAACGAGACTAAAGTGTGTAAACTTGTTAAGTCTTTGTATAGGTTAAAACAAGCTCCTAGGAAGTGGAATGAAAAATTGACTAAAGTGTTACTTGATGTAGGTTTTGTTCAAAGTGCTTGTGATCATTCCTTGTTTATCTTATCTAAAAATTCCATGTTAATTGTATTGTTGGTATATGTTGATGACATTGTTATTACTGGGACTGATGAGTTAGAAATAGGGAAGATCAAAAGTTTACTTAGTAACACATTTCAAATAAAAGACTTGGGCATACTTAAATATTTTCTGGGATTAGAAGTGTTATATGATAAAACTGGAATTTGATTGAACCAGAGAAAATATTATTTGGAAGTGTTAAATGAGTTTGGTTACCTTGCTTGTAAACCTGCTAAAACGTCCATTGAATTAAGTCATGTGGTGAACTCTAAAAATAGTATAAATGAAGAGAAGTTAATTGATGTTACAAGTTATCAAAAGTTAATAGGGAAGTTAATTTACTTGTCATTAACTCGCCCAGATATTAGCTATGTTGTGCAATACTTGAGTCAGTTTATGCACAGTCCTTTGAGTTCACATCTTAAAATTGTTTTAAGGTTACTCAGGTATTTAAAGTTGAGTCTGGGAAGAGGTTTAATGTTTAAGAAAGGTGTTAGTTGTGAATTAACTTGTTTTGCCGATTCAGGATGGGCTAAGTGTCTGGTCACTAGAAAATCTGTAACAGGATATTGTGTTTTCTTAGGTGAAAATTTGTTCTCTTGGAAAAGTAAGAAACAAAGTACTATTGCGAGGTCTACAGGAGAGGCTGTATACAGAGCGATGTGTTCAGCTTCTTGTGAGTTGGTTTGGATTGTAAATGTGTTAAATGAATTAAAAGTGGAATGTAAATTACCAATAAAACTTTTTTTGTGATAGTAGTGCTGCTATTTCTAAAACAGTCAATCCTGTTTTTCACGAAAGAACAAAATATTTTGAAATTTATTTATATTTTCTGAGAGAAAAAGTGTCGATTGGTTTTATATGTACTGAAAAGGTTGATTCAGATAATCAACTTGCAGATTTGTTTACTAAAGGGTTAAGTGTTGCCCATCATGAGAATTTTTGTAAAAGATTGGGTTTGGTTGATCTGTTTAGAAGAACTGAATGAAGTGGGGATGTTAAAATAATGTGACAATAATCCATATGAACCCTAATCAAGGCATGAACAATAATCTAATGATTCACATGAACATGCAACCGATTACTTCATCATAACCCGATTCACTAGAACAATAATAAGTTAACAATCCGAATCTATCAAACAAAACAGTGGATCAACATCTACATCAAACCGATTCATATCATAGCCGATTACATGCATCTATTCGGTTCTTTAGTTAATATTACAACAGCCGATTCATATGAACATAACCACATAACATCATTAGCTTATCATGTAATCAATCCGAAAACAATATATCATAGCCGATTATACATATCCGATTCACAAGTATAACATTCATACACACCGTATCATGGCAAACATAATATCAATAATCACACGGACAAGATGATACACTAACCAATTGAAGGAGAGAGCAAGGATTGATCCGAACACCACAAGTTCCGATGGCTGCCGTCAAGTTTGTGAGAGAGAGGAACCGAACTAGGGTTTTGTGTGTGAAGGTGTTGTTGTAACAAGTGAGAACCAAAACTCTAAGGGGGATTGCTTGTATGCGTGTAAGAGGAGGATGGGCCGAACCCACACATGGGCTGCCCTTATGGTCCGATTACAATGGATACGGCGCCAAGTGGGCTTGTGTGATCAGGTGTAGTGTTGTGCGATCGGATCATGTTGTGCGTTTAATACAAACATTCAATAACGTACATACATGCACATAATAACATTCAATAAATCAAAGCTCATATAATCACAACACGTTCACATACGTTACACAAAGTACAAAGATCGGTTTGGAAATACGAGTTGTCACATTATCCCCAACTAAAAAGAAATTTCGTCCCGAAATTTGGTATGCACTCACTGAGGAAGCTAGGTAAGTTATATCGTTCACTGGTTTTCCTGGGGTGTCACATCCTCCCCCCGTTGATCTGGAATTTCGTCCCGAAATTCCGCAGTAGTAGCTTCAGCCTCAGTAGTGGTTGCATTGGTTCCGAATAACTGGGGATACTTTTCTGTCATCTGGTCTTCGCGCTCCCAGGTGTACTCTGGACCACGTTTGGAGTTCCAACGAACTCGAACAAGAGGGATTCTCTTGTGTTTGAGGACCTTAACATCCCGGTCCGTGATTTCAACTGGTTCCTCGACGAAGTGCAACTGTTCGTCGATAGTGAGCTCTTTCAAAGGAATTATGAGAGTTTCATCTGACAGGCATTTCTTCAGATTCGACACGTGAAAAACATTGTGAACTGCCCCGAGTTCAGCTGGTAGGTTCAACCTATAGGCTACTTTGCCTATTCTTTCTATGATCTCGAATGGTCCGACATACCGCGGATTGAGTTTGCCCCGTTTGCCAAAACGAACCACACCCTTCCAGGGTGAGACTTTAAGTAAAACCCGGTCCCCGGCTTGAAATTCCAATGGCTTCCTACGCTTATCCGCGTAGGCTTTCTGACGGTCGCGTGCTGCCGCCATGCGTTGTCGTATTTGTGCAATCTTTTCCGTGGTGTCCACTATAAGTTCTGGACCCGTGATCTGACTATCCCCCACCTCTGCCCAACAGAGAGGTGACCGGCATTTACGCCCGTACAATGCCTCGAATAGAGCGGCTTGAATGCTGGTGTGATAACTGTTATTGTATGAGAACTCCACTAGAGGGAGATGCTTTTCCCAGCTGTTGCCGAAATCAATGACACATGCCCGAAGCATGTCTTCAAGAGTCTGGATTGTTCGCTCAGACTGCCCATCCGTCTGAGGATGATATGCTGTGCTCATGTCTAACCGTGAGCCAAAAGATTTGTGCAGTGCTTGCCATAGCTCTGACGTGAATCGTGCATCCCGATCCGAAATGATAGAGGTGGGCACCCCGTGCCTCGAAACAACTTCCTTATGATAAACGTCTGCGAGAGTGGAGAACTTATCCGTTTCCTTTATAGCCAGGAAGTGTGCAGACTTGGTGAGTCGATCCACGATCACCCATATAGTATCATTCCCACGCTGGGATCTGGGTAGGCCTGTAACAAAATCCATGGAAATTTCCTCCCATTTCCACTGTGGTATCTTTGGTTGTTGAAGTAAGCCTGCTGGTTTCTGATACTCCACTTTGACTTTTGCACATGTCAAACACTTGCCGACGTAAGTAGCGATGTGGGCCTTCATGCTAGGCCACCAATATGTTGTTTTGAGATCGTGGTACATTTTATCCGACCCTGGATGTACCGAGTAGCGGGACTTGTGCGCTTCGTCCATCACAAGTTCGCGTAGACCACCATAAAGTGGGACCCAAATATGTCCCGTTACATAAAAGGCGTCGTCTTCCTTCTGTTCTAACCGTTGCGGTGAGCCGCGTAGGGCTTCAGCCCTGACGTTTTCTGGTTTCAATGCTTCTATCTGAGCAGTTCGTATCTGTGCAGGAAGACTGGACTGAATAGTGAGCTGCAAAGCTCGTACGCGTCTAGGTGTAGTGTCTTTCCGACTGAGGGCGTCAGCCACAACATTGGCTTTGCCTGGATGGTACTTAATAGCGCATTCTTAATCGTTCAAAAGTTCAACCCATCTTCGTTGACACATATTCAATTCCTTCTGCTTGAAGATATGCTCGAGACTCCTGTGATCGGTGTAAATTGTGCACCTGGTACCGTACAGGTAGTGTCGCCATATCTTAAGTGCGAAAACAACAGCTCCCAGCTCTAAATCGTGCGTTGTGTAGTTCCATTCATGAACCTTAAGCTGGCGCGAAGCGTAAGCAATGACCTTGTCGCACTGCATTAACACACATCCAAGACCCTGAATGGATGCATCACAATAAACCACGAAATCGTCCGTGCCCTCTGGCAAAGAGAGGATAGGTGCACTGCAAAGTCTATCCTTTAAGTGCTGAAAAGCAGTTTCCTGAGTGTTGCCCCAACGGTAGGTGACACCCTTCTGTGTTAGTAGTGTAAGTGGCTGAGCAATCTTTGAGAAATCCTTGATAAACCGTCTGTAGTATCCTGCCAAACCCAAGAATTGGCGGATTTCCGTTGGTGTACGCGGTGCAGGCCAGTTCCTGATCGAATCTACCTTGGATGGATCAACATGGATCCCATCCTTGTTTACTACGTGGCCTAGAAAGTGGACTTCACGAAGCCAGAAGTCGCATTTTGAAAACTTGGCGTACAGCTGTTCCTTTCGTAGCAGTTCCAAGATCAATCGTAAATGCTGCTCGTGCTCCTCCTGGCTCTTGGAGTATATCAGGACGTCGTCAATGAAAACAATCACAAACTTGTCTAAGTAGGGTTTGCACACCCTGTTCATAAGGTCCATAAATACGGCAGGCGCGTTCGTTAACCCGAACGGCATGACAAGAAACTCGTAGTGGCCGTAGCGAGTTCTGAATGCGGTCTTGGAGACGTCCTCATCCCGGACTCTCAGCTGATGATAACCCGACCTCAAGTCTATCTTGGAGTAGTAACTCGACCCTTGCAACTGGTCGAATAAGTCGTCTATGCGCGGAAGAGGATAACGGTTCTTCACCGTCACCTTGTTGAGTTCCCGGTAGTCTATGCACATCCTGAAGGTACCGTCCTTCTTTTTCACGAATAACACTGGAGCTCCCCAAGGCGAAGAGCTTGGACGAATAAAGCCCTTTTCCAAGAGCTCTTGCAGTTGCTTTGACAGTTCTTCCAGTTCGGTTGGTGCTAAACGATACGGTGCTCGAGCTATGGGTGCTGCTCCCGGAGCGAGCTCGATCTGAAATTCGACTTGGCGATGAGGTGGTAAACCAGGCAAATCTTCAGGAAACACCTGAGGATAATCGCGTACAACTGGAATGTCTTCCAATTTCTTTTCCTTTGCTGATGCGTCTGTAACGAGTGCCAAGATAGCGGTGTGACCCTTCCGCAAACATTTCCGAGCCTTCAAGAAAGAGATGATGCCAACCACAACACCACTCTTGTCGCCTTGAACTTCGAGAGGTTCTTGACCAGAACGAGGAATGCGAACTATCTTTTCCTTGCACAAGATCTCTGCGTGATGTTGAGATAGCCAGTCCATACCAATGACGATGTCGAAACTACCCAAAACTATGGGAATGAGATCGATGGAGAAAGTCTGACCCGCGAAGATAAGATTACAACCCTGAACTATGTGCGTGGCCTCTAGACTCTTACCATTAGCTAATTCTATTACATGTTTGGTGGTTAAGAGTGTTGGTGCACGTTTTAACAATTTACTGACTTTCAATGATATATAACTTGTATCAGCACCCGAATCAAACAAAACTGTAACATAAATATCGTCGAGGAGAAACTTACCCATAACCACATTGGGATCGTTCATTGCGTCTCCTCGTCCCAGCACGAATGCACGCCCCCTTGCTTCGTTCCCATTGTTGTTCCCACCGTTGTTACCATTGCCCTGGTGATTGTTGTTGTTGCGATCCTGGTTCTGGTTCAACTGAGGGCAATCACGTTTGAAATGACCTTCTGCCCCACACTGGAAACACCCCCGGTTTCCACGCTGTGGCTGCTGCTGTTGGTTCTGAGGAGCTGGTAGTGGGAATTGCTGATTCTGATTTGCAGGCCGTGGGCTCCTACAGTCTTTGGCCTCGTGACCCATCTTGAGACACCTTTGGCAACGACCCTTGTTGCACTGGCCGCTATGGTGCCTGTTACAGTTGTGGCACTTTGGTTGATTTCCCTGATATCTTCTCTGTCTATGACCACCAGAAGGTTGCTGGCTAGGACTCTGGTAGTGGTCAGTCTTTTGCTGCTGAGCTTGAGACTGAACTGTTGCTGAACCTTTGCTAGAATCCCCATCCCACTTTCTTTTGCTGTCACTGGGGGTAGTGGGAGTAGCGGCTGAAGTGGTAGCAATGATGCGTTTGGGCAACTTGTTCTGTTCCACCGCCTGATCCGTGAGGCGATGAGCAAGACGCTGAATGTCTTGGATGTTGTCGAGGTTAGCCGATGTAACATGGCTCTGAATTTCTGAGGCTAGACCCTTGAGGTACAGTTCGATACGCTTGATCGGAGGGTCTACCATGGTTGGACACAAGATGGCTAGTTCGTTCGACCGTTTCGTATAAGCTTCAATCTCTGACCCCGTCATTTTCAAATGGTAAAGCTCCACTTCCAACTTGTGGATGTCGTCACGCGTGCAGTATTCCCTTTTGATAAGTTCCTTAAAATCGTTCCAGGGTGTGGCGTTAGCAGCTGCCAACCCTAGGATCTGTACTTGCGCGTTCCACCAGGTTAGCGCGATTCCTTCCAAAGTACCAGTGGCATACTTGACCCTGCGAGCCTCAGGGCATTCACACATCTCGAACACTGACTCGAGCTTCTCAAACCAATGGAGTAGTCCCACTGCTCCTTCCGTGCCACTGAACGTGCTTGGACGACAGTCCATGAAGTTCTTGAATGTGCAGACAGGTTGCTGTGTGGGTTGACCTATTGTGTACGAATAGGACAAAGCTTAAACACGAGAGTTGGTTTAGGAGTGTAGGATCTAAAGACCCTAGTGTGTGCTAAGACTACATGATATACCTCCTGCTTGTGCGGCTGCAAGTGCCGCAGCAACTTGTTCGTTAATGAGAGCCGTCAACTGGGCTTGAGTCATGTTAATTCGTCCAGACATGTTCTTCAAAGTAAAAGTAGCGTAAGTGAGAATGGTTCGCGAGTAGTGCGATGACAGAAAAGTGTAAGCACGTAAGTGTTCTCAGGCAATAGTGTCAGGTGTATCTAGGCGTAATACGAGCAAAGTTCTATATAGTTCTAGCATGCAGGCAATATAAACATAAACCATATTACCTAGGATGTCGAGTCTTACACGTGGAGCGAAGCATCGTTGTGGATCGTTGAGAGCACTGTTCTGGTTATAGTCTGGTTTTAATAAAACGTTTTCCCATATTAAAACCTAGTTCTCTATAACCAATGGCTCTGATACCAATCTGTCACACCCCCAAAAATCCACCCGCGGAGTACCACCGCTTGGAGGCGTGACATGACCAGGATCAAGCCACCAATCACATCGAACATAGCGTTTAATAATAAAAGTAGATAATGTAATTCATCACGACATGATTGATGTTCAAAACCAAACTTTGTTTAAGTAGCGGAAGCATGTAAGTAAACCCAACATGAATAATAATGTATGAAATGTCATAAGTGTTTAATTAAGCGCTCATGACCCATGCCCACAACGACCTGTTCCTCCTTGTGCAAGCTCCATAAGTACCTAAGGTCCTGCAAGGCATGCAGCAGAGAGTCAACAACTAGTTGAGCGAGTTCACAGAAAGTAAGTTCGTAACAGTAATTCGTATTTCATTTAGTGGGGGCTTCCCATGCAGGTATGTACTAATAGCGGGGGTTTCCCGTGGTCATATGTATTACTAGTGGGGGTTTCCCTCGTTTATCTTTACTAATGGGGGCTTCCCATGTTTGTATTTACTAGACTATTTGCAACCATGTGTTCTTCTTAAACCGAGAACAGGAATACGTACAAGGTCACGTAGGATTTACGTGAGTGCCCTTCCCCGAGGACAGTGGTACGTGTGGGGTTTACGTAGGATTTACGTAAGTGTCCTTCCGACCCGGAAGACAGTAGTAGGTATTAGTTTACGTAGGTTTTACGTAAGTGTCCTCCCGACCCGGGAGACATTGGTAGATACTAGGTTACGTAGGTTTTACGTAAGTGTCCTGACTATCCTGAGGACGATGGTCTATAGTCTAGCAATAGCGTAAGTACGAGTAATCATCCAATTCAAAACTTCAACCCAATTCCCACCCGGGAATCCCATGCCTTGGCTGTGTGAACTCACCTTGGTTTGCTCGGTAGATACACAAAAGGTTCTTGAACTAAGGGTGGTCAACCACGTCCTAACAGGGTTACCACACAAGTCAGGTTTTGACTTCAAGTAATGCACGTATAAATTATAGCAAACACGTATTGCACGTTAACAGTCAAGAGCATAACATAATCATACTTGTGCGTTTTAAGATATAAGCCCAAATGTACCCGGCCCAACATGTTGTGCGATCCAACAACATGTTGTGCGATCCAACAATTCCCGGCCCAACGACATAAGTGGTCCAATAGCATACACGTCCCAATTAACAACGTACAAATATCTTGTGCGATCCGGATTGGGTTGTACGATCCGGTTTGGGCTTGATCGGCCCAATCAGACTAACAACATGTGTGATCCAATACGCCTTGTGCAACTAGGAACACCTTGTGCAACCAGGTTTCCTTGTGCGTATGGATCATCTTGTGCGATCAACAACTAGTGCGTATTGGGTCCTTGTGCGACCAAGGACTCTTGTGCGATTAATTTAACATTCCGAATTCTATGCAATCGGTTACAATCACTTATCAGTTTCCATATTTACACAAAGTCAATCAACAACATCAACAGTTTCTATCTCTTTCATGATCGATCAAATCATAGTTCTTGACACATAATCCATATGAACCCTAATCAAGGCATGAACAATAATCTAATGATTCACATGAACATGCAACCGATTACTTCATCATAACCCGATTCACTAGAACAATAATAAGTTAACAATCCGAATCTATCAAACAAAACAGTGGATCAACATCTACATCAAACCGATTCATATCATAGCCGATTACATGCATCTATTCGGTTCTTTAGTTAATATTACAACAGCCGATTCATATGAACATAACCACATAACATCATTAGCTTATCATGTAATCAATCCGAAAACAATATATCATAGTCGATTATACATATCCGATTCACAAGTATAACATTCATACACACCGTATCATGGCAAACATAATATCAATAATCACACGGACAAGATGATACACTAACCAATTGAAGGAGAGAGAGCAAGGATTGATCCGAACACCACAAGTTCCGATGGCTGCCGTCAAGTTTGTGAGAGAGAGGAACCGAACTAGGGTTTTGTGTGTGAAGGTGTTGTTGTAACAAGTGAGAACCAAAACTCTAAGGGGGATTGCTTGTATGCGTGTAAGAGGAGGATGGGCCGAACCCACACATGGGCTGCCCTTATGGTCCGATTACAATGGATACGGCCCCAAGTGGGCTTGTGTGATCAGGTGTAGTGTTGTGCGATCGAATCATGTTGTGTGTAACAACTCTCACTAAAATTAATACTTAGTATGATAATTATCCAATAAGGAAACCCAAAGTAAGACACCCAAGTGATTCTGCATAAACCCTAAAATTTTCAGAGCAATCGGAATCAGGATCAGGGCCCCTAAAACTCAAGGGGGGCAAAACCTAGTTTACGATTATCTTAATAAATCGTTGTTTAAATTCTATTTGCCAAAACTGTTGACTCAGCAGGCCTAGTCCCAACCGTGGCCGACTTATGAAAAATAGGTGTCCCTTACGGACCGTAAGGGATATGGCTTACGGTCCGTAAGCAGGAGCAAATTCGTGTATAAATAGCAGGCTTCGGGACTTGCTTCTGGGCACAAAAACGACTCTCAAATTCCAAATTGACGTCGAGTTATACCTCTTCTACTACTCAAACACACACCTCGAAACGCTGCCGCAATCAGGGTATTAACTCAATCACTGTTCAATTCTTTTCTTTCCGTCAAGCTTTTATAGCTCGGGATTTTACCCTCAAAATCCCTAAACTCTGCCCGTTATTAGGGTAATAACTCTAATCACTGGTACGATACTTTATCCGATCGATTATAACTATCCAACGATTGTCTAAGTGTTACTCAAATTGAGTTATACTTTGTTATTTATTGTGATTTCAACTTGAATGTTTGAGTGCTGTCCAAACTCGGACTATACTCTGTCATTCATTGTGAATCCGTTGAATTATTAAGTATTGCACTTGTAAATCGTTGTGAGGGTTTTATCTCGTGATTATCGTTAAAGTTGAATTGAGTTAATACACTAATACGAGTTCTTGTGTCTAGAAATTAGAATTCATAATCAGTAAGCTGTTAAACTAGTATATCAAACTTAGCAGTTAAGTTAACTGAGTAGATTAATTAATTTGTTAATTAAGTTTAGTATAATCAGTTAATCAATATTAATTAAGCTAAGCAAGATTAATTAAGCTAAGTAAGTTATTTAGTTAAATAGTTAAGGAAACTTAATAGTTAAGGAAACTTAATAGTTAAGGAAACTTAATAGTTAAGGAAACTTAATAGTCAAGGAAACTTAATGGTTAAGGAAATTTCCTAGCTAAGGAATAAATCTACCTATAAATAGGAAGCTTAGGATTCATTTTTCTTTGCTCATTTCTTTCTTCTTCTCTCTATAGGTTGGTGTTCTAAATCATTCAATCGCTATTACGATTCATTTTCCGACCGATCAATATATCCAATGGATGTTTAAGTGCCGCCCATATTAGGGTTATACTTTGTCGTTCGTCGTTAATTCGATGAATGTTTAAGTATCGCACTTTGTCGTTCGTTGTGAGAATTTGATCTCGTGAGTTATCGTAAAAGCTGTATTGATCATTAACCCGGTTTTTGTGAAATTCGTTAAGGTTCGAATCTCATGACTACCGTTAAGGTTTGATTTGGGTTTTACACCAATACGTATTCCATTCTGTTAAACTATGTATTTAACTACCAAGAATACTCCCAACTACACCCTTACAATCAAACAAACTATTAAATCATCAGAAGATCCAGAATAATAAAGTGCATGCTTAATTATCGGAAGAAATAGAATCAAGAAGTTTGTTAACTCAATCCTGCATGCTGATTTGTGAGTCATTCTCTTTTTATCAAATGTTTTACAATACTCCAAATTATTTTCAGAATTATAAATACAGTGATTAAGTTTATGTGATCACCAAATTACAGCCAGTATGTGGGGTATTGTGCACATTACTACTGTTTTTATCACTTTTAGGTGGGCGAACCTAAAATTTAGTGATACGTCATTCATTGGGGCAGCCAATGGTGATATGACCACTGTCACAGATCCGGTCGAGTGACAAATACTGTGGGTAGTTGGTTGATATCAGAAACATGTGTAAAAGATCTTAACACTGTGAATTATAACAAATGTGTCGTTTTCAGTAAAATGAATGATTCACTCAGTATTTCCCGCTGACAAAACCTTTTTAAAACGCATTTCAGGTAATTACAGTAGATTGGAGTAAGGAGTGGATCCGACACTGAAAGACTTCAAGAAGTGGCTTATTTTATTAATTAAATCAAATTAAGAAATATTGTTTTTATTAAAAGCTACCTTTGTAAAACATGGAATTTATTCCATCTATTTAAATAAAATCCGGTGTTTCTAAACTCTGATGTTTTCCTAACTCACGGTCCTGATGAAATTTCCGCTGCAATATTTTTCAAAATAACCCACCGGTACCACTGGACTGCTCGCGGCTCCCGATTCCGTCCAGGATGGGGTCGGGGGACGTGACATTGTGCGTTTAATACAAACATTCAATAACGTACATACATGCACATAATAACATTCAATAAATCAAAGCTCATATAATCACAACACGTTCACATACGTTACACAAAGTACAAAGATCGATTTGGAAATACGAGTTGTCGCAGTTTTAGAGAGAACACTGGTTCAGACAATTCACTGACAAAACATACCCTGGTTCAATGCATTTTAGAGAGAACACTTTCTTTTGTGTTTTTATGCCATTGCGTTTTGGAAATAGGACATTTTTATGTGTTTTCTGGCCATTGCGTTTTTGAAAAACACATTTTGAAGTGTTTTTAGTCCATTGCGTTTTAGGTAAAATACATTTTTATGTGTTTTTAGTCCATTCCATTTTAGAAAGTACACTTTCTTTTGTGTTTTTAGGCCATTGCGTTTTAGAAAATGTGCCATTGCGTTTTAGAAATAATACATTTTTAAGTGTTTTCTGGCCATTGCGTTTTAGAAATAAGATATTTCTTTGTGTTTTTTGTGCATTGCGTTTTAGGTAAAACACGTTTTTATGTGTTTTCAGTCCATTGCGATTTAGAAAGTCCATTTTCTTTTGTGTTTTTAGGCCATTGCGTTTTAGAAATAAGACATTTTTAAGTGTTTTCTGGCCATTGCGTTTTAGAAATAAGACATTTATTTGTGTTTTTGGTGCATTGCGTTTTAGAAAAAAAAAGTCATCTTTTTACGTTTTTTTTCCTTTGCGTTTTACGCAACTGGGTTTCGAAATTTTTTTTCGAAAATATAGCAATAGTATACTCATTTTAAAGATAAAAAACGCTCGTTTTTTGGTGCAATTTTTATAAAAAAATGTCGTATAAAAAGTTATTAACGTTTAAAAATTGGGGGTGGGGAATTGGAGGAGAGAGAAACTATTGTCCTGAATTGACTAGAATGCCCTTACACAAACTCACGCACCTCTTTTTCTCTCTTTAATTTCACTCATTTAATCTTAACCCTTAATTAAATGAATTGATTGTCAATATTACTTCCTAGCCTTCCTAGCAAAAATTTTCTATTATATCCTAACCTTAAAAAGTATACTAAAGTGATATAACCAAAAACATAATTAGCCATTATATTATATATTATATATTATATATATATATAGTTAACAAAGGACGATGAATAGTAATTTTATTTTTAAAATAATATATAGCTTTTTATTTTTTATTTAATATATTATAATAGTTTATTATTACATTTAATTTTAACAAAAATGAAAAACCACAAACTTTCCTAGCGCAATAGCATGTTATAATATGATATATATAATAATAACATATTTTTATTTTTTTCTTTTTTAGGACCATATATTTCCTTTACCATTTTTTAATAATTATTTTTTCTTTTTTTAGAACATATATTAATTTATCAAATAATTTGATAATTGTAACTTTATTTTTAAAATAATATATAGCTTTTTATTATTTTTATTTAATATATTATAATAGTTTATTATTACATTTAATTTTCATAACATATTTTTTTCTTTTTTAAAACCATATATTTCCTTTACCATTTTTAATAATTCTTATTTCTTTTTTAGAAAATATTTTAATTTATCAAATAATTTGATACTTTTTTAGAAATTTACGTTTCTATCTTTTTTTCTAAAAACTTAAGTACGTAGCTGTGTTTGATTTTCCCTCGACATTCCGTTATAAGTTTTGTTAAAAACGAAGTTATACTCGAAGTAAAGTATTTATTTGATATCATAAAACGCTACAATGATAAACTAAACCGTTCTGATGGTTTCGCTTTCTAAACAACATGTTTTATTTTCAAATCATGTTTGTTTTATATTATCATTTGTTCGGTTTCGCCGCAACGCGCGACTTGTAAAAAACTAGTTTATATTAGTTTAAATGTTTGCTATTACTATTATTATTATTATTATTATTATTATTATTATTATTATTATTATTATTATTATTATTATTATTATTATTATTATTATTATAGATTTTAAAGTTTGGGGTGTTACAAGGATAGACACATTATTCAATAACTGGTACCACAATGCCCATGGTGTTTTTTTGGTGTTATCTGACTAATTGGTATGCTCAATTTAACATTTGATGTATAGTTTTTTTTTCTTTTTCTTTTATTAAGCACCGATATTGATAAGGTTGAAATTAGTACATGTGTACCCCTTTACCTGAGATATGTTTTACTTTGCTTATACACATTGTCGTATGTGTGGATAGTGTGTTACTGTTATATTGCTATATTTACTCATAAGATTGTAATATCCTTTATATTATTATATCTAAGTATATATGTAGTAGTAGCGCATGATTTATTTGTTAGGGGTGCGGATGAGTAATTCAAACATATTTTCAAGACGTGCGGTTGAGTATTTTGCCTAAAAAATACACTTTTTTTTCAAAAGGTGCGCCCGCTCACCCACGCAGACACTTAGACCCGCCCCAGGTAACTACGTGAAGGTGTCATAGACATTTCATTTGGCACATATACTATCTTCATACCCCTACGAAATCTTATATACCTTCGGGTTTATTTATGTTATATGATTGATGATGTGATTAATTACGTCTAAGTTCTTATAAATAACTAAGATTGTTAGTGTTTTAAATCCTGGACCGGCGACCGCCAGCCTAGGCGGTCCGGTACGAGGTGTGAGACCGTTTCAACATATGGCCGGCGGCCAAACCGGAATTTCGACAAGTATGGCGGTTGGGCCGGTGACATCGACTAAAGCAATCTGGTTGGATGATAGGTGGTTGAACGACGGTTCGTGGAGGTGGCCAAAATGGGATTTGAATGTGGCAACAATGATGCTTAAACCTTCAAATTTTTCAGATTTCTAGTCGGAAATTAAGGATAGTGTCTTTTTCTTCAAAGCTCAGAGATACACAGAAGAAGGGTAGATGGCCTCTTCATCTTCTTCTTTTAGTGGAACTCTTTAATTGTATATACCAGAATAGAATTGATGCCCCACGTTGCGGGGTTGTTTTTTAACGTGATTTGAGTCTACTGATTTTTTTAGTGGTTTATCGATCAAAAGCAAGCAGATCAACCGGAAATGTCTATAAAAATAAGCACAAAAAACGTATTGTATTTGACATGGCTTATTTTTATAAAAAAAGTCAAAATGTAAACAACTTGAATTTATACCAACACGTATATAAAATTAAGCACGTAAAACTCGAGGTTGTCAAAATGTTATTACATCGAAATGTAAACAAATTTGAATTTATATCGACACGTTCATAAATGTCAAAACGTACACTACTCAAAATGTTTATAAATAAGTACCAAAACGTGTTATATATGACATAACTCATGAAACGTAAAGTATTATGTACTATAAAAATATTATGTCGAAATGTAAACCAAACTGAATTTACATTGACACAGCTGGTAGGGGTGTTCAACGAATCAAATATCGAAGTGTTAAATTATTCGAATCGAATTATCCAAATAAATTTTATTTTCCCTTGAATTCGAATTCGATTAAAATCTATCGAATTCGATTCGAATTCGTATTCGCGTAAAAAACCCGATCTGTAATCGATTAAAAATTCGAATTCGAACGAATTCGAGTAAATTCGATTTAATTTAGATTCTTTTAAAACATGTTAAAAACTATCAAAACGAAACATAAATTGTAAAGCACCCATAAAACACGATATCACATTAAAAAGTTTCAAATAAAGTACCATAAGTCTAAAATTGAAAACGAGAAGTCGGGAATAAACACTCCACATTACAAGTTAATATTTTTAGGGTTGGAAATCTATTGATAGATTTATTACTTAGGTTTTAGTTATGGCTCATGTAGTGCGTTTGGTAATGGGTAATTTTAATACTTGAAATAAATTTTGAAAACAATTTATAGTATAGCCCATAAAAATATATATGTATTATATATATAAAAATAATAAATAAAAATGTATAATTTTTATTCGAATTTCGAATCGAATTTGAATTTATAAATTCGTATTCGTATTCGATTTACTTGACTCGAATTGAATCGAATTCGAATTCTTATAATTGAAACAAATTCTTGATAATCGAATCGAATTAATCGAATTTTGAATTTTTCGAATTCGAAACGAATTCTGAACACCCTTAGATACATGTACATAAAACTAAGCATGTAAAACTCGAGAGGGTCAAATGACATTTCATTTAATAAAGTTTTTAAAAAGTTGAAGGAGGTGTAAGTGTTAGTGTTAAAATTTGAGAAAGTAAGATTTAAAAAAAGTCAAATTAACTGTAGCTAAACGCTCAGCTAATTATATATACAATAATTTTTATTTCCCAGAGATTTGAGCCATGCTTTTGTATGGATGGTCATCATAAAAGTGGTTTGCAGACAAATTTACTTTTCCAAGTCTCAAATTGTACATAACTTGCATTTTTTATTCTTTCATTATCTTTCATATTGTAAAACTAGTAATATTACATTAAATCAATACTTATTAACGCTAGTTAACTTTATTATTATATGTGAATTATATATTTTTTTGTATTTTGTATCTTTATATTTACTATATTATATAATTTAATTCGGTTTTTAAAAACGATTCGACCGATTCGACCAGTAACCCAGTTACAAGACTGGTTTTTAAGGAGATATCCCAAATTAGAACCATTTGAGCTCTTGACAGTTTCTTCCATTCTAAGTAAAACCTCACAAAATCTCATCTGATTTTGTTTAGTGTTTAATGTTGATCAGTTCTGTTTAAACATTATGGAAAACATGAATAACATACCTGTTACAGCAGACAGGCCAGCAGAGAATCCAGTCAGAGATGCAACCATTGAGTTCGACATACTTGTCAGGATGATCTGGTTCCTCCTTAGGGTGTAAAATTATGATGGTGATGAACCGAAACTAGGGGGGTTTCGGTTGGGAGAGAGAGCCGAGATTGTGATGTTATGAGGGTTGTGAAATTGTATAACTTGTGTAACCCCATAAACTCTCTAATAATCTCCTTATATATACACTCAAGAGGAAACCTAATTAGTTAATAAGGGTAATATGGTCCATCAACAATTACCAACTAATTATTAGAGAAAAATGCCCGGATAGTCCCTGTGGTTTCGTCTTTTTTCACCTATAGTCCCCAACTTTCTAAAACTACCTGAATAGTCCCCAAGTTTTCAATTTTTGTTCCCGGATAGTCCCTGGGTCTAACTTCAGTTTGTTTTCCCTGTTAAGTAAGTGTGAAATGACCAATTTACCATTAATGTAAAAACAAAACAATTAATATGTTAATTCAGGTGGGGCCCACATGGTTTATTATAAACATATCCCTTCTTTCTCTCTCTCGTTCACTATACCCACCAGCACCCACCACTACCCTCCACCGGAGAACCACCACCACCGCCGCCAATCTAGGGTTTAAACCCGATTTGTGCACCTCTAACCTACTGGTTTTTTTCATAAAAATCCCAACAACTTCCCTGCTATTCACAATTGTATCATCCTATACATATCAGATCCCAATCACTAACAGATAAACTCTTAATCCAAAATCAAAAACACTTCAAGCAAGCATAATCACAAAAACATAATAAATCAACAAACAAAACAAAACAAAACCACATAATTCAATGTTTCCAGATCATACCGAGCAGCATACGAGTGTTCAATCTTATAATAACCAGCATGATGCCCCAACTCTTCAACAGACGCACCACTCGAATCAACAAAATTCGGAAACACAAACCGCTTCTCAACCAGTTTCTTCTCACTCACCACATCAGATTCATCCTCCACAACATTAACCGATCGTTCCGGAAACAAATTGAACTCCCTGATCATCTTCTCCGCAAAAGTTGACGGAAAACTAGGGTTTTCGAAACCAACAGTCTCCGTTAAACCAATCGGTGCAAGAAGAAAGAGAATTAGAGGGAAAATGAAGATTGATTTGGCCATTGTTGAGAGAATGTTTGGAGATTGAGGAAATGTGTGGTGATTTATAAAGGATGTGAAACAGGGGAAAGGGGATGAAGGATGATGATGAAAGCAAAACGGAAAAGAAAAGAGTGAAGAAGAAGTGGAGATGGAACGGTGTCGTTTGGGTGGTTTCGTAAGAAACTGGTTTTGCTTTGTATGGCGGGAAGGGTTTTGCTTGGAGTGTGTTACTGTTTTACACAGTGGGTGGTGATGGTGGAGGGTGGAGGAGGGTGATGGTGGGTGGAGGTTGAAGATGAAGTGCGGTGGTGAGGCAATGATTAAGTGGTGGTTGATTGGCTGAAGAGGCAATGATTGGAGGCGGTAGGCGGCAGCGGTGGTGGTGGTGGTGGTTCTCCGGTGGAGGGTAGTGGTGGGTGCTGGTGGGTATAGTGAACGAGAGAGAGAGAAAGAAGGGATATGTTTATAATAAACCATGTGGGCCCCACCTGAATTAACATATTAATTGTTTTGTTTTTACATTAAGGGTAAATTGGTCATTTCACACTCACTTAACAGGGAAAACAAACTGAAGTTAGACCAGGGACTATCCGGGAACAAAAATTGAAAACTTGAGGACTATTCAGGTAGTTTTAGAAAGTTGGGGACTATAGGTGAAAAAAGGCGAAACCACAGGGACTATCCGGGCATTTTTCTCTAATTATTAATAGGTTATTAATATATTTTGATCTATATAATATAAATGATTATAATGGCTACAAGATTAAATATTATAATAATAATATATTTAATCTCACATTCTCCCACTTAGCCGAGTAATCATTTATCATGAGTATTAGATCAGCCTGGTCAGGAGTTAACACTCATTTTAGCCTTAAACCAAAAACTATAGCAGAGAAATACAGCCGTTGAATTATCATTCGACTCAGGACCCCCATTAGTCATACTATAGCCCCAATTTAAAACCTAATAGTTATGATCAAAATACTTATAAGCCCTTTAGCGTCTGATTTGTATTTATATTGGTATATATGTCATTACACCGGCAGAACATATGTTAGAGACATACAAAATCAAACTGAGGAAATTTTATTAATTAAAACATAAGCTAATACAATATGCCATTAAATAAGGTCTTTAGTAAGTCTCATATTCGATACATGTTCTTCGAAAACTTTAGGTGGGAGACCTTTAGTCATCGGATCCGCAAGCATATCTTTAGTACTAATATACTCAATACAAAGATTATTTTCCTCAACTTGTTCACGTACGAACAAATATTTTGTATCGAGATATAAACCAGCTCCAGTCGAACTGATACTGTTCGAGAAACTAACGACAGCTGAGTTATCACAGTAAAGCTTCAATGGTCTAGAAATGGAATTAACGATTTTGAGTCCGGTGATCAGATTTTTAAGCAACATTCCATGACAGGTTGCGTTGTAAACAGCAATGTATTCTGCTATCATTGTGGAAGTTGTGGTTAACTGTTACTTATGACTCTTCCATGAGATAGGTCCGCCTGCTAACATAAAGATGTAGCCTGAAGTGGATTTCTTGTCATCTTTGCATTTGGCAAAGTCAGAATCAGAATAACCTACCACTTCTAAGTGATCACTTCTTCTATAAGTCAGTTTATAGTCTTTCGTCCCTTGCAGATATCTAAGGACCTTCTTAGCTGCTTTCCAGTGATCTAGACCAGGATTAGTCTGATAACGGTCTAGCATTCCAGCAATATAAGCGATATCTAGGCGAGTACAGACTTGAGCATACATCAGGCTCCCGACTACTGACGCGTAAGGTATCTGGCACATTTGCTCCTTTTCAACCTCTGTTGTCGGACACTGGAATGAACCGAAAACATCTCCCTTAACTACTGGAGCGATGGAGGGTTTGCACTGTTGCATGTTGTAACGTGTAAGGACACGATCTATGTAAGTCTTTTGGGACAATCCTAAGATCCCTTTGTGTCTATCTCGGTGAATTTCGATGCCAATGATGTAAGAAACATCTCCGAGATCCTTCATGTCGAAGTTATGCGAGAGTAACCGCTTCGACTCATGCAACATGTCTAAACTTTTACTTGCCAATAGAATATCGTCTACATAAAGGACAAGTATAGTAAAGTTACTCCCACTCATCTTGAGGTAGGTGCATTGATACACTTGATTCTTCATTGTCACACCCCGATATTTCCACGTATTACCGGTGGGCCCGGTGGGGAGTATCGTGACTAGTTGATATCGTCATAGTCAAACAACACAATTTAATGCACAGCGGAAGCAAAAGATAAATATATTACAAACCGATTCAAAAGTAATATCAAATATTACAACGGAATGTAAGATGGATACACAGGCGGATCTAAAATAGAAAGATAACACAGTTCAACAGACTTTAGGCATCTAGAACTTGCAAGATTCCCTATTAACGCCCTGAGCTCCCAGCCAATTACGTACAGTACCTGTCACTTAATCTTTTTGGAAAATACATCAGCTTACACTGGTAAATACAATTAACTGACTCATTTTGAAAATGTTTTAGAAAATTGATTTGAATGCACAAGGCACAAATATCTTTTTATAACTTGGGACAATTATATAAAAAAAATCTTGTATACAGATTTAATGTTCGTTATACATTCAGGGCCCGATGTAGAAACCGAGTCAAGATTAACAGACACGCCACAAGTATAGGCCCACAAGAGAGTGAGATACCGTTTCCCTTATGCAACTGTCAGGTGTATGCCTACACCCCGTGCTTAAGATGTGGCCATTATATTATAATGATGCCAAGGATATCCGGGACATGGTCATTAACCCCTAAAGGCTTTTATTTCAAACAATACAGATTAAAACGAGTTACCTCAATAATTTAATCACAATACGATTAAACATTCAATATCCGACCAAGCGGTATTATTATAATACCGTATCCCAAGCCCGTATAGGGAAAATAAGTTAAGAGTATTTACCTGAGCTAAAATACAATTTATACTCAGCCGTATATTCTAATCAGCAAGCATAAGTACCTCTACTGGGGCTCTCAATCTGGAATGAAGGTTTTATTAACCTATTAGATTCCTAACGGGTCTTATTTAAGTTGAAACTTAGACCGGTAGTTTTCAGGAAAGGTTTACGGTTCAAAACGCAGGATTAAGCGCAGACCGGATCAGAATGTGATTCAGACCCGACAAGTACGAAGACTTGTATAATATGGGTAAACTAAACACATTCTGGATTTTGAGGTGAAAATGATAAGGTTTGACCCGTTTCGGTTAATTTATACAAACTAGTTACATAAACCGTACCGAACGCGAAAGATGCATAACGGGTAACCAAAAGAGTCATGAGCATGTTTCACAAGTTAATATGCCTTATATATGTTGTGATATCAGTAGGATACCTTCTATTATGCCCCAAAATGAATTTAAAACCAATCTATGCCCCGTAGGGGTATTTTGGTCATTTTAATGATTATAAAAGAGGTTTAAATGACAATCTGAGGTTCTGGTCTAAAATGATCAGTAAAAATATTTATTTTATCAAGTTATATCAGTAAGATATCTCACATATGTGAAATTTATCATTTATGACCAAACTATGCACCGAAGGGGTATTTTGGTCATTTCATATATGCTTTAAGGGTTAACTTTGGAAATCTGAGTTCAAAACTTTTATTTGCTGTTACAGTATAAAAATTTATTCATAACATCAGTAGGTATTAAGCTTTAGGTGCCTAATATGGTTTTAAACCATACTATGCGTCTAAATCGCATAAAAGTCGGTATATGACGATATTCGGTTTAAATATGGAAATCTGAGATTTTGACCATCCTTTACAGTTTAAAATAACTTATTTATCATATAAAATTAGTAGAAAAAGGTTTGACATGTAAAGGATGTATCAAACTCACTTTATTAGCAAAAAGGGCGTTATCGTCAATTACCGAGCCTATGCGAGAACTCTATGTTATGATTATCTCAAAATTTAATAAAAATTTCCAAAAATCCTAAAATATTATATTACATCAGTAGGTAAAAGGTTTGATGTCAAAATTTGGGTTTAAATAGGGTTTATGCCAAAAATGTCATTTAATTAATAAAAAGCTTTCAATTTATGCTATTGCGCATAACTCCCATTCTAGACCTCAAACTGATGTCAAATTTTTAGGACAAGTTTATAAATCAGTAACAAAGGTTATTGTCCTTTCACATTTTCAAAAATCTCGTTTTAAGGTCAAAAGGGCATAATAGTCAACTTTAAGCATATAACGGAAACATGCATATGAACTCTAATTCTAAAGGACCAAGTAGTATAACTTCAGGGGGTTATACTAACATATAATATGGTCACAAAGGAACCCTAAGGCATAATTAAACTAAGCTAATTCGGGTCAGAACTGAAAGTCAAAGCAAAAGTCTACTTTTGCGACTTTCGGTTCGGAACCGATTCTAAACTTAGAATTGTCGGGTTGAACATGCCTAGACATGTTCAATTAATAATTACCAAGTTATTAAAGTGACAAAACTGATTTTATTGCCTTTATAACGTTAGTTATGAACTTTTTTTTAAAAACGACTCGTTTGACTTTTATTTTAATTACTTTGACCCGACAATTAACTAAGTAAACGTGGTAATTAGGAGGTGCCCTTAAGAGGGTTTAATACCTACCTAATTACGATCACGTAGCCATGTTCGATGCGAACCATGGCTTGACCATACAAGGTCTAGCTAAAAGTCAAAGCGTTTATCGAAAACGCTTGATTTTTCGGCTTTAACAGCCAAACAAAATAAGGAACACTTACAAGTGGTCCTTAGGACAGAAGATTACTCAAAAGGAGGTTCCCAAGATCAGGACCCTCAGATTTGAGTAGGAGAGCAAGGATTCAAGAAATGGTGTGAGTGAAAGTGGTGAAAACCCACCTCTATTTATAGTTTTCGGGATTGCACGGGATCGTGACAAATGTCGGAATGCATAACCAGATCAAAACAATTGTATAGTGGTTTTATAAATCAGGTAGCAAGCCCCTAGATTGAGATATGTCAGTATGGAAGCAAAACCAAAGCTGGTTTTCAGTTTCTTGATACTGGCAAAGGTATACGGACCGTATGGGACCATGTATACGGTCCGTAAGGACCACACCAGCTCACCATTAATTTCAAATGTTGTCACTTTTGGTCTCTGCACTTGATAAATGACATTTTTGACATATTTAAGGCCCGTTAAACCATTTTCAAGGCTCTACAATGATGTGTAAACATAGGGAACATGAAACATGCTAAAAAATATGCCGGATGTCGGTTCGTTTGGTCGTACGGTCGCGTTGTTCGGCTAATTACGACGAAACACGGACGGACGCGAAAAACGATCCAAATTACGCGACGAATGGAATTTTATCAAGCCAATCACTAAAATAAAATATTTTAATGCTTACATAAATTTTTGGATGTCCGGATATATTCAGAACGTAAGATATGCGCGAAAATGCAAACTTATGCACTTTTTGACGCTTTTAGTCCCTGTTGATCAAATAAGTTTATTTTTGCGCACCAAACACCTCTAAGCCTATTTCTAAGCTATGTAAAGGATATTTAGGGCATGTTTAACTTATGATCATATTCCGGAAGGTTCGATACCATACGAATCAGTATACTTTTGCAGTTAGACGCAAATAGTCCCTTTAATGCGCAAGCTTGCGCATATCATCGTTTAATAGCATCGAAGCCTTATCTAATCCATATCAGGCATTCATGAGAGTATTATTAAACATCACGATGCTTTGGGTTCGTAGAAAGGTCATTCAGAGGTATAATTAAACATATTGACACTTTTAGTCCCTTTAACTTGCAAAGTTGCGCGTAACTTCACTTATAGGCATAAAAGCCTTAGACGGCCAATAATTGGCATTCCCGAGAGTAAAATAAAATATCATGTAGCTCCCGGTTTGTTATAAGGTCACTCAGAGGTAAGAATTAACATGTTGACGCTTTTAACCCTCCATTGCGCAAGCTTTCATTTAATTACGCAAACGGCTACACTTGATCAACAATTGGCTCTTTGTGAATATAAATACCGTAAGAGGTTACTCAGAAACTTATTTTAGGTATATTAAAACTTCCAGTCCTTTCATAATCAAAGTTTTCAATTTTTCGAAAAATTAGTCCCTTAAATTCAATGTTTGACTTCATTAGGGTTTATTACACGTGTCAATACATTATTGGACGTGATTTTACGAGGTGTTACATCCTCACCCCCTTAAAAGAAATCTTGACCTCAAGATTTGCTAAAATGCTGGAAGTACTTTTTGTCGCATAATGGACTTTACTTCTATAGCATATCTGAAGCTTCTCTAAGCACCCAAGATGCCCTCTATTATAGGTACATGTATCCTCTTGGAGCTTCTTAACCTGTCGATCCTTAATCGATACAGGTTTCTTATCATATCATAAATCTGCACATCATTATGTGATAATGCTTCTTGACTTATTGGCAAAACATATCCTTAAATCATTAGCGTGGACTGCATGGCGAGCTTCGCCAAGTTCCTTAAATAGGTTTTAGCTTATATGCTACTTAATCTTGATACATTCTCTTCCCTCGAATGATTCTATATATTCAGAGCCTAACTAGCCTGATAATTAACAAATTAGCACACCCTTCGTGGGTGATACCTTCTGTTGAATCTTTTTCCTTAACAAGAACTTAAGAGGGTTGCGACTTTCATCAGTCCTAAATTTTCCGCCGATTACTGGAAACTTTCAGTCGAGCATGGATTTGTATTATCTTATTCGTTGTTTCAAAGTCAACTTTCAGATCCTGACAATTAGACTTACCAATCTTCTGTCTAACAAAATGTTTATTATTTCGTCTATACAAGGTCCCCAAAGGAGCAACCTTGATGCTTACATATCAACTATTATAGAAAAGCTTTATTAAGGTGAGATGGTTATTCCAACCAATGCTTAAAACTAATCTCAAGGAATAGCTAATCCTCACAGCTAGTCGAACAAATCGACAATCCTGGGCAGCTGACGGCGATTCTTAATTGTTGCCTAATTAGGGTTGCGGTAATCAATGCATAAGCAAGATGATTCGTCTTTCTTAATTAACTAAACCGAACTCTTAGAATAATGAATTAGGCTTTATGAACCTTTATCTTAAAACTCACTTAATCAGGGATTCGATTATTCCATAATCAATATGGAGTTCTTACGATGCTGCAGCCCTAAGCGGGATGTTAATCTTAACTCTACTTGCCTCTCAGGAGGTAAACAGGGTAATCTTTGGAGAAGATAACTAAGACACAAGGAGGTTACAAAGATTTTCCAAATTTCAGGCTCCTGTTCATCTATCATTGCCTGTGTCAGATAAGTGACACATTCATGTTACGAGTCCACAGATTCTTTTATCAGAGATACTTACTTGGATAATTCCATTCTAGATATCTTCTTTGAATACCATTAGATGACTTTAATACCGTATGACCATTGGAATATCCTTGTGGTTCCATGAATTAAACCTCCATACTGATCAGGCATGGAAGCAATCTATGGAACATATTAAGATACACCAATCCTCATATGGCGCTTTTGTCATACCATTTGGTATTCGTAATCAATAGGGATCAAAGAGATATCAATTACATATGAATGCATTTTATCTGGAAAGAGGGTACATTAGAATTTCACGATTGAAGATTTCTAACAGGAACAGAAGAAATGGTTCCTATGATTTTCTATCTGTAAGCTTTACCTTACACTTAATATCTAGGATTCTTATGATAGATTTTTAAAAGTCTAATATACTTACGATTTATGAAGGATTTATTGGTATCCGAATTAAAATAGAATTCTTAGCATTTATATTCCAATAAATGTTAAGGAACGTACCTAACGTTATTATTGATGTGAACTACTACTGGCACTCTTTAGGAGAGTTTAAGCGCTATCATTCTTAGGCTTTCCTTCCCTAGTCGCACTTCCTTTGACAGATGTAGGGCATGTAGTCTTGATGTGGCCTTTCTCACCACAGCCGAAACAAACTGCATTCTCCATGTCCTTGCAATCCAATGTTTTATGCTCCCTTGATTTGCAGATCCCACAAGCCCTCGGCTGTGATTGGGATTTTGGTTCGAACCTGCACTCCAATAATGGCGCTTCTTGCAGGTCTTGCATACAAGTTTCTGGTTGGACTTTTGTTTGTTCTTTTTCTTAGAACTCTGGGAGTTATCTTCCTCCCTTTTTCCTTTTTAGTTCATCCTTTGCATTAGAGGCATGAACGAGATCCTTCTCGTGAGTAAGGAAGGGTGGTCTTGGATGAGATTTGGAGCAAGTAGCATTGGGCTCCTTGAGCTTTTTCACGGCCTTCTTCACAGCTTTTCCTACAGCTGCGTCTATCATAGTCTGAAGAACATCTTTGGAAATTCTAAGGTTCACAATTGTAGCATCATTAGCATGTATCGTATCATCCATAACACGATCAACGGCTGTCTTATCCGAGTTTGTCATACTCGATAATTGGTTCCTAACACCAAGTAAAACAATTATTTAGTTGCAACCCAACAACCGCTATTCACCATCCAGATGACTTAACATATACTAACCATGGCATCATTAAACCATACAGGTTAATACAGTACGAACATTCTTAATGAATGTTATTTAATTACATATTAATTATACTTAGCCTAGGCCATAAAAGACCATCAATGGCAATTAAGGTTTAGATCTAGTCCATCACCTTTTTGACAGAGGATCAAATGTCACATCTGCCTTGATCATATTGATGATTTTGGATAGCTTGAAAGCTTGTCATAAGGATATTGGAGAAGAGCGATTCCTGATGGATATAGAGTATCTATCTAAAGTTGTTGTAGCAGTCTCTAAAGTACTATCGGCCAATTCTACCCCGCATTATATGTCTAGAGTCTTATTCAGGCGGGAACAACTATTTACAACATTTATTGTCCACAATATACTTTTCTGCGCTATGATCAAACAATTCTCGCATTCACATCATTGATAAGGAAAGGTACCTTTTATGATGTCATCTTCCTGTACTGCCTCCTGGGTGTTCATCTGGAAGACTCACGCGTTTGCTTCCTTGGCCTCTTCAGGCTTCTTCTGATTCCTAGGGCAGTTAGTCTTGATGTGCCCCTTCTCGTTGCAACCATAACAGGTTGCATCTTTCAACTTCTTGCAATCCAAGGTCTTATGCTCCTTGAACTTGCAGATTCCACAAGGTAGAGGCTGAGATTCAAATCTGCATTTCCCGAGGTGGTATTTCCTACAGGTTTTACACCTGGTATTTTCGCATGACCGCTGGTTGTCCTTTTTAAACTCGGAACTCTTCTTATGGTCAGAGTTCCCCTTTTTCTTCTTATCGAAGCGATGAGAATCCTCATCCTCCTTTTTACGCTTTCCATCATCAGAAGCTTTGGCAGCCTTGTTTCTGACCACATCGAGTGTGAGAGATAGTGACAGATCTGCCGCGGACCTGAATGTAATGGGTCTCGATGCTTTCATGCTTGCCTTGATTTCTGGGGCTAGACCTCCAATAAAGCGAGCTATACGCTTTGGTTCCGGTGTGATTAAGTAAGGAACCAATCGAGACATAGTATTGAAACTTGTAAGATATGCCTGGCAATCTAAGTCCTTCATGACCAATGTCAAGAAGTCAGTCTCAATTTTCTCAACTTCATGTTGAGGACAGTAATTTTCTTTGATAAGAGCAACGAACTGATCCCATGTCAGGTTATATAACGGGATTTTCCCTGTAGCCTGGATCAGTGACCTCCACCAAGCTAGGGCTTCTCCTTTACAAGATTGCGAAACAAACTTCACAATGTCTTGTTCTGCACATCCGCTAATATCAACAACGGTGTACATCTTATCGAGCCATGTCATGCAATCGATGGCCCCTTTTTCTCCTGTGAAGTCTCTGGGCTTGTAGGAGACAAAATATTTATATGAGCAGGTCTTAACATGTGCCTCTTGATGAAGCACGACCTGTCTAGACGGAACACTCCTTTGATTTGATAAGTGATGAACATCGTCTTCCTTTGACTCATGCATTTTAGAAGGGGGCTTACTACGAGCCACAGATAGAGTAATAGATGTGTACCACTTGATTCATCATACTGTCTATCGAGAGCTCGTGTAACGGCATTATCTATTAATGCCTGCAGTTCCGCACCAGTTATATTAACTCTGGTAGCATCATTATTCTCCCTCGGGTGGCTGTTAACCTCATCTGATCCAACCATGTAGCTTGATTGCTACATACATATTGACAATTATTTATTCAGAGGTTATTATGGAATCATCATTTTTGACGATTCATCAACCATGGTAATATAAACCATATTGGTTAATTTGTTAGTTATATTTAATTAGTATTTTCATTATAATTTATCCTAGTTATAAAACATTAAAGATATTAAAGTGGCACAAAAGGCCTAGTCACAAGGTTATTGTCCTTTCATATTTTCAAAAATCTCGTTTTAAGGTCAAAATGGCATAATAGTCAACTTTAAGCATATAACGGAAACATGCATATGAACTCTAATTCTAAAGGACCAAGTAGTATAACTTCAGGGGGTTATACTAACATATAATATGGTCACAAAGGAACCCTAAGGCATAATTAAACTACGCTAATTCGGGTCAGAACTGAAAGTCAAAGCAAAAGTCTACTTTTGCGACTTTCGGTTCCGAACCGATTCTAAACTTAGAATTGTCGGGTTGAACATGCCTAGACATGTTCAATTAATAATTACCAAGTTATTAAAGTGACAAAACTGATTTTATTGCCTTTAAAACGTTAGTTATGAATTTTGTTTAAAAATGACTCGTTTGACTTTTATTTTAATTACTTTGACCTGACAATTAACTAAGTAAACGTGGTAATTAGGAGGTGCCCTTAAGAGGGTTTAATACCTACCTAATTACGATCACGTAGCCATGTTCGTTGCGAACCATGGCTTGACCATACAAGGTCTAGCAAAAAGTCAAAGCGTTTATCGAAAACGCTTGACTTTTCGGCTTTAAGAGCCAAACAAAATAACCAAGCAAGAAAGGAACACTTACAAGGGGTCCTTAGGACAGAAGATTACTCAAAAGGAGGTTCCCAAGATCAGGACCCTCAGATTTGAGTAGGAGAGCAAGGATTCAAGAAATGGTGTGAGTGAAAGTGGTGAAAACCCACCTCTATTTATAGTTTTCGGGATTGCACGGGATCGTGACAAGTGTCGGAATGCATAACCAGATCAAAACAAGTGTATAGTGGTTTTATAAATCAGGTAGCAAGCCCCTAGATTGAGATATGTGAGTATGGAAGCAAAACCAAAGCTGGTTTTCAGTTTCCTGATACTGGCAAAGGTATATGGACTGTATGGGTCCATGTATACGGTCTGTAAGGACAACACCAGCTCACCATTAATTTCAAATGTTGTCACTTTTGGTCCCTGCACTTGATAAATGGCATTTTCGACATATTTAAGGCCCGTTAAACCATTTTCAAGGCTCTACAATGATGCATAAACATAGGGAACATGAAACATGCTCAAAAATATGCCGGATGTCGGTTCGTTTGGTCGTACGGTCGCGTTGTTCGGATAATTACGACGAAACACGGACGGACGCGAAAAACGATCCAAATTACGCGACGAATGGAATTTTATCAAGCCAAACACTAAAATAAAATATTTTAATGCTTTCATAAATTTTTGGATGTCCGGATATATTCAGAATGTAAGATATGCGCGAAAATGCAAACTTATGCACTTTTTGACGCTTTTAGTCCCTGTTGATCAAATAAGTTTATTTTTGCGCACCAAACACCTCTAAGCCTATTTCTAAGCTATGTATGTCACACCCTGGCTTTTGCGGAAGTGTGGGTTTATTTGGTGTAACTTCTTAATATCATAGCGTAATCACAACAATGCTATATGAAAATAAAACACATGATAGTCATCCATTCATTAAGTTTTAAAAGTTACAACAACAACATTGTTTTAAAAAGTCGACACATAAAAAGAAATACAACCATGACATAATGAAAACATGTTCATACGACATAACAAAATACTTGACTAAAAATACGGTTTAAGACTTGTAACCCGTCTAGGCAAGGGTCACACCTCCTAAACCTGGATGACATGATTATTTCCTACGCAGCTTGTCACTATTGCACACATCGCCAGATCCATTAATTTCCAGAGATGTAGGTCACTTGTTGCTCAGGAGCACATTTGCTCATCCTCAGGACAGAGTCTGTCTTTTCAGCCCACCTAACAAACGCAACAGCACCTCCAGTGCCATCGAAATTTACGGGCTTGCAGTCGAGGAATTACTTGTAGGTGCACCCTGCACATACGTTAGAATTTACAAATGGTATTAGCGGTCATGCTATAAATATCTGTAGGATCGTTGTTTGACCCAACTGAGTCGTTCAGAAGAGCTTTATATCCGTATCAAAGGCGGAATCAGTGAAACGGACGTGGAAACAGCTTGATACTATAATATCTGTCACATATATTGATTATAACACTGTTTACAACTTGAACAGATTTTGGCAGCACTTCGTTACAAATTCGGAAGTCGTTACCAAATGAAATGAACAGTGCACTATTTATAGTATGGTGATTTTGCTCCAAATGATCAAACACTTTTGGGCGAAATCAGATTTCGGGCTGAATCAGGTTTCAGGCGAAATCAGCACGTTAACCTCTAAGCTCTAGTGCTCGAACCTCGTGCACTGATAATCCTAACCTATCCTATTCTATTACATGATACAAGACGAAGTAGACGTGATGCACTAACAGACTCCCCCTCGGATATTGACGAAGTCTTCAATGTCTAGTCTTCATCATGACACATCTTCAGTCTTGATCATTCTGCCTTCTCATTCAAGTTGTAACATTGTAAGCATCCATTAATCTTTCTCTTCTTCAGCATCTTCAGGATCTTTTCATGGCTCTTGCTTTATCATTCTTCTTTAGGCTCCCCCTTTCGTCAATCTTCCGTGCTTTGGGATCGACACCTAGCCTTTTATCTACAAGCTCCCCCTTGCTTCAAGCTTGTCTTCAGACTCCCCCTTAGACTCTGCTCTTGGGATCGTAATCTGGACTATTTGCAACACTCATACAGTTATAAGTAACAACATTTTAAACTTCCAGAAATCGTATTCTGACAGTTTAAACCATTTAATCACTTCCCCTATAATCAAACTACATAGGATTTGCAGTTTCAACGAACAGGATCGGAAACTGACTCTTTAACCATAAAAGTATCCAAATACCTCACAGTTAATCATCCAAGTCCAAATTAATGACCTTGGAAATATCACAAACTGTTTTTGAAATTTTTGATTTTAATTCAAGTTTCAAATTAATGAACTTGTTTTATTTTCAGAAACACAATCAACTTACTTAGATTTTGAAACTCAGCAACTCAGACATCGGTTTATCGAAAATAAAGAAGAAATCAAAATCTTTTTGAATTTTCTGAAAATATAAAGCAGTAAAGAAATATTTACAAACATATTTACAGACAATATTTTTGTTTGAGTATGCGTCAGAGGATCATATCAGTTTTTGGCAGTCACAAGTACCGTTGAGCTTAGTTACACATTAGGAATTAAACAATTCACTTAGATTGTCGATATACTGATCCTCTTAAATTTTCACACAAATTTCAACTGATTCAGGATACGAATTAGATGTTTTAAGAACTTAAACTCATTCATGTGTCCCACCTCTTGAATATACTCCCGTATCCAGATCCCAATATTCAGTCTTACAGGTGAGTATACCACAGATGATATCTGTAAGGGGTTAAATGCGGGGGCCGTGAGAGCTCAGATCGATACTTCCGTATACGCAGAGAGATGACGGCTTCGTCTTTTCGGTGTGTCCCCTTTAGAGGATCTTTTTTACAACAGCAATGATTATCAATTTTATTGTTTCATCAATTTGCTGAGGGCGATGCTATGTTTCAAGCAATGCGGAAAGTATTATTCGGGGACTAGGTCAGAACTTCCATTCAGCAGAAGTCCCGAAATAATACCCCAGATATCACTGAGTATAAAGACCTAGTATCTCAGAAAGAGGGACCTTTCAAACGAGATTTCAGGGGTTACCTATATATCCAAGTAGTGTTCCCCACGAAATAAGTAAAATTCAAACTTGCTTAGGTTTATAACCCGAAAAAGTTTACTAAATGTATAAAAACCTATCGGCATATCATCAGTGACACTGTTTAACACTATTTAATCATTACATTTCTTTAGCATACTGTAACTGTCTACTGATTTTACGCAAAACTCAAATTTTTTAATTTTATCATGTTTTTGCATTTTTCAAATTTTCTAATGTTTTTGTATTTTCTGACAATTTTTCTCCCCCTAAAATGCAAAATCATTAAAAGAAAATTTTAACAAACTGATACTGATAGCTTTCTCTCGCCATCCATTTTCAGCTTCTCGTGTACTGAATTACACTAAAAGCAGTAATTACCCCCATGATTTACAATACATTGATTTTTACAGTTTGAAAACCGTTTTTCAATCTGGTGAAAGTAATCATGTTTGTTCAGCCGTGAGGGTTTCGGCGTATTCAATCAACATAAATTTTTGTAATTTTCTATTTTTGACAAAAATTAAAAACAAACATATTTTTGGTTTTTCAAATTTTAACAAACTAAAACATATTTTTGGTTTTTAATTTTTCAAATTTTTAGGGTTTTGAAAATAATGTTTATTTATGTACAGAAAAACAAATAAACTCCCTGTTCAACCAAACCAGGGTCCAGCAGCAACCTCCTCTTCTTGTTGTGCCAGGCTGCTCCTACTTCCATTCTCACAGTCTTTGTATTTGTTGAGCACCTGCACATTCAACTAACTCAATTACTTGAACAATTTGGCCCAGGTCTGTTGGACCTTAGGCATTTCAACACAATAATTCTCATTTAATGTTGGAAACTCTTTGTCATCTTTCACATCATTTTTAACTTCAACTTTCTCATCTTTTGCCGAAGTCACATGTTTTTTAACACTCCATGTCTGTCCTTTTGGAGTGCCACGTTTGTAAAAATGTGATTCTTTTTGAACCTTTTGATTTTGAACAACAAATTTTGGTTTCCAAAACTCTTGGGGTTTTGTCATATCAACTGATGTTTTCCAACTCTGTGTTGTTCTGAATCTGGGTGTGTGACAATTCCAGGTCTGTCTTGAATCAAACCTGTTCGGGTTTGATTTCCACTTTTGATTTGAAGCAAACTTGTTTGTATTGTACCTCCAAGTTTGTTTCGAATCAAATCTGGTTGACCTTTGTCTCACATTCTCAGATTTTTGTTTCTCAGCATCAATCTTCTTTTTGTCAACATCCACAAGTTTTAGATTTGGACACTTGCGTGCAAGATGTCCTTTTTGATCACATTTGAAACATGTTCTCATGGACACATCTTTGACCTGTGGTTGTTGCTTTTTCTTTTTAGCAAAGAACTCATCATTGGACTGTCTCATTTTGAGTTCTTTTTCTTCTGCTAAACTGTTTCCCTGAACAAAACTCATTTTTGCCTGATAATTTGGCGTTTCATTTTTTTTTCGATTCTGTTTCTTCTTATAACCCAACCCAGCCTTCATATTTTTCTTTTTGAAACCAGGTTTGTTATAAGAAACTTTGTGACCTTTACCAGCAAACTTTGAAATCTCAGACTTCTCAATCTCAACCATTTTGAAAACTTTGTCAACCTTTTCTGAAATCACATTCTGAATCGGGAATACAACATCTAAGAATAATTTGTCTGATCCAATCATGGTATAAACCAATCCCTTTGAATCATCATTCAAATTTTTCTTGAATTTTGTGTTCTTCAGATATCCATCATGAAGATTTCCTTCATCTTCATCCTGTGATTCAGATTTATATGTATCAACCGACTCTTCTTTCAACACACTTTCAACGACTTTACCTACCACCTCTGAATCATGAGAATCATCAGATTTGGAATAGGTTATGTCAATATTGTCTGGCAATTGGTCTACCATGTTGAAAGCTTTTTCGACCTTTTCCTCATCATAAAATGCAAACTTTTCTGGTGGTGGAACTTGATGAAACTCTGAGCCAATGCCTTTCTTGTTTTGCTTAGACTCACCATCTCCCGGTTTTATATTGAAAATTCATTCAAGCACATATGACGACACATGGTAACTTTTTAACTTGTTGTTATCCTGTTCTAAATCAGCAATCTGTCGCTTTAAATTAGCAACATCCTCAATATAGGAATTAACAACATCTTGTTTTATAGCATACATTCGTTTAAGCTCTTTAGTTGTTTCAGAAAGATAATTCATTCTTGATTGAGCATATTTCATTTTATCTTTCACTTTCTCATATGACTCTTTTGTAATATGATATGCTAATTTCATAGAGGCATATTCCTTTTTCATTTCTTGACAAGCAATTTCCTTTTGAGAACACTCTTCTGTCATTTTAGAAACATTTTCTTTCAAAACTTCATTTTCTTTTTCTATCTTTTTACATTTTTCGGATAGTTTTTCATCATTTTCTTTAAAAACTTTTTCTTTTTCTAGTATTTCTTTGCATTTCTCTTTGAAAATGTTTTCAATTTTAGTGAATTCAAGATCTCTTGTTCTGAATTGCTCATCTTTTTTAGTACAAGCTCTGCACGGTTCCATGCATTTCTTGCACTGATCAATCAGTTTTAAGTTTTCAGAATCAGAATTTACCTCGGTGATTGGCACTTCGGTGTTTTCAGTTGCCTCTGTCTGCTTCTGATCAGCATCATTCAGCTTTTCTTCAACACTGACTTCATCACCAGCATCACCAGCTACCAAATTCTCATTCTTTTCTTCATCTTCTTCTTTCTTCACATCTTCTCCAATCTGCTGTTCTTCAGTAACAGCTTTCTCTACTTCTTCATTTTTGATTTCCTTCACAACCTCCACTTCAACAGCTTCTGTGTTAACCTCTTCAGCAATCTTCTTTAGATTGTTCACCATCTCTTCAACACTCTTCTTCATTCTCTATTTATCCCGTTTTCTTAGACATGATGTCATGGCATATCTTATCTCCTTTTCATGCCTTTTAGCACATGTGTCATCTTTCATCACATTACTATAGTATTCAGCTCTCAAAGGAATGATGAGAAGAACATCATCAAAGATTATGTCTTTCTTTGGAACAACTGGTTCTCCTTCTCTGTTGTAGTAACACTCTCTCTTCTTATCCCATCTTCTGTTACTGACAGCACTCTCATACTCTTCCTGCATGTCATCCATTCTGTTGTAAACCACGTTTCTTTCTCTGTAAGTCTTCTCACTCAAAATCTCTTCTCGAGTTTTCTCTTTGATTTCAACAACAACATTTTCTTCTTTGTTTTCAACTGTATCTTTGTCTTTGTTTTCCTCTTTAATTTCAGCAACAAAAACAAACTTTCTTTCCTCTGTCATAGCTCTCCCATGAGCTGTTTTTCGAACATTCTCCAAACGATCTTCTTCTGGACAAATTTCGGACCAATCAAAACCTTCATCATCATGAATTACAGCATAAGCTCTTGATTTTTCTCTTGGTTTATCTTCAATCAACTTTGGCTCTTCTCTGCTTCGGTGGTATATCGCCTTTCGATAATAGTCATCGTTGAAAGGACGTTCATTTCCTTCAACAACTTCAGAATTTCTGCATTCTCTTTTAGAATGCCCCTTTTGCTTGCATCTGAAGCAGGTCACTTTGGATTTGTCGAATCCAAGCTTCGTTGACGCTCCTCCAAGAGATTATTTCCCAGTAATTTCCATATACCTCTGCGCTCTTCGGATGCAACTAGCTAAACACCAACGGATGTCTATGAGCTCCATCTCTTCGAGATAAATCTGGTCGTAGTCTTCTTTGGTCAATCCGGAGTTTCCAATTTTACCAGCTACAAGACCTTCATACGATTCTAGAACAGATGCTAGAAAACTCATTTGCTGCTTAGCTGCATTAATGCTCATTGCGGGAGAATTCTTTAGTTTGAGAGCAATGTTACACAATATCTCTTCTGCATCTTCAGAACTAGCTTTTGAAGCCGATGAATGATAACCCGGATCATAAGTTGATGAGCTCTTTTCAGGTTCTTTTGTTCTCTCACCACTAAATGCTGTCTTGGGTGAACTCACACCTTTCTCTGAAGGTAAACTTCCTTTGTAGTACAAGCTAACATTTTGTTGATGTGAAGAACTGCTCATCTTGTTCTGTTTCTGCAATTCAAGCTCATGAGTTTCAATCTTTTCAAACAATTTATCAAGAGAAATTGTTTCATACAAAGCATCATTTTTCAGAATAAAAACAAACGTTTGCCACTGATCAGCTTGTGGTAACGCTTCAATCACTTTGTCTATAAGTTCCTCTCTTGTTTTCACTATCTCAAATCTCTCAAGTTCAATTTTACGATGACAGAATCTCTCAATCATTTGTCTCACTGTCTCTCCTTTTAGACTATCAAAGAGATCAAATTCTTTTTTAAGTAAAGCAATTTTGTTCTTTCTAATCTGTTTACCCCCCCAGCTTTAACTCGTAAAGCTTCCCCGACTGATTTTGACAACCCATCATGAGTAAGCAGGGCAAATATATCATTTCTGATTGCTGTCTGGATCAAAGCAATCATTCTCAGTTCAGCTGCGTATTCTGCTTTGTCATCTTTTGGTAACTTCTTGAATGGAAGTTCTTCGCCTTTATCATTTTTTGGTCGTTCGTAACCAAACTCTAAACAGAACCAGCTTTCATGCGCATATGCTTTCGCCCAGTTAATAAACCGTTCTTTCCACCATGTATAATCCTCAATGCTTTCCAGAGTTGGTGGCTTTGAGTGCGTTCCATAAAAGTTATCATGCTTGATGTTCTCATTGATAGCTTTTGCGATGGTCTTTGGTGTGACATTTGTAATCTCGGACGATTCGGATGTGAATGCATCGAAAAACGTGTTGTAGAATTCTTCAGCCATGATGTAAATTGCAAATAACCTGAACAGACAATCAGACAAACACAATCAGTATAGACAATATCAAATAAACTGAAACAGACTGACACTCGGTGAACGTGAAATGATCTCGACACGAAATTTCACTTTTGGAGCGAAATTAGAAATTTTGCAACTTGGAGCGAAATCAGTCTTTTACACGTTGGAGCGAAATCAGAACTTGATGTTTAGGAGCGAAATCAGGTTAATTCTCGAGCGAAATCAGATGTCAATCCTTTGGAGCGAAATCAGATGATTGCCAATTTGAGCGGAATCAAATTTTGGAGCGGAACCAAGTACTAATTTCGGGCGAAATTAAAACATGTTCGTTCGAGCAAAATCAGGTGTCTGTCCAATTTTTGTCATTTTTAGTCCGTATTTTGGTCTCAAACTTTCAAGGCTTTGTTATTACACTATTATATACGTTCGGTGAAATTTTCATTCCATTTTGACCGTAGGAACTTGTCCAAATTGAAAAAGAAGGTGTAAAAGTCAGAATAAAGATGATATCAAGCTAAACTCTTCTTCCTGTGCTCTGATACCACTTGTAGGATCGTTGTTTGACCCAACTGAGTCGTTCAGAAGAGCTTTATATCCGTATCAAAGGCGGAATCAGTGAAACGGACGTGGAAACAGCCTGATACTATAATATCTGTCACATATATTGATTATAACACTGTTTACAACCTGAACAGATTTTGGCAGCACTTCGTTGCAAATCCGGAAGTCGTTACCAAATGAAATGAACAGTGCACTATTTATAGTATGGTGATTTCGCTCCAAATGATCAAACACTTTTGGGGGAAATCAGATTTCGAGCGGAATCAGGTTTCGGGCGAAATCAGAAGTTTTTGATTTTGATCGAACTGACATTCTGCCCTTTCGAGCGGAATCAGCACGTTAACCTCTAAGCTCTAGTTCTCGAACCTCGTGCACTGATAATCCTAACCTATCCTATTCTATTACATGATACAAGACGAAGTCAATAGACGTGATGCACTAACAATATCCAAATGTATTGTAGTATATCTCAAACGACTTAACATTACCATTGGGTGGATTGTTATTGCCGTTGTTGTTTGAGACATTTCCACTCGTTTCTGCATGAGAGGCTGCATACTGGGCTATAGCCGCGACGATTATTCCTTGGAGTTCCGCCTCAGTGGTAGGCATGCGCGGATCACGTCGTGGAGGCATCTTCTAAAAGATGATCATGTAGGTCAGGTCATAGTAAATAAATAATATGCGTACGTAATAACATTCATCAATCACATAACTTCACATGTTATAAAATTAAACATATAATTCAACAAAGCATGTAGTGAGAACGTTGCCATTGAGCTTCATTAATCACAACCACAATATTGTTTTACATGTTTAATAGTACATCACATATCCAAATAGATCATGGGGCTACGTCACCCCTAAAAATACAAGTTTGTCTACACATATCATATATAAAAAGGTGGGATCTCTCAAAAGTCTTCATAAACTGGCTCAATCGCGACTTTCTCACCAAAAAGATCGACCTGCATCAGACCAAAAATACCTATGCTGATGGCGGAGGAGAAGGAGGAGGATAACGAGAGAAAAGAAAGCGACGCATGTGTAACCAGTCCTCCTCTAAGGCACGACAGACGCGCAGCAAATATGCAATCTGCTGCTCAGATGTCAAGAAACGAACGTCTAAACTGGGGGAAAGCGGACGTGGGGTGTGCGGTGCTGCAAAGGGGGTCTGACAGTGACAAGGCAGACGTGGAGCTCTCTCCAACTCCTGAATACGACGGCTCAGGGTGTCCTGTTGTAGCTGCAGCGACGCAAGTATATCCTCCGTAGTGTACCCCACGTGAAATGGGTGGTACGGGTCAGACAATGGCATAACAGGGGGCGTAGTCCATAAAAATGGCTCGCTCGATGGTATGAAAGACGGTGCAGTAGGTGGTGCAACGTGAGGAAACTGTGACAGAAACGGAAATGGTGATGACAGTACGGGTGGAATAGAAACAGGCGGCTGCCTCGATGACCCCTCTCCAGGACGAGGTGGCGGTATATCCTAGAGGAACGTGATGGGGAGATCAGTACGATGGGCGTACGTGGTGTGTGGGTGAAACAATGGAATATCAGTGGGTGCACAAACCGGTGCTAATAGAGGAGTGACAGGTAGCACAAACGGTGGGTAATCATCATCATCCTCGATCCACCCATTGCGGGTGTCAGCATAACGAGGATCTATGTGAGCAGCAAAAGGTGCACGGTCAACCAATGCCGGCACGGGATCAGGTAATGGTGCATCAACAACAGGATCATCCACCAATGGTGGAGCAACAACGGGAAGGTCAGCAATGGGCATATCATCAACAAGAGGTGCAATGGCCGGTGCACCCATATCAGGTGGTGCAACGGCTGGGGCATCATCAAGAACGTGGGGCTCGGGGTCAACAAGATCCATATCAAAATCAGCAGGAATGTCAAACAACGGATCAATGGGAGCCACCGGCGCCTCTAAGGGCTGGTCCATATGAATAAACTCGATGTCATGGTAAGGATCGAAATCAGGGGGAAAAACTGGATCAAAATCGTCATCGATCTCGTGGTCAAACTCAAACTCTTGTGACGGACCAGGTGCAGCGGACATCGCTATGTCGGGGTCGGCGTCAGGAGAGTGATGCTGCACACCCTTGTCGTGCAGAGACACAGATGCCACAGACTCCAACGAATCTGGGACAGGTGAACCAAGAGAAGCCTCCTCTACAGGTGCCTCAGCAATAGGAAGGATAACGTCAGCATCAATCGGGGCCCCACCCTCATAGTCGTCCTCAGGCAGATCCTCCTCGAACAGATCAACGTCGGATACGACATCGAGTGGTACATCCGCCACGGGAAAAGCAGCAAGCGGAACGGGAGCATGGATCACCGCAAGAGGTAGATCCCCAGCAGGAATGCCATCAGCAGGCTGTATCTGAACTCCGATGTCTGGCAGAGCGAATGGCTGGAAATTATCGTCGTCCGTGCTCGTGGTGTCTGATGTGTATACGTCTCCCTCTGATGGTATATCGTTGTCTGACACAACCGCCATGGGGTCTACTGTGTCTGATACTCCTGTGTCTGAAGAAGAAACCATGGTGTCTGTAACACAACCACACATATGCACAAGTATCAACATGATATCAAATAAACATGTAAGTCACAATAAAGCAAGTAATTCTCCTAGTCTAGGGAGACTACCCTCCCAGTCTCTCATACTGAACTTCATAGCCTCTCAGACTACTCCCTGGTCTCTAAGACCAACCTCCCAGCCTCTAAGACTAAACCTCCCCAATCTCTAAGATTGAACCCTTCAGTCTCTAAGACTGAACTTCCCCAGCCTCTAAGGCTGAACCTCCCCAGCCTCTAAGGCTGAACTTCCCCAATCTCTAAGACTGAAATATAATTTTTGAAAAAAAAGTGTATTTGTGCCTTTTTGTTTGTAAAAATGTTTTGTATCTTGGATCTGGACGTTTTAGTGTATGCAATGTAAAAATGTTTTTGTGAGAGCCCTAGTGATCATAGTCTAGACTCGAGAAAGAATCCTATTTCGCTATGATCGATGTTCTGATACCAAGATGTCACACCCTGGCTTTTGCGGAAGCGTGGGTTTATTTGGTGTGACTTCTTAATACCATAGCATAATCACAACAATACTATATGAAAATAAAACACATGATAGTCATCCATTCATTAAGTTTTAAAAGTTACAACAACAACATTGTTTTAAAAAGTCGACACATAAAAAGAAATACAACCATGACATAACGAAAACATGTTCATACGACACAACAAAAGACTTGACTAAAAATACGGTTTAAGACTTGTAAATTTGTTACCGGGCTTCGGCTGTAAGACACAGTCACCTCTATGGGCCGCCCCGGCCTCACGGATGTGGGCTCGCTACACCCAAATAGATCTATCACTCTTGTGTCCCTCGGTCCTAACAACGAGGATTAATGGCCTTAAGTGTTGTACCCACCCCTCACATGATCTAGTAGTAAAACCCTCCTTACGCTAACCATACCATGTAAATAAATGTTTGTAATAGTTGTCGCATGTATTTCACCCCCGAAGTATAAAACTGAAAACAGTAAAGAGAAAAAGGGGACATGAACTCACTGAAGTGCGTCTCCTAAAATAGTCGTCAATCCCAACTCAATCTGCTACACGACGACCTACACGTACTAATGCCTATTAGACGGATGGGCCGTGCCTTGGCTTAGGGTTTAACTTTTTGGAAAAATAGTTAGGCAACTATTTCGTATTCACACTTCTTAATTATTTTATAAGCGTATTTCCTTCCCAAGGATGGGGGTATTTATACATGTGCACTTTATAATTCCGAAAAATATATTTTAAGTCCCACTTAGAAAATATATTTAATTACTTGTCGAAAACATCTTAATTCCAAAATATACATATTTTTCCCAAAAATATTATATTTTACTTCATAAACTTTCCAAAATAATATTTTACCAAAATATACGTATAAGAGTATTTTTCTGAAATATACATAAGTTACGTTTTAGCGTTTCGTGTTGTAATAATAAATGCGTAACTTAAATATTTATTTCGTGAGAGTTCTTGGTATTATTTTGGAGTCGTAATTTCATGGTATATATTAGTTATATTATTTTACCCTAAAAATAATATAACTAGTTCACAAAATGATCAAGTAATCACACAAGCGTTTTAGTATAAAATACATATTCTACATATATATTTATCAAATTTTATTTACGAAAATCAACCTCCGACACTTAGTATTTTTGTAATAAAAATCATGGCGAAGTTTATTTTGAAAACCAAGTTAAAAATATATTTGTAACACTTGTTAGAAAAATATTTGCTAAGTGTTGAGATTTTAGAAAAATTTCGCCAGAGTTTCCTTTGTAAATGGAGGCGTCCATGCTTACTAGCATATCATTTTCTTTTGTAAAATCATTCAAACAATTATCAATCATCATCATACAATTTCTAATTACCAAACTTGACAAAAATAAGCATAAACCATGAACTTATGAAGTTGAAAGATTTATAAAAGCATGTAGTAACTTACTAGCATACTTAGTAAGTCTTGTTACCTTTAAAAAATGTGATTGGTTCTTTAAAAACTTTATTTTTAAAGAGTTTGTATTTTCACAACTTCTAGTCATAATTTCTAAAAATATTTCTTTGTGAAATTTTCTTCTTACACAAGTGTTTCTACACTTGTTTACCCACTAAAAGTGTGATTAGTTTATGTAAGATCCATGTTTTGTCAAAATTTATACCTTTCACTTGGTTCTTTCGAAAAACCACTCATAGATCTTTAGATCTATGAGATTATAACCCACTTTGATCTTTATTTTTCAAGAAAACATGTATTTAATCAAGTTCATAGTTTACGTGTGGATGATTCCATCATCCACAACATTTCTAACTTTCACATCTTGCTAGTTCATGTTCTTAAACATGATCTAGCAAGTCCATGTGATGAACCATAACATTTTTACTAACAAACAACATTCAACAAGCATAACAACACAAGAACAACATGATTTCATCATTACTTTAACCATTCTTCATCACTTTATTAGTTCATGTTCAAGACTTGATTATGTTCTTTAGAGTTCTTAATATTTCACCATTCTTTTTACTATTAACCAACAAAAATATGAAGAGTATGAAGATCTAAGGCACTTACTACTAGCACAAGGCTAGGGGAGTTCAAGGGTATAAAAGTGATGGATAAAAGAAAACGAGAGCGGTCCTTGAGCTTCCGAACACACCAAGCTTACTTGTATGGCCTCTAGCACCTTTGGATGTATGTAGAATGCTTGAAGGTGGTGATGGTGGGCATGGTGGTGGCGGCCGAACACAAGAGAGAAGGAGGAGGAGAGAGTTGTTTAATGTTTGAGAATGAAATGAAATGTTCATAACCTATGTGCCTTTTTTATAAACCAAGTTCATGTTTAACCATCATATATTATGTTCTTTTAACCACTAACAATCTAAATAAAATATTGAAAAGAATTGTGGGGGGTGTCCCCACCCACATAACTGGTTCAAAGGGGGGGGGGTGTATGGGGTTGGGTTTCAATGTTACGGTAACTAATTAGTTAGTATTTAAATGTTAAGTTAGTAGTTTAAGGTGTGTTGTTAATTATATAATGTGTTAGGGTGTTCGGGGATCCTAACTAGCTCAGAAAAGCAAAAACAATGTGTTTGACAATATTTTTGTGTTCCGGGTAAAGTCTGGTTGTTCGGTTGGGTGTTGTCCGTTAAAGTGCTAAATTAATCCATAAAGTGTCTTTTATATTACTTTTAGTGACACATTTAATTCCCAACACTTTGGAAAGTATCTAGAACTATTTTGCCAAGTTTTTGCACTTTACTAGCTTAGTTAAATGCTGAATTTTAGTTATTTAGTGCAGAATTCTGCATTTAAAGTATGTTTTAGGCACTTCCGGGCACTATAACTATCACCTAGTGACGCAGTTTTATGGTCCTCACTTCCCTACACTCCCTACTAGTGTACTATTCTATTTCTGGCTCATACTGGCCTCAAAAACATTGTCTGTCTAGGTGCTGGCATTGTCAGCATGTCTCTGGGTTATCCGCTCACTGTGCTAACTGTGCTTTTGTGCATCAATTTTGTCACTAATGTTTGTGTGTAATAAATAGAGTGACAGTATAAAATGTGATGCATGTGTATGTATTTAACAGAAAACAGAAAGCAGTTTAATCACAGTGGTAATCAAGCACAGTCATTAAGCACAAATTAAATATTAATTAATTGTGAAGCTTCCGGGATCAATCTTCTTTTGGGGAAGTTTATTGAGCATGAGGGCGGAGCATTCTTCGCCTAAGTTAACTAATTGCAATGATTCAATTTTCCTTTTATGAGTGAGAAAGTCCCCCATGAATTTTGAATATTTAGGCATTTGGGTTAGGACGTCAATGAAAGGAATGTTGACATGCAATTGTTTTAGTAGACTTTCGAATTTTGCGAATTGCTCATTGGTCTTCTGGTGGATTAACCTACCGGGGTACGGAACCCGAGGAGCCTTGGTAAGCTCTGGTGAGGGAGGAGAACCCTTTTCTTGTTGGGGCGGTGTAGCGGTCTCCTCAGTAGGCGGCGGGTTTTCCGCAGGACCCACGGTACGGTTCCGTAGTGTTATGAGATGAACTTGTGCCTTTGGGTTTGTTTCGGTATTACTTGGTAACGCGCCTTGTGGTCTCTCGGAGAAATTTTGGGCTAGTTGATTTATTTGTTTTTCGATGTTTTGTATACTAGCTTGTTGATTTCTAAAATTTGATTCTAATTGTAGAAACCTATCCGAGTTTTTCTTTTCAGTGTCGGAGATGAGGCGAGATATAGTATCTTCAAGCCTTTCTCGTCCACCTTATTGTTGAGAAAAATTTTGTGACTCATTCCTCGGTTGTTGAAAGTTTGTTCTTTGATTTAGGTTTTGTTGGTTACTATTATTGCCGGGTTCTCTCCAACGAAGGTTAGGGTGGTTACGCCATCCTTGGTTGTAGGTGCCCGTTGGGGGACCCGACGGCCTAGGTCTATTATCAATGTAGTTTACCGACTCTGTTTAATCATCTGTTTCTTTCATACAACTCCAATTTTCATGTGGCCCACCACACCCTTCACAAGCCATAACCGAGACTGTTTTTATCATTTCTAGCTTTTTAATTTTTGAAGAAAGGGCCTCGATTTGGGCTTGTAAAGAAGTGCTTTCATCAACCTTATGGGCGCCCGGAGCAATAGATTTATTGCCTCGGGGAGTGTGCCATTGAAAATTGGTTTGAGCAATTTCCTCAATCTGATTATATATTTCTTGCGGGCGGCGATTACCTAAAAGTCCCCCGGAGCTAGAGTCAAGTGTTTGTCTAGTATGTGGCAACAATCCATTATAGAAATTGGATACTTGTTGCCACACTGCAAGACCGTGATGAGGACACTTTCGTAATAGATCCTTGAATCTTTCCCAAGTTTCATATAAGGATTCCCCCTCGTCTTGCGAGTATGTATTAATTTCAGTCATTAATTTAGCCGTTTTAGCGGGAGGGAAATACTTATATAGAAATTTTTGGGCTAGTTCATCCCAGGTGTTTACCGAACCAACTGGGAGGGTGTTAAGCCAAGCTTTTGCTCGGTCTTTTAGTGAAAATGGAAACATTCGAAGGCGAATGGCGTCATTTGATGCTCCATTGATCCGAAAGGTATAACATATTTCTAAGAAATTAGTAATATGTAGATGGGGATCCTCGTCCGCAAGCCCATGAAAGTTTGCAGAGTTTTGAAGCATCTGTATCAAATGTGGCCGAAGTTCGAAGTTATTGGCTTCGACATTCGGTGCATTGATAGCGGCGCCAAGGTTACCTACGGTGGGTCGTAGGTAATCCATGAGGGTACGCTGGTCCGCCATTGGAAGTGGGTCCCCCGAAACCTTCTCTTGGTTTTTAGCTTTTAGACTTTTTCTGATAAAGCGTTCGGGTTCTTCTAGGGGTTCTTTTATGTCTTTATTAGAACTGGAGCTCCTACACTACGTAGAGGTGGCGTCTGGTTCCAAGTCCTGTCACAAAAACAAAAAAGAATGCTGGTCAGAAAGTTCACCACGGCCCCGTGCTCAGTGAACACGACCCGTGGTCAGAGTTACAGTGATTGTTTTCCGGATCCCTGTTACTGGAAAGTTGGACACGGCCCCGTGTTGCACCGACACGGCCCCGTGCTCAGCCTTCTGTAACTCGAAAAATAAAAACTGCCAGTACCAATGCTGGGCACGACCCGTGTCCGACTAGGCACGGCCCGTGCTGAGCTCTGCAGAAGCTGAAAAATTAAGAAAATCCTAAAAATTAAAAAGAAAATAAAAAAAATGATTAGGCCGTTGATTCCTAACTTTCTTAAAATCCTTGTGTCTCCGGCAACGGCAACGGCGCCAAAAACTTGATGCGTGTTAGTGTGTATATGTTTTAGGTTTATATTTTAAGCCCTTTTTACACTTTTAGCCAAGTTTTAAATTTATAAAACACGATGTTTACTAACACTAAACACACATATGGGCAAGTGCACCCATCGTGGACGTAGTATAGTGTTGGTAAGATACCGAGGTCGTCCAAGGACACAAGAGCTTTTAGTACCGGTTTATCCTCAACGTCTAATCAAACCACAATGTTAGAAAAAGATTTTTAAACTAAGAAAATAAAACTAACTAAAATGCTGAAAATAAAAATAAAAATAAAAATAAAAACAGATAGACAAGATGAATCACTTGGATCCGACTCGTGTGTTAGTGTATCCTTTGATTATTTTCGCACTTTTGCACTTGTTTAAGAGATTATCTTAGTTATTGTAGTAGGCCCCTCTTTTGAAGGCGACGTTACCCTCAACCCAGTAGTTTGAGTCAGCAAGGATACAATCCTAAAGGGTCGGATTATTGAAAGATAATTAATTAAGTTATTAATGCATAATGTGGTAGGCCCCTCTTTTGAAGGCGACGTTACCCTCAGCTAAGTAGTCTGAGTCAGGAGGGATACATTCCTAAATAGCTGGGTTAAAGTTTTAATAGTAGTTAACTTATGAGGGGATCAAAGAGTTTGGACCCCCGCCATCCAATACCTTTGGGTATTGAAGGAGGTCCTACTAAATTTGACCCAGGTCCCTTGCAGGATCTCTAAACGCTGAACAACGGCAAGACTCTTACCAAACCGTTCCCTTAACCCCTGACCAGGTAGCCAACATACCTCCATATAGACTGTGGAGATATGAATGGTGAAAATCTTTTATTTTATGTAGACAGTAAAATAATGCCAAGACACCACGGACAAACGATAAGGAAGAATCACCTTCAACATAAGAAACTAGTAATTAAAGTCATTAATACAAAACCAATTAAAAAGTGCAAAAGATTAAAAATAAAAAGTATTACACTAAACACTTGTCTTCACCAAGTGATGTAAGAGACTTAGGCAAACATGGCCTTTGATTGTCAAGAACTCTTACGATCAATCTTGGATCCCGAGACGACTCACACACTCTATGATGGACAATGGATGATGGTGGTTGATGATGGTGTCATGGTGGTGCTGGGTGGTGGGTGAAGTGTGAGAGAGGTGGTGTGCCAAGGGATGAGTTGAAATGTCTCCAAGCACTCCTATTTATAGGCTGAACAGAAGCTCGGGCACGGCCCCGTGCCCGCTGGGCACGGCCCCGTGTCCATCCTTGTCTCTCTCCTCATTAATTGTAATTCACAATTACAATAAATGCGCCTGCAAGAGTCTGACCACGCCCCCGTGTCCGCTGGGCACGGCCCCGTGGTGGGCAAAAGAAGCTTCTAAAGGTTTGTCTTTTCTGCTGCTTCTTGGGCACGGCCCCGTGCTCGCTGAGAACGGGGCGTGTTCAGTCTTCTGTGTTCTTGGTTTTGCTTGGGATGATGCTGTTGAGGGGTCGGGCATTCCACTTTTGTTCCTTTTCTTGTATTTATGTTAGATTTTGCTGTCTTTTTGCTTCTTTTGTTAATTTGAGCTCATTTAATCCTGAAAATACAAAAGGAAGACAAAAACACACTTTTTCCAACATTAGTACTAACAAAGGTTAGTTTTATGCCATATTTGATATAATTTATATGTTGCATTTTGCGCATATCAAATACCCCCACACTTGAATCTTTGCTTGTCCTCAACCAAAACTCTTTATAATGTGGCTTTATTCACTCCCAAATGGAATGGGTAGAAGAGAAGGTTTTTGGGCTTGTCATAGAGTGTCGGGATTTCCAAGATTCTTTATTGGGGTTTTATTTTTATTTATTTACAATTCTATTCGGCATGATTTATTAAGAACATTCTTTAAGATAAATTACTTATTTGGGCATAACATACCTTTTTTTTAAAAATCTCATATATATACAAGTTCACATACCTCACGGGAGATCACTCAACACTCGGCCGAAGGTGTATTTTTAGTGAATCACTCGAGAGCGGCATGGAACTTACTTCTACCATAAGCTTGCCAAGCAATCAATCCTCCTCCTTTTTAACTATATACCTTTGTAAATATCAAGAGGACTTTATGGGTTTTTTGGCTTGGGCTAAAGGTGGGTGGTTGGGTTAGTGGTTAGTAAAAAGGGCGAAAGGCGTAACAAACGTTGGTTTGAAAGACTTTTTATTTTTCCCATTTTTATTTTATTTCGATGGGTTGTTCAAACAAAGATATTTGATAAACTTTGTTTTTTTTTGGGAAGTCATAAGAGAACCGAACGTTATTACTAAAAAATAAAAATAAAAAAGGTTTAGGTGGGTAAAAAGGGTTGTTTTGGGTTAAGAAATGAAAAGGTTTAGGCTCAAAGGGGTTAACTAGGGGGATTTTGGGTAGGTGGTAAAAAAAAAAGAAAAATAATGGTGTAGAATGAAAAAGGGTTAGTCCTAATGCCTCCATCATTTACTTACTCGGGTTTAAGTTGGTAAGGACCGGGAATGTATTGTTGTGGCAAGTTCTAGAGTCGTATGAACCAAGCGGCTATTCACACAAGAAATGAAAAATGAGCATTTAGTGTAAAGATATATATATTTGTATGCTCGTTAAAGGCTCAAAACTCACTTTTGTGGGAAAAGGGTTTTTTATGTGATCAAGTATATATAATCGTATTTTTACTAAGTTTGTCATGCCTTTTCATAATTTTCTTATGTTGGTTCTTTTTATCACGACGCTATCGGTTGTAAATTTGTAAAAATATAACCTTATTAAGACTTGAATTCCCAACTTAAACTTAGAAAAGTAAAAAAATGAAAATTTTTGGAAAAAATTTGGGGTGATTAGCGGTTCCAATAGAGTTTTGTGTAAGGCTTATTATTAGGACTTGCAAAATTCAAGGTTTTAGCATCCCCCCAACACTTAAATTACACATTGTCCTCAATGTGTCCCAAAAATAAGTTTTTAGGCTGATTGAATGTGTAAAATGGTGTTAAACGCATAATTTTATGTTACTGGCAGTCTGGACACGGCCCCGTGGGGACCGGGCACGGCCCCGTGTTCAGGTGCCAGTGACAAAAATTTAAGAAAAGAAACAGAAGCCTGGGCACGGGGGCGTGTTCAGTGAACACGTCCCCGTGTCCAGTTACCTGAACTGGGCGATTTGCTGCATATTGTGCAGCACGGGGTCGTGTCGGGTGGACACGGCCCGTGCTGAGCCTACTGTAAAGGGAGATTGTTGTCGGATTGCTCTGTTTTAGTGCATGGGGCTATGTTTCTCGTTTCCCTTGTTATCCTTCACCATCCAGAGTGTGTTTTATTTCTGCAAATTAAAATTAAACTAAAAGATTAAACTAAACTAAGGATAGTTCCGCGGAATGCCTCCGTGGTGCGCCACGTTTATAAGGGTCCTTGGCTAGACCTAAGGTGAGGTTATATGTTTTCCGAGCGGGATGTTTTGCATCCCATGTTGCACCGTCGGAGAGCATCATCCAAACTCGAATCAATAACCTTCATGTAATTGACCGGGTCATCGTCCTCTATTCTCTTCCCAACCCCGAACTTCACTTCTTCATCGCCATATTTTAAAGTGAGCGTTCCGTCATTCATATCTACCACTGCTTGTGCGGTGGCTAGAAATGGTCTCCCTAGTATGAGGGGGACTTCGGTGTCCTCTTCCATATCAAGGATGACAAAGTCGGCCGGGTAGACGAAATTATCAACTTTGACTAGCAGATTTTCAGCGACACCTTGCGGGAATTTGACGGATCGATCAGCAAGCTGTAAACTCATCTTTGTAGGACTCGTCTTGCCTATGCCGAGTCTTTTGAATTGATGCTGGCATGAGGTTGATGCAAGCACCAAGGTCGGCTAGCGCATTTCGAATGGGGGAGTCCCCAATTGAGCAAGGAATTGTGAAGCTTCCGGGATTAATCTTCTTTTAGGGAAGTTTATTGAGCACGAGGGCGGAGCATTCTTCGCCTAAGTTAAATAATTGCAATGATTCATTTTTCCTTTTATGAGTGAGAAAGTCCCTCATGAATTTTGAATATTTAGGCATTTGGGTTAGGACGTCAATGAAAGGAATGTTGACATGCAATTGTTTTAGTAGACTTTCGAATTTTGCGAATTGCTCATTGGTCTTCTGGCGGATTAACCTACCGGGGTACGGAACCCGAGGAGCCTTGGTAGGCTCTGGTGAGGGAGGAGAACCCTTTTCTTGTTGGGGCGGTGTTGCGGTCTCCTCAGTAGGCGGCAGGCTTTCCGCAGGACCCACGGTACGGTTCCGTAGTGTTATGAGATGAACTTGTGCCTTTGGGTTTGATTCGGTATTACTTGGTAACGCGCCTTGTGGTCTCTCGGAGAAATTTTGGGCTAGTTGATTTATTTGTTTTTGATGTTTTGTATACTAGCTTGTTGATTTCTAAAATTTGATTCTAATTGTAGAAACCTATCCGAGTTTTTCTTTTCAGTGTCGGAGATGAGGCGAGATATAGTATCTTCAAGCCTTTCTCGTCCACCTTGTTGTTGAGAAAAAAATTGTGACTCATTCCTCGGTTGTTGAAAGTTTGTTCGTTGATTTAGGTTTTGTTGGTTACTACTATTGTCGGGTTCTCTTCAACCAAGGTTAGGGTGGTTACGCCATCCTAGGTTGTAGGTGCCCGTTGGGGGACCCGACAGCCTAGGTCTATTATCAATGTAGTTTACCGACTCTGTTTGATCATCTGTTTCTTTCAAACAACTCCAATTTTCATGTGGCCCACCACACCCTTCACAAGCCATAACCGAGACTGTTTTTGTCATTTCTAGCTTTTTAATTTTTGAAGAAAGGGCCTCGATTTGGGCTTGTAAAGAAGTGCTTTCATCAACCTTATGGGCGCCCGGGGCAATAGATTTATTGCCTCGGGGAGTGTGCCATTGAAAATTGTTTTGAGCAATTTCCTCAATCTGATTATATATTTCTTGCGGGCGGCGATTACCTAAAAGTCCCCCGGAGCTAGAGTCAAGTGTTTGTCTAGTATGTGGCAACAATCCGTTATAGAAAGTGGATACTTGTTGCCACACTGCAAGACCGTGATGAGGACACTTTCGTAATAGCTCCTTGAATCTTTCCCAAGTTTCATATAAGGATTCCCCCTCGTCTTGCGAGTATGTATTAATTTCAGTCATTAATTTAGCCGTTTTAGCGGGAGGGAAATACTTATATAGAAATTTTTGGGCTAGTTCATCCCAGGTGTTTACCGAACCAACTGGGAGGGTGTTAAGCCAATCTTTTGCTCGGTCTTTTAGTGAAAATGGAAACATTCGAAGGCGAATGGCGTCATTTGATGCTCCATTGATCTGAAAGGTATCACATATTTCTAAGAAATTAGTAATATGTAGATGGGGATCCTCGTCCGCAAGCCCATGAAAGGTTGCAGAGTTTTGAAGCATCTGTATCAAATGTGGCCGAAGTTCGAAGTTATTGGCTTCGACATTCGGTGCATTGATAGCGGCGCCAAGGTTACCTACGGTGGGTCGTAGGTAATCCATGAGGGTACGCTGGTCCGCCATTGGAAGTGGGTCCCCCGAAACCTTCTCTTGGTTTTTAGATTTTAGTCTTTTTCTGAGAAAGCGTTCGGGTTCTTCGAGGGTTTCTTTTATGTCTTTATTAGAACTGGAGCTCATACACTACGTAGAGGTGGCGTCTGGTTCCAAGTCCTGTCACAAAAACAAAAAAGAATGCTGGTAAGAAAGTTCACCACGGCCCCGTGCTCAGTGAACAAGGCCCGTGGTCGGAGTTACAGTGATTGTTTTCCGGATCCCTGTTACTGGAAAGTTGGACACGGCCCCGTGTTGCACCGACACGGCCCCGTGCTCAGCCTTCTGTAACTCGGAAAATAAAAACTGCCAGTACCAATGCTGGGCATGGCTCGTGTCCGACCAGGCACGGCCCGTGCTGAGCTCTGCAGAAGCTAAAAAATTAAGAAAATCCTAAAAATTAAAAAGAATATAAAAAAATGATTAGGCCGTTGATTCCTAACTTTCTTAAAATCCTTGTGTCCCCGGCAACGGCGCCAAAAACTTGCGTGTTAGTGTGTATATGTTTTAGGTTTATATTTTAAGCCCTTTTTACACTTTTAGCCAAGTTTTAAATTCATAAAACACGATATTTACTAACACTAAACACACATATGGGCAAGTGCACCCATCGTGGACGTAGTATAGTGTTGGTAAGATACCGAGGTCGTCCAAGGACACAAGAGCTTTTAGTACCGGTTTATCCTCAACGTCTAATCAAACCAAAATGTTAGAAAAAGATTTTTAAACTAAGAAAATAAAACTAACTAAAATGCAGAAAATAAAAATAAAAAACAGATAGACAAGATGAATCACTTGGATCCGACTCGTGTGTTAGTGTATCCTTTGATTATTTTCGCACTTTTGCACTTGTTTAAGAGATTATCTTAGTTATTGTAGTAGGCCCCTCTTTTGAAGGCGACGTTACCCTCAACCCAGTAGTTTGAGTCAGCAAGGATACAATCCTAAAGGGTCGGATTATTGAAAGATAATTAATTAAGTTATTAATGCATAATGTGGTAGGCCCCTCTTTTGAAGGCGACGTTACCCTCAGCTAAGTAGTCTGAGTCAGCAGGGATACAGTCCTAAATAGCTGGGTTAAAGTTTTAATAGTAGTTAACTTATGAGGGGATCAAAGAGTTTGGACCACCGCCATCCAATACCTTTGGGTATTGAAGGAGGTCCTACTAAATTTGACCCAGGTCCCTTGCAGGATCTCTAAACGCTGAACAACGGCAAGACTCTTACCAAACCGTTCCCTTAACCCCCGACCAGGTAGCCAACATACCTCCATATAGACCGTGGAGATATGAATGGTGAAAATCTTTTATTTTATATAGACAGTAAAATAATGCCAAGACACCACGGACAAACGATAAGGAAGAATCAACTTCAACATAAGAAACTAGTAATTAAAGTCATTAACACAAAACCAATTAAAAAGTGCAAAAGATTAAAAATAAAAAGTATTACACTAAACACTTGTCTTCACCAAGTGATGTAAGAGACTTAGGCAAACATGGCCTTTGATTGTCAAGAACTCTTACGATCAATCTTGGATCCTGAGACGACTCACACACTCTATGATGGACAATGGATGATGGTGGTGGATGATGGTGTTATGGTAGTGGTGGGTGGTGGGTGAAGTGTGAGAGAGGTGGTGTGCCAAGGGATGAGTTGAAATGTTTCCAAGCACTCCTATTTATAGGCTGAATAGAAGCTCGGACACGGCCCCGTGTCCATCCTTGTCTCTCTCCTCATTAATTGTAATTCGCACCCGTGTCCAACTGCAGGAGTCTGACCACGCCCCCGTGTCCGCTGGGCACGGCCCCGTGGTGGGCAAAAGAAGCTTCTAAAGGTTTGTCTTTTCTGCTGCTTCTTGGGCACGGCCCCGTGCTCGCTGAGCACGGGGCGTGTTCAGTCTTCTGTGTTCTTGGTTTTGCTTGGGAAGATGCTGTTGAGGGGTCGGGCATTCCACTTTTGTTCCTTTTCTTGTATTTATGTTAGATTTTGCTGTCTTTTTGCTTCTTTTGTTAATTTGAGCTCATTTAATCCTGAAAATACAAAAGGAAGACAAAAACACACTTTTTCCAACATTAGTACTAAAAAAGGGTTAGTTTTATGCCATATTTGATATAATTTATATGTTGCATTTTGCGCATATCAACGATCCTGGGCAGCTAACCGGCGATTCTTAATTGTTGCCTAATTAGGGTTGCGGTAATCAATGCATAAGCAAGATGATCCGTCTTTCTTAATTAACTAAACCGAACTCTTAGAATAATGAATTAGGCTTTATGAACCTTTATCTTAAAACTCACTTAATCAGGGATTCGATTATTCCATAATCAATATGGAGTTCTTACGATACCGCAGCCCTAAGCGAGATGTTAATCTTAACTCTACTTGCCTCTCAGGAGGTAAACAGGGTAATCTTTGGAGAAGATAACTAAGACACAAGGAGGTTACAAAGATTTTCCAAATTTCAGGCTCCAGTTCATCTATCATTGCCTGTGTCAGATAAGTGACACATTCACGTTACGAGTCCACGGATTCTTTTATCAGAGATATTTACTTGGATAATTCCATTCTAGATATCTTCTTTGAATACCATTAGCTGACTTTAATACCGTATGACCATTGGAATATCCTTGTGGTTCCATGAATTAAACCTCCATACTGATCAGGCATGGAAGCAATCTATGGAACATATTAAGATACACCAATCCTCATATGGCGCTTTTGTCATACCATTTGGTATTCGTAATCAATAGGGATCAAAGAGATATCAATTACATATGAATGCATTTTATCTGGAGAGAGGGTACATTAGAATTTCACGATTGAAGATTTCTGACAGGAACTGAAGAAATGGTTCCTATGATTTTCTATCTGTAAGCTTTACCTTACACTTAATATCTAGGATTCTTATGATAGATTTTTAAAAGTCTAATATATTTACAATTTATGAAGGATTTATTGGTATCCGAATTAAAACAGAATTCTTAGCATTTATATTCCAATAAATGTTAAGGAACGTACCTAACGTTATTATTGATGTGAACTACTTCTGGCACTCTTTAGGAGAGTTTAAGCGCTATCATTCTTAGGCTTTCCTTCCCTAGTCGCACTTCCTTTGACAGATGCAGGGCATGTAGTCTTGATGTGGCCTTTCTCACCACAGCCGAAACAAACTGCATTCTCCATGTCCTTGCAATCCAATGTTTTATGCTCCCTTGATTTGCAGATCCCACAAGCCCTCGGCTGCGATTGGGATTTTGGTTCGAACCTGCACTTCCCATAATGGCGCTTCTTGCAGGTCTTGCATACAGGTTTCTGGTTGGACTTTTGTTTGTTCTTTTTCTTAGAACTCTGGGAGTTATCTTCCTCCCTTTTTCCTTTTTAGTTCATCCTTTGCAATAGAGGCATGAACAAGATCCTTCTCGTGAGTAAGGAAGGGTGGTCTTGGATGAGATTTGGAGCAAGTAGCATTGGGCTCCTTGAACTTTTTCACGACCTTCTTTACAGCTTCTCCAACAGCTGCGTCTATCACAGTCTGAAGAACATCTTTGGAAATTCTAAGGTTCACAATTGTAGCATCATTAGCATGTATCGTATCATCCGTAACACGATCAACGGCTGTCTTATCCGAGTTTGTCATACTCGATAATTTGTTCCTAACACCAAGTAAAACAATTATTTAGTTGCAACCCAACAACTGCTATTCACCATCTAGATGACTTAACATATACTAACCATGGCATCATTAAACCATACAGGTTAATACAGTACGAACATTCTTAATGAATGTTATTTAATTACATATTAATTATACTTAGCCTAGGCCATAAAAGACCATCAATGGCAATTAAGGTTTAGATCTAGTCCATCACCTTTTTGACAGAGGATCAAATGTCACATCTGCCTTGATCATATTGATGATTTTGGATAGCTTGAAAGCTTGTCATAAGGATATTGGAGAAGAGCGATTCCTGATGGATATAGAGTATCTATCTAAAGTTGTTGTAGCAGTCTCTAAAGTACTATCGGCCAATTCTACCCCGCATTATATGTCTAAAGTCTTATTCAGGCGGGAACAACTATTTACAACATTTATTGTCCACAATAGACTTTTCTGCGCTATGATCAAACAATTCTCGCATTCACATCATTGATAAGGAAAGGTACCTTTTATGATGTCATCTTACTGTACTGCCTCCTGGGTGTTCATCTGGAAGACTCACGCGTTTGCTTCCTTGGCCTCTTCAGGCTTCTTCTGATTCCTAGGGCAGTTAGTCTTGATGTGCCCCTTCTCGTTGCAACCATAACAGGTTGCATCTTTCAACTTCTTGCAATCCAAGGTCTTATGCTCCTTGAACTAGCAGATTCCACAAGGTAGAGGCTGAGATTCAAATCTGCATTTCCCGAGGTGGTATTTCCTACAGGTTTTGCACCTGGTCTTTTCGCCTGACGGCTGGTTGTCCTTTTTAAACCCGAAACTCTTCTTATGGTCAGAGTTCCCCTTTTTCTTCTTATCGGAGTGATGAGAATCCTCATCCTCCTTTTCACGCTTTCCATCATCAGAAGCTTTGGCAGCCTTGTTTCTGACCACATCGAGTGTGAGAGATAGTGACAGATCTGACGCGGACCTGAATGTAGTGGGTCTCGATGCTTTCATGCTTGCCTTGATTTCTGGGGCTAGACCTCCAATAAAGCGAGCTATACGCTTTGGTTCCGGTGTGATTAAGTAAGGAACCAATCGAGACATAGTATTGAAACTTGTAAGATATGCCTGGCAATCTAAGTCCTTCATGACCAATGTCAAGAAGTCAGTCTCAATTTTCTCAACTTCATGTTGAGGACAATAATTTTCTTTGATAAGAGCAACGAACTGATCCCATGTCAGGTTATATAACGAGATTTTCCTTGTAGCCTGGATCAGTGACCTCCACCAAGCTAGGGCTTCTCATTTACAAGATTGCGAAACAAACTTCACAATGTCTTGTTCTGCACATCCGCTAATATCAACAACGGTGTCCATCTCATCGAGCCATGTCATGCAATCGATGGCCCCTTTTTCTCCTGTGAAGTCTCTGGGCTTGCAGGAGACAAAATATTTATATGAGCAGGTCTTAACATGTGTCTCTTGATGAAGCACGACCTGTCTAGACGGAACACTCCTCTGATTTGATGAGTGATGAACATCGTCTTCCTTTGACTCATGCATTTTAGAAGGGGGCTTACTACGAGCCACAGATAGAGTAATAGAGTGTGTACCACTTGATTCATCATACTGTCTGTCGAGAGCTCGTGTAACGGCATTATCTATTAATGCCTGCAGTTCCGCACCAGTTATATTAACTCTGGTAGCATCATTATTCTCCCTCGGGTGGCTGTTAACCTCATCTGATCCAACCATGTAGCTTGATTGCTACATACATATTGACAATGATTTATTCAGAGGTTATTATGAAATCATCATTTTTGACGATTCATCAACCATGGTAATATAAACCATATTGGTTAATTTGTTAGTTATATTTAATTAGTATTTTCATTATAATTTATCCTAGTTATAAAATATTAAGGATATTAAAGTGGCGCAAAAGGCCTAGTCACAAGGACAGTTTTAAATTTATAAGCCATGATTTCCGAGAATCGAGGCATTAAGGTTTGAACATATTCCATTACCTTTTCTTGACAGAGAGTCAAAGACTTCAACTGTCTTTTGTCCCTTAGGACAATAAGTATGGCCCATAGGCATTTTATCACTTATGAATGTTTATAATATGATCATCTTCATTTGATGATTTAAGCCATGATTTCTACATCACTAGGCTAGGTAAGGGGTTGGATAATTCCCATTATAAAGATGACAAGTGTGATTTTATCGTATCACTGTTGTCAGGAGTGTTAACATGTTTTCAGATGTTAACAAGGTTCTGAATCTCTTTTAAACAGGTTTTACCATCATAGCTAGGTCCTTAATGATATACAAGCTAGGTTATACCCTTTAAGATTCTTTTAAATATATATTGGCAGATCAATTACAAAAAGGAATGATATTTTGATTTATTTCATAAGTTATATTCATATAAAATGATAAAATGGAATTTAGATAAAATATTCCAACGATTTTTAAAAGGAGTCTATAATTGCCCTAAACGGGACTTGAAAGGAATGACGTTGTCCACGAAGGGACTAAAAGATAAATATGTCCATATAAGGACTAATGAAGAAATGAAAAACAACGAAAGAGTTTCTTCTTTACTTTATTTCTGGAAATTTTCTCCTTGGTTCTCTGCGTGAGGTATGAATACCGAAGGTATTGGTGGGTAATCCAAATCTTCTACTTTGGAATCTTTGCAAAACTGGAATCCAAGGATTTTATGGGTAATCAATAATATGGATCATGAATAGGATCAGGATAGGTTTATTCCAAGTCTGGGATTCCAAGACCTGGAGGTACGAAATACGAGTCCTTTGATTTCATATGTGTTATCTTTGGAATAGGATCTTCAAGGACAGCAGGTACGAACTCCTCCGATGTTGGCTTCTCATTTGGAGTTTCAAAAGTCTTGGGTAAAGAATTTGAAATATGATTAATGGGTTCAAAAGGTCATTCCTCCATACATGTCGTGCGCTTATTCGAGCTGTAGTACGAAGCTTTACATTCTTAAGCTTTACATTCTTAAACATTCTTAAACTTTAATCTGACGATCTAATTGCTTTTCAACTTCAGCTTTATAATCTTTAAAAGTTGTAAGAGATTCAGATTTTTCGTTAATAAGATACAAGTACATTTAACGAGATTAATCATCAATGAAAGTGATAAATGAAGTATGTCCTGTTATGCCAGCGATTTGGTAGGGACCACTAATGTCAGTGTGAATGAGTTCTAATAAATTAGAGCTCCGAGTGGCACTTTTCTTATTCGCTAATGTCATTTTGCCTTTAAGACATTTGACACATGTTCCAAAATCAGTGAAACCGAGAGGAGGTAAGACTTCATCCTTTACGAGACGATTTAATCGTTCTCTTGAGATGTGGCCTAAACGTTGATGCCACAACATAGATGAAGTCTCTAAGTCTCGAATTTGTTTCATCTTTGTGAGTGATTCATTGATATTATATGACAACAAAGATTTGGAAAAATTATCTTCTAGTTCTAATCTATAGAGACCACCATCCAGAATGCCAGTACCATAAACAACGGAATCATAGAGAATAGAGAGTTTACGATGACCATGAGAAACGACAAAACCGTCCATGTCTAACTTTGGTCCTGATACAAGGTTCCGAGTTACCTCAGGAACATATAAGGTATCATAAAGTTTAATACATAAACCAGTTTTCAAAAATAATTGTAATGTTCCTATGGCCTTCACTTCTAATTCCCGATCATCCCCAACTTTAAGTGTTCTTTGGTTTCTTTCTAGCTTCCGGATTGAAAGGAATCCCTGAGTAGAGTTAGTTACATGAACCATAGAGCCGGAATCAAACCACCAAGAATTAGCAGGAACATTTAAATTAAAGGACTCAGGTATCATGAAAAAATCGTTACCTTTCTTAGCCAGCCACTCCTTAAAGTCAGAGCATTCCTTTTGCTTATGTCCTATTTTCTTACATAACTTGCAGTAGGGTTTGCCTAAGGAGTTCTTAGAGCTGGAAGGTGCACTTGTATTAGGATTTGGCTTTTGGACCTTGGAAGCATCCTTTCTATGATGATTGTTCTTCCTCTTCTTAGAGCTGGAGGTGGTGAAATTAGCAACATCAGTAGTGCGATCCATCTTCATACGCTCTTCCTCCTGTACGCACATAGCGACCAGCTCACTCATCGTCCATTTGTCCTTCTGAGTGTTATAATTGATCTTGAATGCTTCATAGGACGAAGGAAGCGAAGTGATGACGAAGTGAACAAGAAAACCATCACTGATTTCCATCTCTAGCCCTTTCATCTTATTGGCCATGTCATGCATCATCATGATGTGTTCGTGAATGCCGCTCCTCCCATCATACTTAGTCTTCACCAGCTTGAGGATAAGAGTGCTAGCGTGAGCTTTTGATGTTCCTTTGAATTGAGCCTCCACAGAAGCCAGGTAGGTTTTAGCATCCTTAGAATCAGGAATAGCGCCTCTAATTGCATTATGAATGGACTGCTTCATGAACATGAGAGACATGCGGTTACACCTAGTCCATTTTTCATGAACTATCTGCTCAGCAGCAGTACTTTAAGTAGTAAGATCCGCTGGCTTATTCTCTCTAAGAGCATAATCGAAGTCTAGCAACCCTAGTGTAAGCATGAGGGCATCCTTCCATTCAGCAAAGTTATCACCAGTCAAAGGTGGTATCCCGCAATTGGGTGCTGATAGTAGAAATAAGATGAGCAAGTTATGATACTAAGAAAGAAGTCCTAATGTGATCTAAGGGCATGTTATACTAAGGCAGGCATAAATAATGACCATTTTAATTACGAAGCTGTGATATTGTCTATTACTAACATCAAAATAATAGACTTAGTTAAAAAATTTCTACTTAAACGAAGACAAATCAGCTTTGGCCGGAAGTGTAATCATTTAAGTATGTGTGCAAAGTAATCGTGACAAATCAGCTTTGGCCAGAAATGAGACAATCACTTTAGTTATGCACTTGTCAAGTATGCTAGACATAAATGAATTAAAATCAGCTTTGGCCAGAAATTAAGACATTTCACGTCTGTAATGCATACTCAACATAGCTTTTATAATACTTGAACAATAAATAGATGTATTAAATCAGCTTTGGCCAGAAATGATACATCAGAAGCTCATTCAAGTTAAGCTATTTTGGTTTTGTAAAAAATTATCTGATTCTGATTAGTTAATTAAGTGTTAACAAAACCAAGTATTTAATAGCAAACCACCTTTTAGTTCACATGAAACAACCTAAAATAATGAGGTTTCGAGTCAGGTCTTGAGTCAGGTCTCGACTGAGTTATGAGATCTCGAGTCCGTTATGAGGTCTCGAGTCGAGACCTTGTTGTTTCGAGTCGGAACCATGGTCTTGACTACTGTATTTTATGAGATCTCGAGTCATAATGAGGTCTCGAATCGCAACCACGGTCTCGAGTCGAGACTGTTGTCTCGAGTTGTGAAGATTGAAGCCCTTAGTCGAAAACTCAGTGGTCTCGAGTTGAAATTTTATGGTCTCGAGTCGTGACCTTTGTCTCGAGTTGTAAAGATTTTAGGACCTTATGATTTCGAGTCGAGACTTTGTTGTCTCGAGTCGAGATCTGATGGTCTCGAGTCGTGGTCTGATGGTCTCGAGTCAAGATCTGATGGTCTCGATCCCACTGTTAACAACTGTTTTGTGATAATAACTGAAAACTCGAAATTTTAGGGATTGTGGGATAGTGTTTCCTGTTTTATTGCTGATCTAAATTATCAAAAGATTTCGAAAATAATAACTGAAAATCTATTAACAGTTTTCGGAGTTTTAAAAGATAAAATTCAGATCAAAAACAGAAAAAACACCCACTAATCCAAATTATATTCCAAAACTTAAGGAATTTTTGAGTTCTCCTTAGAACAATATGATGAACCCTAAAAAAATTAAAACATAATTCTAGGATCCGAAACCTTAAATTTAAGACTTTTGTTAACAAATTTCGGACATTAATTTACCCATTATGATTTCGAGTCGATTTATTAAACATACTTTTTTCGAAAACAGTGATTTCGGTAACAAGGGACTCGAAACTGTCGTGACATTTGAAGGCTTTAAAATTTCTGTTTTCCAGATTTTTAATCCCAGAATAATGGATTCGAAAACAGAACTGATTTGTCAACATATGCTCTGATACCACATGTTCATCAGTTCTGTTTAGACATTATGGAAAACATGAATAACATACCTGTTACAGCAGACAGGCCAGCAGAGAATCCAGTCAGAGATGCAGCCATTGAGTTCGACATACTTGTCAGGATGATCTGGTTCCTCCTTAGGGTGTAAAGTTATGATGGTGATAAACCGAAACTAGGGGGGTTTCAGTTGGGAGAGAGAGCCGAGATTGTGATGTTATGAGGGTTGTGAAATTGTATAACTTGTGTAACCCCTTAAACTCTCTAATAATCTCCTTATATATACACCCAAGAGGAAACCTAATTAGTTAATAAGGGTAATATGGTCCATCAACAATTACCAACTAATTATTAATAGGTTATTAATATATTTTGATTTAGGGGAAGGTTCAAATGAAAACCACTAGTTATTGTGAAAACTCGAAAACTAATTAAAAAAAGCCAAAAAAAACATACAAAAATTTTTTTTTTATTTTTTATTTTTTTTGCAATCCAAATTTCGCAGGTTTTTTAATATAAAAAAAAATTTTCAAAAAAAAAAAAAATTTTTTTTGTGTAGTGCACATGTGTAATACTGCACATATGTATGTGTACTACACATGTGTATTATTACACATGTGCACTACACAAGTTTTTTTTTTTTTTTTTGAAAAAAAGTTTTTTTTTATATATAAAAACTAGCGATTTTTATAAAAAAAAATTGAAAAAAAAAATTTTGTGTGTTTTTAGGCTTTTTTTAGTTAGTTTTCGAGTTTTCACAATAAAAGTGGTTTTCACTTGAACCATCCCCTTTTGATTTATATAATATAAATGACTATAATGGCTACAAGATTAAATATTATAATAATAATATATTTAATCTCACATTTGAAGCATAGGATAATTCAAAAACTCATATTTTAATTTTAGAGTGAATTGCAAGTTTTGTCCTTTATCTTTAAGCCATTTTGCAAGTTTTGTCCTTTATGTTTAAATTTGACGAGTTTTGTCCTTTATGTTTAAAAATCAAGCACGTTTTACCCTTTGGGCCTTAAAAATCAAGCACGTTTTGTCCTTTATGTTTAAAAATCAAGCACGTTTTGTCCTTTATGTTTAAAAAATCAAGCACGTTTTGTCCTTAAAAATCAAGCACGTTTTGCCCCAAAGGGTAAAACGTGCTTGATTTTCAAACATAAAGGACAAAACTCGTCAAATTTAAACATAAAGGACAAAACTTGCAAAATGGCCTAAAGATAAAGGACAAAACTTGCAATTCACTCTTAATTTTATCATAACCTATCGGTCTAGAGAGAAAATTAGAGCAAACCAATTACGGTAAATACACAATTTGTTTAGTGGTCTAGACGAATTCTGGTTGTTAATTTGAGTATGTTTATACAACGTTTCTTCTTCCAAATAGAAAACATATAAAACTCATTGTTAGTGCTTTATACATCTTTAAGTACATATCTCAAGATCAGATAGCAATAAATTTCGAAGCAAGAGAAAAGCTCACAACTACCATCAACAATTATCTAACTATCGTACATTGGTGATCCTTTTTAAGCGACGCCTACCTTGATTAGAAAAAGTGACCCCCTCGTTCTATAGAAATTTTTGGATATATACGTTTTTGACCCTCCGTCAGAAATCTCAAGCTTCACCACTAACAATCACTGCAATGCTTAGTGAAAATTTGGGAATTGTTATTGATGATCAAAGAGTGGAAGTAATGTGGATATGTTGACATCCATCCGAACCATTATACTTTATCGTGTATTCGTGTTCTTGTGGTAACTTCTTTGTATCCCTTATCTACTTATTTTTATTTACAAGTGTTCGTTTTAATTTTTATAAAACCAACAAAAACTCTATGAAATTTAAGAAAAAACATTCACCCTCTTGGTTCTAACACATTCTCTCCCATCCTCCTCGACACCACATCCCTACCCGCTCAGATCTTCTACATTAACTCTCTCCATTAACTTTGTCGTAGGCGGTAGGACCACAACACTAGGGGTGTTTAAAAAAATCCGGACCCGAATTCAGATTCGGGTATAAATTTCTAAAAATTTCAGATAATCGGATTATCTGATATCCGAAACTAAAAAGAAATAGTAAATATATATCTATATGAGTACCATCACTTGGTGATGGGCCTCCATGTAGGCGGTCACGTCATCAGGGTCATCACCTTACCCAAGTGATGGGTCTGTGGGTGTGCGTGATGAGCCTCTTTTTTGTTTAATAATATTCAATATATATAAATGTAAACTTAAATTAAATACTAAAATTAATAATATAGAATACATTACATTAAAAAAAATAAAACCTAACTTAACGAAATAAAATACTACTCCTCATTGGGTTCGTTGTGTTCATAGTTCCAGATGTATTTCATCAAATCCGTTTTAAGGTTTTCATGTATGTACTCGTCATTGGATCTATTGGCATGGTTTCTTCCTTTTCTTCCTCCGCGATGGTTATCTGTGCCGTCTACATTACAGCGTTTACAAAAAACTGAGCGGCTTCTCTCGAAGATGACGAACACCACAAAAATGAAGAAGACATTTTTTTATTTTTTTGAGAGAGTTCGAGATTTTTTATAGAGCGTGAATGAGTTTTTTGGTAAAAAAAAGAGGTTGAATGGTTTATATAATAAATAAATTTGTTTAAAAAAACTAGCCGTTAATCAACGATATTATTCTTTAAAAATGGAACATGGGCTCGTCATTCTTATGGGTTAGCCGACGATAGCGACAGAACGGGCCCAAGGGGGCACTGTCGTCGCCCCAAAACGAGCCTCGACAGACCGGTGCCATCCCCACACCCATTAGCCTAAGGTCCAACGTTTTTTCAATCTGAAACCATTTAGTTTCCGCTAAACCTCTAATATATTTTGTGATGTCACTTAACCAATTTTAATTGTTTGTTGTGTCGGTAAAGTTAATCACACAAACAGATGTTTATAAAGGAAAGAGTTAATTTTGAAAATCAATGAATACAATCATGTGAAATGCCACTTGGTGAGTATTCAAAGCTTGATCAGGAAGGATTCCTGAATTGACAAGTAATATCGTGCTATTATAAGTTCCCATTATGACAAATAAGTCAACAAGTATGGTATCGGTATCAAGTATGATTAAAAATGAACTTGAACCTCTATAATATTTTTTGGTTCCTAATATTAACACATGGCAAAAATTTATTTACACATGATGTATACGGGCCGTATACAGTTATACGGTCCGTATATAATAAAATAAAACTAACAAAGTCTGTGCCTTCAGACTTTGTCAGTTTTTTTCATTCCATACGGGCCGTATAACTGTATACGGCCCGTATACACCATGTGTAAATAATTTGGCTGGTCGTATACAATGGATACGAACAATGTATACGGGCCGTATAACTGTATACGGCCCGTATGAAAAGAAAATTAGATTTTACCCAAAGTATTTAATGGATTTAAGATGTCAATCACACGAGACATTTTACAGTCGTTAGGTGGTCAAATCTTTCTAAAAGTAGAAAAAAATAAAACTTTAACAAGTAACAAAGATTGAAAAACAAAAAAACGTGTCGTATGACTGTAATAAAAAGGAGGGGTGAGGCATTTGATGAGAGTTGTAAGGAGAAGCGTTTTAATCACTTCTTTTCAACGGGGATGTAATGCAATGATTCTGCTAGTGGTTGGGCTTCCAATGCTTACACAGGGTGATAAACAATGCTGATATGAACCCAAACCAACTGCTTTGTCTTGAGTCGTCGGGAAAACTTTTCCTCGGGGGAGGGTGAGTAGTATTAGTCTGAGTCCATTGTGGTTCGTGAATGTTTTGAATCATCATAGAAGACGTGTCGGGTTATGCTAGAAGAATATAAGGATTTTGTTGGTTTGTTTCCAAGTAGGGTTTAGAATGTTTGAAGTATTCTTGGTTCAATACCAACTCTTCTGAAAGACAAGAATACAACGTTCATGTATCACAAGGAATGACCGATCTAAGGCAGGGAACCTGATTTAGATACACAAATTCATCACCGGTTTCTACAGCACAAGCACATACACTGTTTGTTGGAAGAACCCTACACGTCTTCTGCTAGTTACTCTTTTCTTCGATTTCAACAAATCTTTCAAGGTCTTAAGTGATGGATAATTGGTTAAAAGATGTAGAAGAGTTTGTGTAGAGATCTTTACGTACAAATTTGCATCATCCTTACGGTTACAAATGAAGTATTAAAAGATGTTAGTTTCTTGATAATATGGTTTCTCGACAAATGAAGTATTATCTGTCATTGCTGCCTCTTCGGTTGGTAAAAGACATAGGATGGTTTCTAATACAGGCTCTTTTAGAGAACCGTTGGGATTCAAGGGTTTATGAGTAAAAGATGTTAGTTTCTTGACAATATGGTTTCTCGACAAATGAAGTATTATCTGTCCTTGCTGCCTCTTCGGTTGGTAAAAGACATAGGATGGTTTCTAATACAGGCTCTTTGTTAGTTGTGGTTGATTTATAGCAGGAGGTTATGAAACGAATATATGTTTATGCGAATTCACAACATCCTTGCTTTATTCTCTTTAATCCATTAGAACGATCCTTGTTTTGTCACGTACATGCGTTTAATTCCCAACATCATCTGTTCATCATTGTTCTTGAAGATGAAGATGAAGATGAAGATGAAGAAACGAGGGTTTATTCTCATTAATCTATTAGAACGATCCTTGACTTGAATTTGTGGATTTCGGTTGGATCAGAAATACTTAACAAGAGAATCAACTAAAAAATACAATTGATTACTCGGTCGAATAACCGGTCCGTTAAAATTGAGCTTCCTGATGCAACTTTCACAGTGGTACCAATGTCCTACTACTACAATCCTTCCAACGCCTGATTCCGATACAACCCTCGATGTTGATGAGTGAAAGAGTTAACATTCAGATTCAGATTTAGGAAGCAGATGTTTATGAGTGAAAGAGTTAACATTCTGATTCAGATTCAGGAAGCAGATGTTTATTAGTGTTTTGAGAAACTAACAAGGTAAACCTGAATTTTCAAAATTTTAGATACTTACTTGAATCGTTAGTAATGCTAGATGTCATTTTGGCTGAACCACAACCTATTACCATTTTTTATCATGCGTATACGGGTCGTATACTGTTTATACGACCGTATACGACTGGTAAAACAAGGACCATTCACCTCTTTCAACCTACCAAAACACCAAAATCCGTACCGGTGATTTTTTATCCATACTATTCTTCATAGCCATATTCCCACTCACAAGTTGTTGATACTGAGCTTCCTGATACATATCGTTCGTAAGAAACTTTTCGTGCACTGAACCTTCAGTTGTGTACTCTTCAATCTTCTTGAGTATTTTTCTAACTTTATGCTTGCATCCACCACAGTGAATATTAACTTTGAGTGAAAGAGTTTGGAAACCGGACGGTAAAAAACGAAGTAACTGTTGGAATTTGTGGATTACAGAGGTTTTTACCATTTTTACCATATGTATACGGGCCGTATACGGTTTATACGGCCGTATACTCTCGGTAAAATTTTTTTCTACCGATCGTATACAATGTATACGAACGATGTATACGGGTCGTATATTGTTATACGGCCCGTATACTATGGGTAAAAAATGGTAAAAATTGGTTTATTCTCTTTAATCTATTAGAACGATCCTTGTTTTGAGAACCTGATTCTGATCTAAACAATGGAATTTGTGGATCAACAGAAATAACTGAAAATAACTCGCCATTCTCTTGCACCTGTGTCCGTCACATGATAGAAGACGTGTTGGATTCTGCTAGAAGAGTATTCTGAAAGACAAGAATACAACGTTCATGTATCACAAGGAATGACCGATCTAAGGCAGAGAACCTGATTTAGATACACAAATTCATCACCGGTTTCTACAGCACAAGCACATACGCAATGAAGTATTAAAAGATGTTAGTTTCTTGACAGTATGAAGCAATGAAGATTGAATATGCACTAGGGTTTTTTCTCTTCCGGTTACCAGGCCTATCATTTCCATCAGCCATTATTTGCCCTTTTTCCTTCGGTTTCTGGTTGATTTTGAGGGTGAGGGTTTTGCATTGATTCCTGCGCTCAAATCATCTGCTTCCTGAATCTGAATCTGAAAGTTAACTAGACCCCTCAAGTTGTCATTCGTAACAACTAAGCGTCTGGATAAGAGTATGTTGATATAGGAGAGTTGAACCCGACACGTCTTCTGTGATGATTCGAAACATTCCGAATAACTAGCAGAACCGATCCACTTACATTCGAATAACACTGAGAATCCACAACGCTTATGGCCAGATTCTTTCCTTCAATCTTGGCAAAATCAATGTCTGCTTGTTTTATTATCACGAAAGTACTGAACAACCGAGATAGGCACAATAACAACAACAGCTTTCCATGATTTGGAGACTGATCGGAATCGAATCAGTGATTTTACTGGAAGTCGTTTGATTATTTCCTCATGGATCTCGAAAGGCACGTTGTCTGACATCTTGATTTTGATTACCAACTCACCATATCAATTTCTAGGTAGTTAACAACGCTAATTAGAAAAAAAACGTGATTCATATACACAATGGTCTCTTTGCTTCGTCCACTAGAACTATTTGTGTATGCATTCTTTTGGTAGTTAACAACGCTAATTAGAAAGAAATCTGTAAAATTAATCATATCGATTGCTATAACAGGATGGATGTGACACAAACAGATAGATAAGCTGTCACAGTTGTCAAGACTGTTTGTCGGGTTTCCAATGCTCACACAAGGTGATAAACAACGCTGATACGAACACATGGGTTTCGAAATAGGCTTTGTTCTTGGTTTAATGAAGTTACACGTAACATCTACTTATATTGAGATTTAAACAATGCCCGCCTCAACTGAGATAACGGACATCCATCAAGCTCAAAAAGAAAACTTGTGTTTCCCATAGTCACAAAAGATTGCGGTTTGTATTTCGCATAGCCACCGTTTCCGTAGTAAAAAACGGTTGCGGTTTGTATTTCGCATAGCCACCGTTTCCGTAGTAAAAAACAGTTGGGTTTGCACATTCAATCTTCAATACTTCATTAAAATACCACTAGTAGAAGAACCCGACACGTCTTCATGTTACGGAGAATGTTCTAGAAATTGAAGGAAAAGGAAAAGATTTGTTGAAATCGAATTTGACAACTATGACAGCTTATTAAAGGTAGCAATCACCTCCAATCATTTCCTGGTCAAATCACACACTATAAAGTTTAAAGTTATCGTGTGTTGTAGTTTGGAAAGATGACCGAATAGAGATCTGAATAACAAACTGTGGAGAACTTGTTTGTGTCGAGTTCTTCTGCTAGTTACTTTATCAACGGACTGATCGGTAACGTTACTCTACTTGTGCTCCGATTTAAGCGGCGTGTTCCGATCAACGTTGTTTAAAGGTGATGAAGAGTTTAGAAACCCTAGAATGATGGTGCTTTTACTGGAAAAAAACGTGATAATTGAAAAACATCAATCTATACGGCCCGTATACAGTTATACGGCCCGTATACATTTGGTAAACATCAAAAACTCAGAAATAAATCCATTGAGCCGTATACTTTTTATAAATCGTATACACTTGTATACGACTCGTATAACTATATACGGGCCGTATATAATAAAATAAAAAAAAAACATTCTCTGCGCATTTTCCTATTCAAAAACATTCTATACGGGCCGTATATTTTGTATACGGCCCGTATACACTAGGGATGTGAAAATAAGATCTAGGGGATGTGGGAATAAGGGGAGCCTTTAATAATACCATTTTGCAATTAAAATTTAAAGAAAGTGCTACCCCTAAGGTAAAGGGAATGCAAAATGTTTAGATTTTGCCTCTCTAGGTAAATACAAAATCACAATAATGTTTAGATTTTGGATTTAGATAACAATAATGCCATATGTTATACATAAAAAAAATGTCAGGTTCTTAGATGTCATCATGGGAGAGTGGGGGACTAAACCCCACTCTCCTCATTATGCAATTTTGCATCTTTTGTGTGCTCACCATACACTCGCCACTCACACTGTTTGACCCTTTTTTAGTTGTTCACCCATAACGGTAACATTAAAAATAGTAACAATAATTCTTTTTAATATATACAACACAAGAATAACCACAGTATATGTCTTTACGCTTCAATTTCTATACACAAAATTATCTCTACTAAGGACCCAACAATCTAAATAACACCAACAATCCTTTACACTCACAGCGTTATACCTCACATTGCGATCCTACGATTTCCCCCTAATTATTGTTTCTGTTGGCTAATGCCAAATATACTGTCAAATATAAGACGTTGTTTGCCTACATGGGGCCTTGGATATTGTGAGGCGTCTTCCGAAGTGGACTCTTATGTCGAATAAGGTTGAATCTACGAAAAGGACTAAAATACCCGATTCAAACGAATTTAGTACGATGGTTCAGATGCACGTTATAAAATTGACCCTAATGTTGAGGAAGAGTTTGAGGATGAAGCACTGGAGAAACCGCAATGCCCATCAGGAACAACAAAGGGCTAGGAACATAGTTTTCTAGAGCCCCCAAAGAGGAACAATGTCATAACCAATTTAAAGATCTACAAATGAAGAAACATTGGACGAAGAAGACGAAGGAGAAATAAGTCATGGAGAAACATCAGATGACGACGGAGAAATTAAAGCAAGAAGCAGTCATGAGGGAAGACTTTAAAATCTCCTTTAGTGGATGCGAAATTACAAACTTAACAACGCCAAAAGACAAAGCAATTAAAAAATAAATATAAAATTAACTTTTTGGACCATTTTCGATTTGTGTGTGTCAGCCTTGTGCGGGGGCTATGCTAATCTTCTCTGTATCGTTTGAATTTTATCGAATGTCCCCAAAGGGACATATAAAATTAACTAAATCATTTATTAAATTCATTTGGGCCCCAATTTTTATTTAAATATATTAACTAAGGGGAAGGTTCATTTGAGAAGAATCTTCTTGCAAGAAGAAAACTAAATTAATCTAGACTCTATATTTTTTTGATCAATGGTTGTGAATCAAGATATCATTTTTGTCCACTTTTAATTAATCTTTAACTAATAAGGGTAGGATAGACAATTTATCGTATAATACTAATAAATGTTATAAACGGTTACTCAGGGGCTGTTTGGTAGCCTCTTAATGACCATTCAGATGCTACCTCTTAATGGTTTAAAACCTCTGAATGAATAAGAGGTAACCTCAGGTCTAAATGGTTAAGAGGTAACCTCTGAATGGTAAATCATCACATGTCACATTCTTTTACCTTCTCATTGGTAAAATTCGTAATGGTTCTATTAAGAGGTAGCCTCTTAATGACCATTTAGAGGCTACCAAACAGGCCCTCAAAGTCTCCTTAATGCCACAATAATTTTCTCATTTTTCACCATTAATGTGTTGGGTCCTACACCAATTTTATTAGAAGTGACAAAATTATTTTAAAGTGTTGTGTCCCACATACATTTTATTATGATTCACAATTTATTTAAAAGTGTTGTGATCCTACACATTCTGTACCCTACACCATAACATTACTTTTATTGTGTAGGAAACATTGTTTTTATGGTGTAGGAAATGTTGAATATATAGGATTATGTGCAAGAATGTTTTTATTGTGTAAGGTGCACGACTATTTTATAGGATATACTCATTAAATGATTGAAGTTCATTAATTAGAATAGCAAAAATAAATTATAGACTAATTAAATGATTGGTTTAAATTACCTTGTGCCCTTTATTCTTTTTATTCTTAATTTGTAATTTCTTCTCATTTGAACTCTCCACTATTAACTAAATCAATTAAAGATATCTCCCCTTTCTACTTTAAGAGCAGCAACACCACCTGCTACCTCCACCATCTTCACTTGCAACCACCTTCCATTCCCCCCCCCTCTCTCTCACACACACCTGCTCATCTCACCTCTCTCCAATTGCCACACCTTCCTCATCGTCATCACCTTGCCACATAATTCCCTCATCTCCTTGAACCTAATTGCAACCAAAACTGCTTTTCTGCCCAGACCGCTGCCACACTTTCGTCTAAAAGCGAACCACTGCCACATCTTCCTCCTTGCTATCTCCTCGCAAAAGAACTCCTCCTCCCCCTTTAACATAACCAACCATTAGACCTATTTTTCGGCAAGACCACCATCGTTGGCCACCGGCTCCTCATCTCCCATGACTCCGACATCTTCAAGGGGCTGACTAGTGGCCTTCGATTTTTGTAACAGTAATAAAGGGGTTGACCGGTGATATAAGAAGGTTACAATTTAGGATATAAGAAGGATGATGGCGATGCTTCGTTTGACAGAGGGGTTGTTCACACAGGATTATGGAAAGCTAGAAATGATAAGGTGTTTAACAACAATTCCTCATATGTTTCTAGATAAGTGGAGTTAGTCAAAGAACATTCGTTTCTCTGGCTTAGGACGATATCAGTTTTGTTCTCTAAACTACGATTGTTGGTGTGATATCAACATTCGGGATATAATTTTGTAACTTATTTTGTTTGGGTGTTTTACAACTCATTGTTTACTCGTCTCTCTCTCTCTCTCTCTCTCTCTATATATATATATATATATATATATATATATATAGGGTGAAGATCATTTCTGAACACTAATTATAGCGAGAATCAAAAGAACAACTCTAAATCATTAAATTTTGGGATTTAAGGTTCATATTTTATAAAATTTATGTTTCTTACATTCATATGTGTATTATATATACATAAAAAAATCATATATTTTTACTTACGCATAGCGTACATATATGTAGGTAATTTAATCTACACATAACATACATATATGTAGGTTATTTAAAAACCAAAAATTTTTTATATTTTGTTTTAAATTCTAGTGTGAGAAACAGTAATCTTACATTTGTAACATTTTCATTTACTTTTTTTGTGGTCTTTAGGATAGAAAAAATGGGTAAACTTGTAGACCCTGGAGATCGAACCCCTTACCCCTGCTACTCTAAAGTCCACACTCTAACTCACCAACACTAAGGCTAAATCACAACATGTAAGTAATGGGCTTCATTGTTAACTTGCACAATATGGAATATCGTAAATAGATATCTTTACAGGTTCCACATTTTACAGAATATCATAAAATACTGCGGTAATTCCTTTAGTCAAGCAGATCGGGAGGACTTTACTCGTCAGTGGAAAACGTGTGTGAATCTCCAAACCAGGACTTATATGAATATAACCTCGACAACCTTCATAGAAACCTTATCAAAGAAGAACGTCAACGTAAATTTTGTTTTAAATTTATACACTCATTTACATAAATACATAATTTGAATATTTTTAATTTTTTCAGATGTAACGACACGATACGATACAATGATGATACCATATAATACGACACGTCACGATAAAATATATCAAAGTTAAAAATGTGATACGATACATCACGATACGCTATAATATGTCACCGTAAAATCTAATGAAGTTAAAAATGTGATACGATACGCTATAATACATCACGATAAAATATTAAGCCAGTCGATGTGTATAGACCTATATGATTCGTATAAGCCAGTCGCCAGACATACGTTGACCCTGTCAGTCTGCCATGTATAAAACCTTATCCGATACAGATCGCATAGGCCTATATGATCCGTATTGGATAAGTCAAAATGTGCCAATAACTGACCCGGTGTGCCAATAGAATTTCCCTTTATGTATAGGTGTCGTCTGTTAAAAAAAATTAATATATACTGTGTTGACGATGACATTACTCGAGAAATATGCGGTCATGAGTCATGACTCAAAGGGAAGCATGACATCATTACTGAACAAAAGTAATGCTACAAGACAAACATTAAAAACAAGAAAAAGTCAGAGGTGACTAGTGCATTTTAATAATGTTTGTTTTGTATGAACACCAATTAAAACTAGTTTTTTTACGTCGTGCGTTGCGGTGAAACCGAGCAAATAATAATGTAAAACAAACGTGATTTAAAAATAAATCTTGTTGTTTAGAAAACCAAACCATTAAAATGATTTAGTTTATCACCGTACCATTTTATTATACCGAATAAAAACTTTATTTTGAGCACAACTTCGTTTCTAACAAAACCTATAATGGAATATCTAAGGAAAAAATCAAGCATAAGTATGTACTTAAGTTTTAGAAAAAAGTTATAAACGTAAATTATTAAATAAGTATCAAATTAATCGATAAATTAATATATATTCTAAAAAAGAAAAAATAATTATTAAAAAATAGTAAAGGAAATATATGATTTTAAAAAAGGAAAAAAAATTAAAATATGTTATTAAAAGTAAATATAATAATAAACTATTATAGTATAATACATAAAAAAATTATAAAAAGCTATATAATTTTATAAAAATAAAGTTACTATTCACAACATCGTTTTTAACAAACTTATTATAACGGAATATCGAAGGGAAAAATCAAACACAACTACATACTTAAGCTTTTAAAAAAAGTTATAAACGTAAATTATTAAAGAAGTATCAAATTAATCGATCGATAAATTAATATATGTTCTAAAAAATAGAAAAAGAATTATTAAAAAATGGTAAAGGAAATATATGGTTTTAAAAAAGGAAAAAATATAAAAATTTGTTACTAAAAGTAAATATAATATAAACTATTATAATATATTAAATAAATAATAATAAAAAGCTGTATATTATTATAAAAATAAAGTTACTTCATCGTCCTTTATCAACAATATATAATTATACCCATTATATAATATATAATAGATTTTTTTTTCTATAAATTTATCCTAATTAGAATGATCGATTTGGGGTAGTGCATATGACACATTAGTATGATGGCATCTTTAAAATCGTCCTGATCTCGCCAATGGTAGGCGCTATTTATAGCTTCGTGAGTTGGTTGGCGAGGCTAACAGGTGTCATGCGAATTGAATTTTGTTTTGGACCGTTGGTGAACAGTAAAATTAAAAAAAAAGATTTTTTATTTAATTTAAAAATATATCACTCCATATATAATATTTTTTTTATTATTTGGTAGATTTTTCAACCCGACTATACACGGGTTTTTTAAAGATACGACGTTTTTGGTATTTAATAAATAAAATTACGTTTATTTAGTATATAACTTTTTTATTATTTGGTAGATTTTTCAACCCGACTATACACGGGTTTTTTAAAGATACGACGTTTTTAGTATTTAATATACAAAAATACATTTATTTAATCTGTGTAATACACATGGTTTTTAAAGATATAACTCTTTTTTTATATCTATTCAACACGTGTAATATACGGGTTTTTAAGGATGTAATTTTTTATTATTTGGTAGATTTATTCAACCTGATTATACACGGGTTTTTTTAAAGATACAACCTTTTTAGTATTTAGTATACAAAATTACATTTATTTAATCTGTGTAATACACATGGTTTTTAAAGATATAATTTTTTTATTATTTGATATATAAAATTATATTTATTTAACCCGTACAATATACAAGGTTTATAAAGATATAAGTTTTTATTATTTAATATATAAAATTACATTTATTCATCCCGTGTAATACACGAGTTTCTAACCTAGTTAACTTATATAACATAACCACTTTAACCGTATTTTACTACACACCTCCTACAAACTTTTTCATCTACACAAAAAGATCTCTCGTCACCATGTTTCCAAATAACAACAACATCAACGCGTTTAGCCCAAATCACCTGATTTTTGCTCAACATGAAGCGATGGACCCTGAGAACCTGTACCGAGCAAACCCACAAACAGGAGAAGCATAGTACCATCCGATCATGCCTACTCCACTATCCCCGCAAATGCTTATACCGGGTTTCATGTTTTACTCGCGAATGCCAATTCGACTCAAAATTCTTCAGGATCCCCGTTTCTGCCAAAATCTTCACAATCCATACTCGAAACCCAAAGTTTTCTCGAAATCCAACCCGTAACCGAAACCCAAGAGACTTCGTCCAAGATTCATGGACATCGTAAGAAGGATTCGAAACAAAAGTGTGCGCTGAAGAGGTCGAGAAGTGGACACCTACCAAAGAGTTGGGTTTGTCACGGGCGTGGCTCGATGTTTCGGAAGACTTGAGTATTGGTAATATTTTTTTAGTCAACTAAATTTATACATTTAATTTCTCTCGCATGTAATATATGTTTTTTTCTAGTGGTTATATTTGTTTTCTCGCATATAATATTTTTTTTTTGTAAATTAACTTTATAATATTATTTATTAGGGAGTGACTAAGAGGGGTCGTTTATTGGAGGCGTTTTCGTACGAAATTTTTCGCCACAATGGGTGGCAGTGAATACCGTACAAATGATTCATTCTCGAGCAAGTGGACCGCTACGAGAACAAAGATCTCCAACTTCAATAGCATTTACAATAGCATGACAAGCAATTGCCCACGAGCAAGTGGTGGAAGTGATATGGATGTCATGACCGCGGTCCATAATGAATTTAGACTCCAATACAGATGCGGATTTTCAATGATACCTTCTTGGGAGCTTCTTCACCATTCTCCAAAATGACATCTTGTACCACCATTTAACCCAAATACCACCCGAAATGATCGTCTAAACGCTCGAACTCAACCTCTACCACACCCAACTCTTAAGGTGCGTCGGACGCTCGTTCGACTTTAAACCTAAACGCCGACAACGACGAATTCGATTTTTAAGAACCACAAGAGTTGGCATGCCCGCGAGGGAGAGATAGAAGCAAAGCCACTACAGGAAGGGCCGATCAACTTCTACAAATCCCTCGGGTCCATCCACTAATCTATCTGGTCGATCAAGATTGGATGAGTTAGAAGCGCAAATCTAACGTTTAGCCACACCAAAGGAAGAAGTGACCGAATACCTTAAAGAAAAACAAATGCGAGAAGATTTCAAGTTTCTTGAAAAAGACTTTTCGCATTGCTCGCCAGCGGACCAGGCAATCTTTCAAGCTAAGAAGCAGCGAATCCGAGCAAAATATCTAAACATGGACTAGGAGTTTTTTTTTAATTGGTTGGTTTCGTGTTTTTTTATTTATGTTTTGTAAGTTCTTTTTTATTCTACTTTATTGGTAATTTTTTTTAAAGTCTTAAAGTGTTTTTTTAATAAGGTTATTTTAATTTAAATTTATTATATGTTTATAGATTAAAAAAAATTAAATTAAAAATAATGATTGATTAATTTTGTCAGGGACTTGATGAGGCTTTATCCAACTGCAAGCCAGTTTCACAAAAGAGGCCCATGTATAGTTGTCGCTGACGTGTTGCAGATGTGGTGTGATAAATGCATATCACATTATAAGTGTGACCGAAAATACAACTAGAAGACCATATTAGCAATCTAAAGGTATTGCTAACTAGAATATGTTGTACATAATAAATCATATAAATAAAATATGGCGAGTACCCAGAAGTTACTAGACAAATATATGTTCACCATATGGCGTGACCAAATAGGTCATCTGATAGCATCATAATGTGCTAAATAATCAAAAGTACTAACTAGTATCCTTTGAGTAACGTGGAAACATTGCTTCCAAAGCACTTATCATATGTACATTGATATGGAGCGTTATCATTTGACATGGTTTCAACGCTGCTTTTAGACTAAGTAGTTATAAGGACCATTGTTAGGTACACTGTGAAGTATAGTTAGAGGCATATTTAGTTGAGATAAAATTTGTCTTTAATGCTAATCTAATGAATTCAAAACCAACCGCTGATCACAAATACTCCCCACTACAACCGGCCTCTAGAAGAGAACCAAAAATTATTTGCCTGTGCGATATATGTACCAATATCGCTAGCATAACTCTCCAAAATAGGACATGTATACAACACGAAATGTTGATTACTAAATAAGACAATATTACAAGTCTTATGGGAGGTTGGATAAGGAAAGAAAAGACTGGTAATAGAATAAAAAACATGGAATGGAATGCATCATAAATAAATTTTGACCCGAAAGTGGTCAATATGAATTTGAAGTCCAAGAGAGCGTGAATTTGAAAATACTAGCAAATAGATTACTTCACAAACACAAATAGAGTGACAAAGTCGCCTGCTCGAATTGAAATAATCACAAAATTATTAAAATATTGAGAAAATGTGGGAGATAAATCGGTCCCAAAAGATAAACCCATGTACACAAAATGAGAAGAATAACGCAGTTGGTAGAACCCCGAAAGTGGTTGCATACGTTTACTGACTTTAGGATTCATGTGGCCCGCGTCCAAGAGGCCTGAATCCTAATGCGGGCCGCGTACAACACCTAGATGCAGAATTCTTGGACAGATTCAATGTTTGAGCTTGTAAACGATCTTGTGAGCATTAATTGAAGCATGGGCGCCCTCTACATGTCCCCTAGCACCTTAGGACACCTGCTGATCATCCATGAGCAATCCTAGAGTGAGTTGTAATGATCTTGAGCTAAGTTTTTCACTATAAAAGGCATGGTAGTGTTCCATTGTGAAACACACCTCACACCTGCCTTCTGATCATTTCTGGAGCTCTCAAGTATTCTCCTAACATCCTTAGTCGTGCACCAAGCTTCTGTAAGTGTGCCTACCCTTTTATGGCTTAGTTTTTGCTTAGTTTAGCTTAAAAGTCAATCCGCCGTAATTAACGATTGACTTTGTGATAAATCACAAATGGTCCAGTGGTTTGTCGAAACAAAGATAGTTATATGATGGTAATCATGTGGGCTTTAAACCCCTAAAAGGGCACCCTCTGATTCCCACTCTAACTAGTCCGAATGTCGAGTCAAACGTGCTTAGAAAAAGTCAACAGAAATGCTATTTTGCAATTTCATGCATAATCTGTAAAGTAGATGATGTGTAACCTGTTTAAACACTCATAAAACATGATAATATGTATATTAACTAGTCTAAGCTTGTTTGATCCGACCATTTACTGTTTTGACCCGGTTCGGAGCCGAAAGTCGCAAAGCTTTGACTTTTGCATTGACTTCAGTTCTGACCCGTTAAAGTATGATTTAGATATGCCTTAGGACTCTCTTAGGACCAGGTTACATGATGGTATAACCCTCTGTGACCGGTTCGTTGTTTGTCCGAGTCTTTTACACATTTCCGTTAAATGCTTAAAAGTTGACCGTAACGCCCTTTTTAATTTAAAACGAGAATTTCGGACATGTGAAAGAACCATAACCTTAGTTACTGATTTCTAAGCATGTCCCTAAAATTTCACGTCAATCCGAGGTCCAGAATAGGAGTTATGCTAAATAGCGCAAATTACGGAAACTTTAGTAATTAAATAGCGCAATTAGCATAACGCCTATCTAAACCCAGATTTCGACACCAAAACTTTTACACACTGATGTAAAATAATATTTTGGGATTTTTAAAGATTTTTAATTATTTTTAACCTGCTCATAACCTGCGGTTATGGCAACGGTTCGGTAAATACCGAATATACCCTTTTCGGCCATAACTTGAGTTCTACAAGGTCTTTTGACCCGATTCCAGTTGCTACTGATTTTAAATAATAAATAAAGTATTTTAGACTTTATAAACTGTTCGGGAAACTCAGATTTCCTGTAGAACTCAGAAACCTCTTTTATAATCTTTAAAAAGACCGAAATACCCCTACGGGGCATACAATGGATTTAAACTCGTTACGGGCATTATGGAAGGTATCCTACTGATACCACAACCTCTTTAAAGCATATTGACTTAGGAAACCAGTGTAGGACTCTTACGGTTACCCGTTACGCCATTTGCGCGCACGGTTCGGCTTATGTAACTAGTTTACATAAACTAGCCGAAACGGGTCAAACCATATTGTTTTGACCCCAAAATCCAGAGTGTGGTTATTACACCCATATAAAACAAGTCTTCAAACTTGTTGGGTCCGAATCACATTCCATTCACGGTTTTCGCCTTTCACGCGATTAAACCGTAACTATCTTTTGAAACTGGCCGGTCTAAGCTACGGCTAAATTAAAGACCCGTTAGGATTCTAATAGGTTATTTTAAACCTCCATTCCAGAATAGGAGACTAGTAAAAGCTATCTGCAATTTATTTCGATTAAGGATTTATATTTGCAAAGGTAAATACTTTTAACTTATTTTCCGTTATACGGGCTTGGGTTACGGTATATAGTATACCGCTTGATCGGGCATCAAATTCTCCACAGTTAAGTGGGTAATTGAATAAATTTGATCGGCTCGTTTAAACAGTCTTGTTACTTAAAAGCCTTTGGGGGGTTAATGACCATGTCCCGGATATCCCTGGCATCATTTTACGAAATGGCCACGACCTAAGCGCGGAGTGTAGGCGTACACTCGTCAGTGCATAAATAGTCGATGTGGTGTTTCTATTGATCTTTAACCCGGACTTGATCCGGGCTACTGAACGCATAAGGAACATGTAATTCGTTCACAAGATTATATATTTAAATAATTCTCCCAAGTTATAAAAGAGTTTGTGCCTTGTGCATTCAAATCAATTTTTAATAAACATTTTCAAAAGTGTCGGTTGAATGTATTTACCAGTGTAAACTGACGTATTTTCCCAAAAAGATTAAATGCAGGTACTAAACGAAATTGGCTGGCTATATTCTCCTTAGCATCATAAAGAGTCTCGCAAGCTTAAGATGCCTTCGTCTGTTGAACAAAACATATATTTTTATTTGATCCCCTGTGGATACTTTTCGACTATTCGTAATACATTTGATATTACAAACAATGGTTGAAATATAATTATCTTTATGCTTCCGCTGTGCATTCATATATATTGTGTGGTTTGACTATATTGTTGCCAACTACGTCACGGTAATCCCCCACCGGGCCCACCGGTGAGACACGTGGAAATCGGGGTGTGACAGGTTGGTATCAGAGCCAACACTGAGTCTAGACAAGAACATAGGACAAATTTGAATTGTTATTCCAGTTTGTCTTTTTATTGTTTATTGTTATTTAATGTTTTGAAAGCAGGAAATATGCCACCAGCAATCAGACGAGGAAGAGGAGGAAGAGGCATAGGGACGATCATTACTCACAATGATCACGTGGCTGGACCTTCGAAAATGCGAGCTCCTTCCAGTACAAGGAGTGAAGAACCACAGAGACGAATAAGAAACCTCTTTGAACCTGCGAGACATTCTACCTCGCATAGCTCAACACCCTCATACCGTCATTCTTTTGGTCCAAACTCAGAAAATGACCCCAATAACCCTCAACCATCATTTATACCTCTCCAACGATCTGCTTCGCACCGTTCTTATGGCGATCCTTCACCTTTCTTCGTAGGACAGTTTAACCCGGCGGATTATGTCCAAGAGCCAATAGGGTATAACCCTTTAGGACCAGAGGATCACTTTTCTGAAGATAATGCCGTGGATATGGACGAGGATACAGATCCCGTCGAGCCTGCAAGGGGTACTCCCAACCATCCAATCGAGATTTCTGATGGGTCATCCTTTCATGGAACACCCTATCAAGGTCCCGATAGTTATCAGGCGAGGTTTGACCAATGTAATTGGTACTTCACACCATCTCATCGCTTCTCGCCTCATGACCAACAACAACAACAGGATCCTTCTGAGGATTCGCGGTTTGTGGCAGTTACGCCACCGCCACCGCCACCGGTTCAACCAGTAATTCCAGATCCGCCAAGGCGTAGAAGATCAGGCGCGCGGATGTCCACCCGAGGAGGGGAATTCCATTTCAACACCCCTCGCCACTCGAGTGCGAGTCACTTTCCGTCAGTGCCTGAAGAAGAACCACAATTAGGGGAACCTTCTGGTCACCCTGTAGAGGTGAATTCTGCACCAGTTGCACCACCTCCGCCACCATTCGGATATGACAATCCGATACCAGCGTACGGCGGTTCCACCGTGGTAGCGGCTAATTACAATGCTCTCCGTGGAACCTCTTGGAGACCAGATTACTCCGCTCATGGGTATCCAATACCTCCTAGACCTCCGGTTCAGCAACCGTCGCAGCAGCCACGTTCTTCTCCACCGGAGCAAGAAGAAATACTCCACCGTTTAAACCGTGTGGAACGAGACTTCGAACAAGAACGTAAGAGTAATCGTGGATTTCTCAAGGGCCTAGCAAACCTACTAAAAGGGAGGAAAAAACAAGACCATTAGTCTCCTTATGTATTGTTGTATTTGCAATTTAGTCCCTGCGTGGACATTTATCGTATTTCAGTCCCCACGTGGACTTATCTTTTTGTCCCTGCGCGGACATCTATCTTGTATTGGTCCCTGCATGGACTTGTTTTTCTATAAACCTCTGCGTAGGTATTTATTTATTTAAAAAGTCCCGTTTAGGGCAGCGTGTAACCATATTTGAAATTTATGGAATGTTATGTTACAAATTTCATTTTTGTTATTATTATATATGAAATAAATCAAAAATCATTCCTTTTAAATTAATCTGCCTAAATAAAGAATCTTAAGAGTGAAACCTAGCCAGGTGTCTTTATAAGACCTGGCCAAGACGGTAAGACCTGATTAAAAGATTCAGATTCCAAGTTAACCTCTGTAATCATGTTAACGTTCATGGCAGATGTGATTCGTTAAAATCGCACGCGTCATTCTTATATAAGAATCCTTCTAAGGATTCCAAAGCCCAAATTAATGATTTATAAATCATGGGTTAAATCATCAATAAAGATGATCATTTATTAAACATCCATTAGCGATATAATGCCTACGGGCCAAACTTATTAAACATCCATTAGTGATGTAGTGCCTACGGGTCAAACTTATTAAACATCCATTAGTGATGTAGTGCCTACGGGCCAAATTTATTAAACATCCATTAGTGATGTAGTGCCTACGGGCCAAATTTATTAAACATCCATTAGTGATGTAGTGCCTACGGGCCATACTTATTGTTATATAAGACAAAAGGCAGTTGTAGTCTATGACTCCCTGTCAGAAAAGGTAAAAGGACTACGGTTCAAACCTTAATGCCTTGATTCTCTGTAATCCCGGCTAATATTATAAAAACGTCCTCGTGACTAGGCTTTTATGCCACTAACAATATTGTTATATTTAGGATAAGTTATATTCAAATCCTAAATAAAAAGTGAGTAACAAATTAACCAGATATGGTCTCTGTTTACCATGGTTAATGAATTGCCATAAAAGACAATTCCATAATAAACTCCTAAATAAAACTTTTTTGTTATCTTCTGTAGCAGATTCAAGTTACAATGGCTGATTCCAATGAAGTGAATAGTCACTCGAAAGAAGATGAAAACGATAATGCCCAGATTCATTTGACGGGCGCGGAATTGAAAGCTCTTGTCGACGGTGCTGTTAAGGCAGCTCTGGATCGACAGTATGAAGAGTATACTGAGTCCCGGAGCAGAACCATATGTAAACCACACTCAAAGCCAAAAACCCACTCAAAATCACACAGCAAACCACCGTCTAAGCCTAAAAAGGACGATGATAATCACTCATCCAATGAAAACAGTGTCCGTCCAGAAAAAGTGTATACTGATGCATCTCGCGCCAGGGGCTGCACCTACAAGTATTTTGTATCTTGCAAACCCCGAGATTTCACTGGGGAGAAGGGTGCGGTAGATTGCATGATGTGGTTAGACGAGATGGACACCGTGGTGGACATCAGTGGCTGTGCAGAGAGAGACGTGGTAAAGTTTGTTTCACAATCATTCAAGGGCGAGGCCCTGGCTTGGTGGAGGTCGTTGGTTCAGGCCTCGGGGAAGTCTGTTTTATACAGCATGACGTGGGAGGAATTCATTTCTCTCATCAAAGAAAATTTCTACCCTCAACATGAGGTTGAAAAGATCGAATCCGACTTCCTATCGTTGGTTATGACAAACCTTGACTGTCAAGCTTACCTCACGAGCTTCAACACGATGTCCCGGTTGGTTCCGTATCTGGTAACCCCGGAGCCAAAGAGAATAGCTCGTTTTATCGGTGGGTTAGCCCCCGAGATAAAGGCAAGCGTAAAGGCCTCTCGGCCAACGACCTTTAGATTTGTAGCCGACATATCTTTGTCCCTCACTCTGGATGCGGTCCGACAAAGATCGCTGAGGAACAAAGAGGCTGAGAAGAGAAAGCGTGAAGATGATACTTCACGAAGGTCGGGCAAGAAGCACCGTGGAAACGGTGACAACAAGAGAGGGTCTGAGTCAAGGAAGGATGGGCAACAGTCTGGTGAGAAGCCCAAGTGCAAGAATTGCAAGAGACACCATTATGGAAAGTGCAGACTCGAATCAAACTCGCAGACTCAGTCAAAGTCATTTGCTTGCGGGTTATGCAAGTCCAAGGACCACAAGACCGTGGATTGCAAAAAGATAAAGGATGCAACTTGCTACAGTTGCAACGAGAAGGGGCACATTAGAACCAACTGCCCTAAAACTTCCAAGAAGCCTGAAGAGGCCAAGAAGACCAATGCGAGAGTCTTCAGGATGGATGCGAAAGAAGCAGTGCTAGACGATAACGTGATCACAGGTACTTTCCTCGTAAATGATATCTTTGCAAGAGTACTTTTTGATTCGGGCGCTGATAAGTCTTTCGTAGATCATAAATTTTGCAAATTGCTGAATATGCCTGTCAAAACCTTAAATGTGAATTATGAGGTAGAGCTAGCAGATGGCACCATAGAAACCGTCTCCACTGTGTTAGATGGATGTGTGATATCCATTAAGAACCACTCTTTTCCTCTATCTCTACTTCCCTTTAAATTGGCCGGTTTTGACATAGTATTGGGTATGGACTGGTTATCTCACAACCAGGCCCAAATCGTCTGCAACAGAAAGCAAGTGGTGATAAAGACTCCGTCTGGTGACTCGCTTCCATTCGGGGAGATACCCAGTATGGATTGCCTGAGCAAGTGACTATGCTCAAGGCTTCAAAATGTCTAAAGAAGGGTTGTGTCATCTACATGGCACAGGTGATTTTTGATGAGCCTAAACCGAAGATAGAAGACATCCCCGTCATTTCGGAATATCCAGAAGTTTTCCCTGAGGATCTACTTGGTCTGCCACCAGATAGGCAAGTGGAATTCAGGATTGATATCATCCCTGGAGCAGCACCTGTTGCTAGAGCACCTTACAGGTTAGCACCAACCGAAATGAAGGAGTTGAGGACCCAACTGGATGAACTGCTAGCTAAAGATTTCATTAAACCTAGTTCGTCTCCTTGGGGAGCACCAGTCCTGTTTGTCAAGAAGAAGGACGGATCGATGCGCCTGTGCATCGATTATCGCGAGCTTAATAAAGTCAAGATAAAGAATAGATATCCTTTGCCGAGGATCGACGATTTGTTCGATCAGTTACAAGGGGCAAGTTATTTCTCGAAGATTGACTTGAGGTCAGGCTACCATCAACTGAAAGTCAGAGATGAAGACGTACATAAAACCGCATTTAGGACTCGTTACGGTCACTATGAGTTCCTAGTGATGCCTTTTGGGCTCACTAATGCACCGGCTGCGTTCATGGATCTCATGAATCGCGTCTGCAAGCCGTACTTAGACAAATTCGTCATCGTTTTCATCGACGACATTCTTATCTACTCTAAGAACCAAGCTGACCATGAGAAACACCTTCGCTGTATTCTCAAACTCCTGCATCATGAGAAACTCTATGCCAAATTCTCTAAGTGCGAATTCTGGCTTCGAGAAATCCAATTCCTTGGACATGTTGTCAGCAAGCGTGGTATCCAAGTGGATCCCGCTAAAGTAGAAGCTGTCATGAATTGGCAAGAGCCAAGGACGCCTACAGAGATTCGTAGTTTCCTGGGGTTAGCAGGATATTACAGGCGTTTCATTGAAAATTTTTCAAGGATTGCTGCACCCCTAACTTCCTTGACTAAGAAGAAAGTAAAGTTCGTTTGGGGCCTAAGCAGCAAGAGTCCTTTGATACACTGAAGCAAAAGTTGAGCAACGCTCCTGTACTGACATTGCCTGAAGGTACCGAAGAGTTCGTAGTTTACTGCGACGCATCACACACTGGCATGGGATGTGTGCTTATGCAGAAAGGCAAGGTTATTGCCTATGCTTCGAGACAGTTAAAGGTGCATGAAAAGAATTACACCACCCATGACTTGGAGCTGGGTGCCGTTGTGTTCGCACTAAAACTATGGAGGCATTATATGTATGGTATCAAGTTTGTGATCTATTCGGATCATAAGAGCCTTCAACATCTGTTTAATCAGAAGGAATTAAACATGAGGCAACGCCGTTGGATGGAGACTTTAAATGATTATGATTGTGAAATCAGATATCATCCCGGCAAGGAGAATGTAGTCGCTGATGCCTTAAGTCGAAAGGAAAGGGTGAAACCCATCCGAATCAATGCCAAGAGCATTGAAGTCGAGAATAATTTGATTGAAAGGTTGTTAGCTGCACAGAGAGAAGCTGTGTTGGAAGCTAACTATCCTAAAGAAAATCTAGGAGTAACTGAGGAGCAGTTAACTCTTAGCAAGGACGGAATTTTACGATTAAGTGGACGAATATGGGTTCCAATTTATGGAGGACTACGAAATGTTATCCTCCAGGAAGCCCATAGTTCCAAATATTCTGTTCACCCGGGAGCTGATAAGATGTATCAGGATCTAAAGGCAAATTATTAGTGGATAGGCTTGAAAAAGTCTGTAGCCGCTTATGTAGCCAAATGCTTGACTTGTGCGCAAGTCAAAGCTGAGCATCAAAAGTCGTCTGGCTTGCTACAACAGCCTGAACTTCCCGAATGGAAGTGGGAATGTGTAACTATGGATTTTATTACCAAGTTACCCAAGACGAGGAAAGGAAATGATACAATATGGGTTATAGTTGATAGACTGACTAAGTCAGCACATTTCTTACCCATCAAGGAGACTTATAGCTCCGACATGTTAGCCCAGTTGTACGCTGATAAGATTGTAGCCTTACATGGCATACCTGTGTCTATTATCTCTGACCGAGATACTAGATACACGTCTCATTTTTGGAAAAGCTTCCAGCAATCTTTGGGCACACGTTTGAATTTTAGTACGGCTTACCATCCATAGACAGACGGTCAGAGTGAGCGTACTATTCAAACGTTGGAAGACATGCTACGTGCATGTGCTATCGATTTGGGTGGTAGTTGGGATAAGAACCTACCATTAATCGAATTCTCCTACAACAATAGCTACCATACCAGCATTAAGGTTGCGCCTTTCGAGGCATTATACGGTAGAAAGTGTAGATCGCCTGTTTGTTGGGCGGAAGTTGGAGATGTCCAATTATCAGGACCAGAGATAGTCTTCGAAACGACGGACAAGATTGTCCAGATTCGAGACCGTCTCAAGGCTGCCCAAGATAGGCAGAAGAGTTACGCAGATCCAAATCGTAAAGATTTTCACTTCGAAGTAGGTGAAAAAGTGTTACTTAAAGTATCACCCTGGAAAGGGGTGATGCGTTTCGGTAAGAAAGGCAAACTAAGCCCGAGATACATAGGACCTTTCGAGGTTATCGAACGTGTCGGGTCAGTTGCCTATAAGTTAAACTTACCGGAGGAGCTCAATGGAATTCACAATGTGTTCCACATCTGCAATCTGAAAAAGTGCTTCGCTGACGAATCACAGGTAATACCCCATACAGATGTGCATATAGATGAGAGCTTAAAATTTGTGGAAAAACCTTTGTCGATTGAAGATCGACAGGTAAAGAAGCTTCGAAGGAAGCATGTACCCATAGTAAAGGTCAAATGGGATGCCCGTAGAGGTCTCGAATTCAAGTGGGAGGTTGAATCCATGATGAAAGAAAAATACCTTTATTTATTTCAGTAAATCTCGGGTCGAGATTTATTTTAAGGGGGTGAGGATGTAACACCTCGAAATTTTATGTCCAATAATGTATTGACACATGTCTTGAGTTTACACGTGGCATTTAGATGCTAAATAAAGGACTAAAGATGACAAACCTTGAAAGTATGTAAATTCGAGGGTTAAAAATGTCAACGAGGGGTAAATATACTGTATAGTCACCCTAAATGATGCTCGTACCTTCAAACGAATAAATCATGGATCGTACGGAGCGAAACGCAGGAGAAAGTGAGAGATTACAAGCTACAGGGGTTAATTGTGTCAACATGTTTAATTTATACCTCTGAGTGACCCTTTGACGAACCCGAGGCTTTGTAACAATGAAATACGCTCACTAGAATATACGATATAAATTTCGCGAAGTTCCGTTTTAAAACGAGAAAGTTATGATCAAATTCGTATGCGAGGGGTTATAAGCGTCAACAATAAAAGTTAAGGCTTTTCGGATGGAAATTAAACTAATCGGGGACTTAACAATGCGGGTAAAAGTCACGAGGCCCTTAATTGTAAATAATCGAGGGCCAAATCGCAAAGTTACCCCTTCGAAACCGAAAGGTCGGGTTAATCATTACAAAAGATTTGAAAATCTTGGAATTTGACCCTCAGGCGGGCCGCGTTAAGGATATGGTTGAGCTAATGCGGGCCGCGCGCCAGTTGAAGATACGTTTATTGACTTTAGGATTCATGCGGCCCGCGTCCAAGAGGCCTGAATCCTAATGCGGGCCGCGTAGAACACCCAGATGCAGAATTCTTGGACAGATTCAATGTTTGAGCTTGTAAACGATCTTGTGAGCATTAATTGAAGCATGGGCGCCCTCTACATGTCCCCTAGCACCTTAGGACACCTGCTGATCATCCATGAGCAATCCTAGAGTGAGTTGTAATGATCTTGAGCTAAGTTTTTCACTATAAAAGGCATGGTAGTGTTCCATTGTGAAACACACCTCACACCTGCCTTCTGATCATTTCTGGAGCTCTCAAGTATTCTCCTAACATCCTTAGTCGTGCACCAAGCTTCTGTAAGTGTGCCTAACCTTTTATGGCTTAGTTTTTGCTTAGTTTAGCTTAAAAGTCAATCCGTCGTAATTAACGATTGACTTTGTGATAAATCACAAATGGTCCAGTGGTTTGTCGAATCAAAGATAGTTATATGATGGTAATCATGTGGGCTTTAAACCCCTAAAAGGGCACCCTCTGATTCCCACTCTAACGAGTCCGAATGTCGAGTCAAACGTGCTTAGAAAAAGTCAACAGAAATGCTATTTTGCAATTTCATGCATAATCTGTAATGTAGATGATGTGTAATCTGTTTAAACACTCATAAAACATGATAATATGTATATTAACTAGTCTAAGCTTGTTTGATCCGACCATTTACAGTTTTGACCCGGTTCGGAGCCGAAAGTCGCAAAGCTTTGAGTTTTGCATTGACTTCAGTTCTGACCCGTTAAAGTATGATTTAGATATGCCTTAGGACTCTCTTAGGACCAGGTTACATGATGGTATAACCCTCTGTGACCGGTTCGTTGTTTGTCCGAGTCTTTTACACATTTCCGTTAAATGCTTAAAAGTTGACCGTAACGCCCTTTTTAATTTAAAATGAGAATTTCGGACATGTGAAAGAACCATAACCTTAGTTACTGATTTCTAAGCATGTCCCTAAAATTTCACGTCAATCCGAGGTCCAGAATAGGAGTTATGCTAAATAGCGCAAATTACGGAAACTTTAGTAATTAAATAGCGCAATTAGCATAACGCCTATCTAAACCCAGATTTCGACACCAAACCTTTTACACACTGATGTAAAATAATATTTTGGGATTTTTAAAGATTTTTAATTATTTTTAACCTGCTCATAACCTGCGGTTATGGCAACGGTTCGGTAAATACCGAATATACCCTTTTCGGCCATAACTTGAGTTCTACAAGGTCTTTTGACCCGATTCCAGTTGCTACTGATTTTAAATAATAAATAAAGTATTTTAGACTTTATAAACTCTTCGAGAAACTCAGATTTCCTGTAGAACTCAGAAACCACTTTTATAATCTTTAAAAAGACCGAAATACCCCTACGGGGCATAAAATGGATTTAAACTCGTTACGGGCATTATGGAAGGTATCCTACTGATACCACAACCTCTTTAAAGCATATTGACTCAGGAAACCAGTGTAGGACTCTTACGGTTACCCGTTACGCCATTTGCGCGCACGGTTCGGCTTATGTAACTAGTTTACATAAACTAGCCGAAACGGGTCAAACCATATTGTTTTGACCCCAAAATCCAAAGTGTGGTTATTACACCCATATAAAACAAGTCTTCAAACTTGTTGGGTCCAAATCACATTCCATTCACGGTTTTCGCCTTTCACGCGATTAAACCGTAACTATCTTTTGAAACTGGCCGGTCTAAGCTACGGCTAAATTAAAGACCCGTTAGGATTCTAATAGGTTATTTTAAACCTCCGTTCCAGAATAGGAGACCAGTAAAAGCTATCTGCAACTTATTTCGATTAAGGATTTATACTTGCAAAGGTAAATACTTTTAACTTATTTTCCGTTATACGGGCTTGGGTTACGGTATATAGTATACCGCTTGATCGGGTATCAAATTCTCCACAGTTAAGTGGGTAATTGAATAAATTTGATCGGCTCGTTTAAACAGTCTTGTTACTTAAAAGCCTTTGGGGGGTTAATGACCATGTCCCGGATATCCCTGGCATCATTTTACGAAATGGCCACGACCTAAGCGCGGAGTGTAGGCGTACACTCGTCAGTGCATAAATAGTCGCTGTGGTGTGTCTATTGATCTTTAACACGGACTTGATCCGGGCTACTGAACGCATAAGGAACATGTAATTCGTTCACAAGATTATATATTTAAATAATTCTCCCAAGTTATAAAAGAGTTTGTGCCTTGTGCATTCAAATCAATTTTTAATAAACATTTTCAAAAGTGTCAGTTGAATGTATTTACCAGTGTAAACTGACGTATTTTCCCAAAAAGATTAAATGCAGGTACTAAATGAAATTGGCTGGCTATATTCTCCTTAGCATCATAAAGAGTCTCGCAAGCTTAAGATGCCTTCGTCTGTTGAACAAAACATATATTTTTATTTGATCCCGTGTGGATACTTTTCGACTATTCGTAATACATTTGATATTACAAACAATGGTTGAAATATAATTATCTTTATGCTTCCGTTGTGCATTCATATATATTGTGTGGTTTGACTATATTGTTGCCAACTACGTCACGTAATCCCCCACCAGGCCCACCGGTGAGACACGTGGAAATCGGGGTGTGACACATACAAAACCCGAGAAGTGGTTGAATACAAACACCTAGAAATTGTTGATAATATAACCCTTAGAATAGGTTATTAATAAAATCACATAAGAGATAATGAAATCCTTGAAGAGGATAATGGAGTTCTAGAAAAAAACTTCGGTACCAAACAAATATGAGATCTCAATGAAACTATGTACATAATAGTACATTACAGAACTAGAATCAAACACGTGTAAAATGATATGTTTGCAAATGCTATAGCAATAAATGTAATCCATGAAAAAGATTATTTACATAAAACTCTGTAAGAGTGTATACACAGAAATAGCCAAAATGGCTAGATAACTTAAAGGTCAAATTAAGTTCACTCGATAAAATAAACGTTTTCGAAAGTGCAATTCGAAACACACATAGACGTCAAACCAGTAGGTTATAAATGGGTGTCTTCAATTAAAAGAAACTTAAAGAACAAGATTTTGTGTTGTGAGGCACACCTTGTAACATAATGGTTTTTTCCAAATCTCATAAGTTGTATATGAGGAAACGTATTCCCTAGTAGTGGATGTGATAATCTTCAGATGTTTTAGTGGCCTCGCAATCTCAGAATGACTTTAGATAAAACTTATGGATGTCATTACCTTATACTTATGCGAGACAATGGAAAGTAGACGTCTATAGAAAAATACCCGAAGGATTAAAAAAGCCCGAAGCATTATAAAACAATAATCCATATGGGTGTTATAAATCTCAAGAGATTTTCATAAAATATCAAGGAAATTGGTCGTATGTGCTACAATAGACAAAGTTGCTAGATTGAAAAAATGAGGAACATAATTTTGATAAAATGAGTCATATCTATTCGTCCAAATTCTACTTTTATAGTTCATATAATCACAATTTACAATGGTGATGTAAACGTTATCTAGTGGAATTATCAAACTAGAGAGAAAATTTCGAAAGACCTTACACAACATAATTATTTCTCAGTCAGCAATTTGAGTACGTGTATAATATTTTTGCTCATTAATTAAACTACAACCAGAGGATTTTATATGGATAAAACTCATTTTTTGAGTACACTAATAGTTGTTCGACCGCTTGACATAGAAACAGATTATTACCATCTCTAAGGAAAGGGTGGAGAAACACTTGGTCTAGAAGTACCGTAATTAATTGCAAACAGAGTGTTGATTTATCTTGCAAATAAAATGACACCTGAAGATGCATTTTCTAGATACCTCTATTCTAACCTAACAAGTTACATTTTTAAAATTTCCCTTCACTAAGTTTTTTCCTATTGTGTTTTCTTAGTAATGTTTTTAACGAGTCAAGATAATTGATCCAGTAGCATAAGTGATCTCTAAGGCCCTAAAGATTTAATATCATCCTAAAGAATGTTCTTAGTTATGTACAATGCAAAATACACTCCTTTTCATTAGCTATTGTTTTGTCCCACTGGGTTTTTCCTAGCAAGGTTTTTAAGAGGTTAATAACATAGCATATTATATGACATGAGATTCGAGACATATTATTATTCATGTGAATATATGGAGTCCCAACTATTAGATTATGATGATGAAAGATATCTACCGGACCCCATAGAGCTCAATCTCAACCCAGATACAATTTAATTATGGAAGTCAATGGTTTCAACATGTTCAACAATGGGCGGACTAGAGTCGATCAAAAGAAGCCCAATTATATTATTTAAAGATAATGCAACTTAAAGAAGCCCAAATTTTACTACAATGTACCCTGAATCACTCAAAGATTAGAACACTACATTAAAGATCAACACAAACTAAGAAATATATGTAAACTTAAGGGGAAGTAATATACACGTTGTACTCTTTTCCCTTAACTAAGTTTTGTCCCATTGGGTTTTCTTATTAAGGTTTTAATTAGGCGGCATAACTTATCCTGAAGTATTAGTTAAAAAAGGTTTTAATTAGGCGATTATTAAAAAACAAAAACAATCCCAAGCAAGATGCTTCATATTGTAGGTATAGGAAAAAAAAAAGGAAGACAAGAAAGATAAATTACATGCTATTGCTCGTTTAAAACAACTGAAGTCACTCCCTATCTTTCAGTCTAGTTCCAGCCTGTTTGCACATGAGTTAACCCATAGAAATGAAACCGCCTTGATGTCACTTAGTGCTCTTGATACTTGTTTAAGCTTTGTTTTGAAAGTAAGATCATTACATACCCGCCACCATGTCCATCAAGTCGAATCAAGGATAACATAAGTGGCCTTCTTTTTAACTTCTAAAGTATAAATATTTTGCATGTATTCCAAGAGCTCAACTACATTGACCAAGTACCTAGGTAGTGGAGTTTTAATCCATTGTTAAATTTCCGCCGAAACCAACTGTGCATATCCACACAAATCAGTAGGTGATTCGCCGATTCTTGGACAGAGTTACATAAGGCACAATATGTTGATTGTAATGGGATGTTCCTCTTGCAAAATTCTTCCCATGTTGGAATCTAGTTTAAGATGACTCGCCATAAAAAGAAACTAATTTTCTTCAAAACCCAGTTAAGCCATAGCAATGCTTTCGTCTCTGGTATGAGTGTTATCCAGTCTAGTTCCCTCCTTAGCTCACCGACCTCGAAATCACTACACTCGCCATCCATCTTCCACATCCATAAATCCGACCCCTGCTTAAGATTTACACCATCCAGAGTACTAAGTGATAGGCTGATCCCGCTACCCTATACCCACGACACCTTTCCTTACGTGATACAGTAGCGCTCTTGCACCGTGTAGTATTTTTCAGGTTTAGACGCGAACAAATCCGTGAATAAGTCATGTAAAGTGAAATCCCCTGCTCATTTATCAATTTTGAAAATTTTTTATCACCCCTCCCCATCTTTGGTCTCAGCCTTTGAATAACCTCAACCATTGCTGGAGAGTTGGACTATCTACCCATTTGCACAATATTCTTTTGGTACACCACTTAGCAATTTTTTAGAGGGATAGACGAGTGACATCTTATTCCAACCATTAGTCCCTTGTTGGTTTATGGGAGATTACCAATACCGAGACCAACTTTGTTTAATGGTGCTACCACCTTGAACCATGGAACCTAACTTACTTTGTTATTGTCCATACATCCACCAAAAAGAAATATCCGTTTAATCCTTTAAAAGTATTTAATTACTTGAAGCGGTGCATTAAATAATGATAAGTAATAAGTTGGTAGGTTGCCAAGTACCGCCTTGATGACCGTCACCCGTCCCCTGAAAGAAAGTATTCTTGCCTTCCAAAGCGTAAGTTTACTTTCAAATATTTCAATAACGGAAAGGCATCAATTTTACAATTAAGAATCGAAGCCATTTGTGAAATTTCGTCATTTCCAACCCTCACACCATACAAATGGCTTTTATAGAAGTTCCTTTAAGCTTGGATGCCAAGTAAAAGCATCTAAGTATACGTGCAAGGTTGTGAAAATTCGATTCAGACCATTCACCCACAAATAGTACATCGTTCGCATATAATTTCTAAGATAGTGTTGGGCCCATACCCGGAGTTTTGATGCCACTGAATATGCCTTGCTCATTTGCACTCACCGTTGCCACATGCAACAGTTTGATGTACCATCAATTATACATATTTATAATATGAATTTACCCCCATTTATAAGTACTTTTGAGGCAATTTATGAAGGAAACACTACCGAGAGACGGAAAGGACAATATCCCGAAGCTTCTAACATACTAAAGGATAAGCACGCCTGTGCCACCCTTGGCATGCCCGTGCTCACCTGCCCTCGACCAGCCTATAAATAGAGGCCTCATTCACCCATTTGAGACATCCCCTTCTTTGCTTTCTTGTTCCCTGGTGTGCTATAGCCCTAAGGCTATAGACTTATGCCTTCTTGGCCATGTTCTTTCTTCCTTGAAGGCTCTAGTTCCTTGGAGAAAGTGTGGATGATCCATGGAGCTTGGCTAATCAATAGTCAAGTACGCCATGACCATGATGCTTCCAAAGCCCCCTTTGCTTGGAAATGAAAGGTTGATCCTTAGGGAAGGCTTTCACGCCGACCGAAACCTCTCCAAAGCTAGGATCCCAACATCCTACCTTTGATTATCCATGTTAAGAATAAGGCATTTTTAGATTAGTTCACTAAATATATGTCATAAATGAGATTTGAGAGACACTTTGTTGCCACCGGTAAATGTGTTTCATATGGTTGTAATCTCTATGTCTTCTCATAATTTTGGATTAGTTAATCTTACTAATATAGTATTTTTATCTAGATGACTTAACATATACTAACCATGGCATCGTTAAACCATATAGGTTAATACAGTACGAACATTCTTAATGAATGTTATTTAATTACATATTAATTATACTTAGCCTAGGCCATAAAAGACCATCAATGGCAATTAAGGTTTAGATCTAGTCCATCACCTTTTTGACAGAGGATCAAATGTCACATCTGCCTTGATCATATTGATGATTTTGGATAGCTTGAAAGCTTGTCATAAGGATATTGGAGAAGAGCGATTCCTGATGGATATAGAGTATCTATCTAAAGTTGTTGTAGCAGTCTCTAAAGTACTATCGGCCAATTCTACCCCGCATTATATGTCTAAAGTCTTATTCAGGCGGGAACAACTATTTACAACATTTATTGTCCACAATAGACTTTTCTGCGCTATGATCAAACAATTCTTGCATTCACATCATTGATAAGGAAAGGTACCTTTTATGATGTCATCTTACTGTACTGCCTCCTGGGTGTTCATCTGGAAGACTCACGCGTTTGCTTCCTTGGCCTCTTCAGGCTTCTTCTGATTCCTAGGGCAGTTAGTCTTGATGTGCCTCTTCTCGTTGCAACCATAACAGGTTGCATCTTTCAGCTTCTTGCAATCCAAGGTCTTATGCTCCTTGAACTTGCAGATTCCACAAGGTAGAGGCTGAGATTCAAATCTGCATTTCCCGAGGTGGTATTTCCTACAGGTTTTGCACCTGGTCTTTTCGCCTGACTGCTGGTTGTCCTTTTTAAACCCGAAACTCTTCTTATGGTCAGAGTTCCCCTTTTTCTTCTTATCGGAGCGATGAGAATCCTCATCCTCCTTTTCACGCTTTCCATCATCAGAAGCTTTGGCAGCCTTGTTTCTGACCACATCGAGTGTGAGAGATAGTGACAGATCTGCCGCGGACCTGAATGTAGTGGGTCTCGATGCTTTCATGCTTGCCTTGATTTCTGGGGCTAGACCTCCAATAAAGCGAGCTATACGCTTTGGTTCCGGTGTGATTAAGTAAGGAACCAATCGAGACATAGTATTGAAACTTGTAAGATATGCCTGGCAATCTAAGTCCTTCATGACCAATGTCAAGAAGTCAGTCTCAATTTTCTCAACTTCATGTTGAGGACAATAATTTTCTTTGATAAGAGCAACGAACTGATCCCATGTCAGGTTATATAACGAGATTTTCCTTGTAGCCTGGATCAGTGACCTCCACCAAGCTAGGGCTTCTCATTTAAAACTCATATTTTAATTTTATCATAACCTATAGGTTTAGAGAGAAAATTAGAGCAAACCAATTACGGTAAATACACAATTTGTTTAGTGGTCTAGACGAATTCTGGTTGTTAATTTGAGTATGTTTATACAACGTTTCTTCTTCCAAATAGAAAACATATAAAACTCATTGTTAGTGCTTTATACATCTTTAAGTACATATCTCAAGATCAGATAGCAATAAATTTCGAAGCAAGAGAAAAGCTCACAACTACCATCAACAATTATCTAACTATCGTACATTGGTGATCCTTTTTAAGCGACGCCTACCTTGATTAGAAAAAGTGACCCTCTCGTTCTATAGAAATTTTTGGATATATACGTTTTTGACCCTCCGTCAGAAATCTCAAGCTTCGCCACTAACAATCACTGCAATGCTTAGTGAAAATTTGGGAATTGTTATTGATGATCAAAGAGTGGAAGTAATGTGGATATGTTGACATCCATCCGAACCATTATACTTTATCGTGTATTCGTGTTCTTGTGGTAACTTCTTTGTATCCCTTATCTACTTATTTTTATTTACAAGTGTTCGTTTTAATTGTTATAAAACCAACAAAACCTCTATGAAATTTTAGAAAAAACATTCACCCTCTTGGTTCTAACACATTCTCTCCCATCCTCCTCGACACCACATCCCTACCCGCTCAGATCTTCTACATTAACTCTCTCCATTAACTTTGTCGTAGGCGGTAGGACCACAACACTAGGGGTGTTTAAAAAAATCCGGACCCGAATTCAGATTCGGGTATGAATTTCTAAAAATTTCAGATAATCGGATTATCCGATATCCGAAACTAAAAAGAAATAGTAAATATATATCTATATGAGTACCATCACTTGGTGATGGGCCTCCATGTAGGCGGTCACGTCATCAGGGTCATCACCTTACCCAAGTGATGGGTCTGTGGGTGTGCGTGATGAGCCTCTTTTTTGTTTAATAATATTCAATATATATAAATGTAAACTTAAATTAAATACTAAAATTAATAATATAGCATACATTACATTAAAAAAAAAAAATAAAACCTAACTTAACGAAATAAAATACTACTCCTCATTGGGTTCGTTGTGTTCATAGTTCCAGATGTATTTCATCAAGTCCGTTTTAAGGTTTTCATGTATGTACTCGTCATTGGATCTATTGGCATGGTTTCTTCCTTTTCTTCCTCCGCGATGGTTATCTGTGCCGTCTACATTACAGCGTTTACAAAAAACTGAGCGGCTTCTCTCGAAGATGACGAACACCACAAAAATGAAGAAGACATTTTTTTTATTTTTTTGAGAGAGTTCGAGATTTTTTATAGAGCGTGAATGAGTTTTTTGGTAAAAAAAGAGGTTGAATGGTTTATATAATAAATTTGTTTAAAAAAACTAGCCGTTAATCAACGATATTATTCTTTAAAAATGGAACATGGGCTCGTCATTCTTATGGGTTAGCCGACGATAGCGACAGAACGGGCCCAAGGGGGCAGTGTGGTCGCCCCAAAACGAGCCTCGACAGACTGGTGCCATCCCCACACCCATTAGCCTAAGGTCCAACGTTTTTTCAATCTGAAACCATTTAGTTTCCGCTAAACCTCTAATATATTTTGTGATGTCACTTAACCAATTTTAATTGTTTGTTGTGTCGGTAAAGTTAATCACACAAACAGATGTTTATAAAGGAAAAAGTTAATTTTGAAAATCAATGAATACAATCATGTGAAATGCCACTTGGTGAGTATTCAAAGCTTGATCAGGAAGGATTCCTGAATCGACAAGTAATATCGTGCTATTATAAGTTCCCATTATGACAAATAAGTCAACAAGTATGGTATCGGTATCAAGTATGATTAAAAATGAACTTGAACCTCTATAATATTTTTTGGGTCCTAATATTAATACATAGCAAAAACTTAGTTACACATGATGTATACGGGCCGTATACAGTTATACAGCCGTATATAATAAAATAAAACTAACAAAGTCTGTGCCTTCAGACTTTGTCAGTTTTTTTCATTCCATACGAGCCGTATAACTGTATACGGCCCGTATACACCATGTGTAAATAATTTGGCTGGTCGTATACAATGGATACGAACAATGTATACGGGCCGTATAACTGTATACGGCCCGTATGAAAAGAAAACTAGATTTTACCCAAAGTATTTAATGGATTTAAGGTGTCAATCACACGAGACATTTTACAGTCGTTAGGTGGTCAAATCTTTCTAAAAGTAGAAAAAAATAAAACTTTAACAAGTAACAAAGATTGAAAAACAAAAAAAAACGTGTCGTATGACTGTAATAAAAAGGAAGGGTGAGGCATTTGATGAGAGTTGTAAGGAGAAGCGTTTTAATCACTTCTTTTCAACGGGGATGTAATGCAATGATTCTGCTAGTGGTCGGGCTTCCAATGCTTACACAGGGTGATAAACAACGCTGATATGAACCCAAACCAACTGCTTTGTCTTGAGTCGTCGGGAAAACTTTTCCTCGGGGGAGGGTGAGTAGTATTAGTCTGAGTCCATTGTGGTTCGTGAATGTTTTGAATCATCATAGAAGACGTGTCGGGTTCTGCTAGAAGAGTATAAGGATTTTGTTGGTTTGTTTCCAAGTAGGGTTTAGAATGTTTGAAGTATTCTTGGTTCAATACCAACTCTTCTGAAAGACAAGAATACAACGTTCATGTATCACAAGGAATGACCGATCTAAGGCAGGGAACCTGATTTAGGTACACAAATTCATCACCGGTTTCTACAGCACAAGCACATACACTGTTTGTTGGAAGAACCCTACACGTCTTCTGCTAGTTACTCTTTTCTTCGATTTCAACAAATCTTTCAAGGTCTTAAGTGATGGACAATTGGTTAAAAGATGTAGAAGAGTTTGTGTAGAGATCTTTACGTACAAATTTGCATCATCCTTACGGTTACAAATGAAGTATTAAAAGATGTTAGTTTCTTGACAATATGGTTTCTCGACAAATGAAGTATTATCTGTCATTGCTGCCTCTTCGGTTGGTAAAAGACATAGGATGGTTTCTAATACAGGCTCTTTTAGAGAACCGTTGGGATTCAAGGGTTTATGAGTAAAAGATGTTAGTTTCTTGACAATATGGTTTCTCGACAAATGAAGTATTATCTGTCCTTGCTGCCTCTTCGGTTGGTAAAAGACATAGGATGGTTTCTAATACAGGCTCTTTGTCAGTTGTGGTTGATTTATAGCAGGAGGTTATGAAACGAATATATGTTTATGCGAATTCACAACATCCTTGCTTTATTCTCTTTAATCCATTAAAACGATCCTTGTTTTGTCACGTACATGCGTTTAATTCCCAACATCATCTGTTCATCATTGTTCTTGAAGATGAAGATGAAGAAACGAGGGTTTATTCTCATTAATCTATTAGAACGATCCTTGACTTGAATTTGTGGATTTCGGTTGGATCAGAAAAACTTAACAAGAGAATCAACTAAAAAAATACAATTGATTACTCGGTCGAATAACCGGTCCGTTAAAATTGAGCTTCCTGATGCAACTTTCACAGTGGTACCAATGTCCTACTACTACAATCCTTCCAACGCCTGATTCCGATACAACCCTCGATGTTGATGAGTGAAAGAGTTAACATTCAGATTCAGATTCAGGAAGCAGATGTTTATGAGTGAAAGAGTTAACATTCTGATTCAGATTCAGGAAGCAGATGTTTATTAGTGTTTTTAGAAACTAACAAGGTAAACCTGAATTTTCAAAATTTTAGATACTTACTTGAATCGTTAGTAATGCTAGATGTCATTTTGGCTGAACCACAACCTATTACCATTTTTTACCATGCGTATACGGGTCGTATACTGTTTATACGACCGTATACGACTGGTAAAACAAGGACCATTCACCTCTTTCAACCTACCAAAACACCAAAATCCATACCGGTGATTGTTTATCCATACTATTCTTCATAGCCATATTCCCACTCACAAGTTGTTGATACTGAGCTTCCTGATACATATCGTTCGTAAGAAACTTTTCGTGCACTGAACCTTCAGTTGTGTACTCTTCAATCTTCTTGAGTATTTTTCTAACTTTATGCTTGCATCCACCACAGTGAATATTAACTTTGAGTGAAAGAGTTTGGAAACCGGACGGTAAAAAACGAAGTAACTGTTGGAATTTGTGGATTACAGAGGTTTTTACCATTTTTTACCATATGTATACGGGCCGTATACGGTTTATACGGCCGTATACTCTCGGTAAAATTTTTTTCTACCGATCGTATACAATGTATACGAACGATGTATACGGGTCGTATATTGTTATACGGCCCGTATACTATGGGTAAAAAATGGTAAAAATTGGTTTATTCTCTTTAATCTATTAGAACGATCCTTGTTTTGAGAACCTGATTCTGATCTAAACAATGGAATTTGTGGATCAACAGAAATAACTGAAAATAACTCGCCATTCTCTTGCACCTGTGTCCGTCACATGATAGAAGATGTGTTGGATTCTGCTAGAAGAGTATTCTGAAAGACAAGAATACAACGTTCATGTATCACAAGGAATGACCGATCTAAGGCAGAGAACCTGATTTAGATACACAAATTCATCACCGGTTTCTACAGCACAAGCACATACGCAATGAAGTATTAAAAGATGTTAGTTTATTGACAGTATGAAGCAATGAAGATTGAATATGCACTAGGGTTTTTTCTCTTCCGGTTACCAGGCCTATCATTTCCATCAGCCATTATTTGCCCTTTTTCCTTCGGTTTCTGGTTGATTTTGAGGGTGAGGGTTTTGCATTGATTCCTGCGCTCAAATCATCTGCTTCCTGAATCTGAATATGAAAGTTAACTAGACCCCTCAAGTTGTCATTCGTAACAACTAAGCGTCTGGAGAAGAGTATGTTGATATAGGAGAGTTGAACCCGACACGTCTTCTGTGATGATTCGAAACATTCCGAATAACTAGCAGAACCGATCCACTTACATTCGAATAACGCTGAGAATCCACAACGCTTATGGCCAGATTCTTTCCTTCAATCTTGGCAAAATCAATGTCTGCTTGTTTTATTATCACGAAAGTACTGAACAACCGAGATAGGCACAATAACAACAACAGCTTTCCATGATTTGGAGACTGATCGGAATCGAATCAGTGATTTTACTGGAAGCCGTTTGATTATTTCCTCATGGATCTCGAAAGGCACGTTGTCTGACATCTTGATTTTGATTACCAACTCACCATATCAATTTCTAGGTAGTTAACAACGCTAATTAGAAAAAAAAAACGTGATTCATATACACAATGGTCTCTTTGCTTCGTCCACTAGAACTATTTGTGTATGCATTCTTTTGGTAGTTAACAACGCTAATTAGAAAAAAATCTGTAAAATTAATCATATCGATTGCTATAACAGGATGGATGTGACACAAACAGATAGATAAGCTGTCACAGTTGTCAAGACTGTTTGTCGGGTTTCCAATGCTCACACAGGGTGATAAACAACGCTGATACGAACACATGTGTTTCGAAATAGGCTTTGTTCTTGGTTTAATGAAGTTACACGTAACATCTACTTATATTGAGATTTAAACAATGCCCGCCTCAACTGAGATAACGGACATCGATCAAGCTCAAAAAGAAAACTTGTGTTTCCCATAATCACAAAAGATTGCGGTTTGTATTTCGCATAGCCACCGTTTCCGTAGTAAAAAACGGTTGCGATTTGTATTTCGCATAGCCACCGTTTCCGTAGTAAAAAACAGTTGGGTTTGCACATTCAATCTTCAATACTTCATTAAAATACCACTAGTAGAAGAACCCGACACGTCTTTATGTTACGGAGAATGTTCTAGAAATTGAAGGAAAAGGAAAAGATTTGTTAAAATCGAATTTGACAACTATGACAGCTTATGAAAGGTAGCAATCACCTCCAATCATTTCCTGGTCAAATCATACACTATAAAGTTTAAAGTTATCGTGTGTTGTAGTTTGGAAAGATGACCGAATAGAGATCTGAATAACAAACTGTGGAGAACTTGTTTGTGTCGAGTTCTTCTGCTAGTTACTTTATCAACGGACTGATTGGTAACGTTACTCTACTTGTGCTCCGATTTAAGCGGCGTGTTCCGATCAACGTTGTTTAAAGGTGATGAAGAGTTTAGAAACCCTAGAATGATGGTGCTTTTACGGGAAAAAACGTGATAATTGAAAAACATCAATCTATACGGCCCGTATACAGTTATACGGCCCGTATACATTTGGTAAACATCAAAAACCTCAGAAATAAATCCATTGAGCCGTATACTTTTTATAAATCGTATACACTTGTATACGGCTCGTATAACTATATACGGGCCGTATATAATAAAATAAAAAAAACATTCTCTGCGCATTTTCCTATTCAAAAACATTCTATACGGGCCGTATATTTTGTATACGGCCCGTATACACTAGGGATGTGAAAATAAGATCTAGGGGATGTGGGAATAAGGGGAGCCTTTAATAATACCGTTTTGCAATTAAAATTTAAAGAAAGTGCTACCCCTAAGGTAAAGGGAATGCAAAATGTTTAGATTTTGCCTCTCTAGGTAAATACAAAATCATAATAATGTTTAGATTTTGGATTTAGATAACAATAATGCCATATGTTATACATAAAAAAAATGTCAGGTTCTTAGATGTCATCATGGGAGAGTGGGGGACTAAACCCCAATCTCCTCATTATGCAATTTTGCATCTTTTGTGTGCTCACCATACACTCGCCACTCACACTGTTTGACCCTTTTTTAGTTGTTCACCCATAACGGTAACATTAAAAATAGTAACAATAATTCTTTTTAATATATACAACACAAGAATAACCACAGTATATGTCTTTACGCTTCAATTTCTATACACAAAATTATCTCTACTAAGGACCCAACAATCTAAATAACACCAACAATCCTTTACACTCACAGCGTTATACCTTACATTGCGATCCTACGATTTCCCCCCAATTATTGTTTCTGTTGGCTAATGCCAAATACACTGTCAAATATAAGACGTTGTTTGCCTACATGGGGCCTTGGATATTGTGAGGCGTCTTCCGAAGTGGACTCTTATGTCGAATAAGGTTGAATCTACGAAAAGGACTAAAATACCCGATTCAAACGAATTTAGTACGATGGTTCAGATGCACGTTATAAAATTGACCCTAATGTTGAGGAAGAGTTTGAGGATGAAGCACTGGAGAAACCGCAATGCCCATCAGGAAGAACAAAGGGCTAGGAACATAGTTTTCTAGAGCCCCCAAAGAGGAACAATGTCATAACCAATTTAAAGATCTACAAATGAAGAAACATTGGACGAAGAAGATGAAGGAGAAATAAGTCATGGAGAAACATCAGATGACGGAGAAATTAAAGTAAGAAGCAGTCATGAGGGAAGACTTTAAAATCTCCTTTAGTGGATGAGAAATTACAAACTTAACAACGCCAAAAGACAAAGCAATTAAAAAATAAATATAAAATTAACTTTTTGGACTATTTCCGATTTGTGTGTGTCAGCCTTGTGCGGGGGCTATGCTAATCTTCTCTGTATCGTTTGAATTTTATCGAATGTCCCCAAAGGGACATATAAAATTAACTAAATCATTTATTAAATTCATTTGGGCCCCAATTTTTATTTAAATATATTAACTAAGGGGAAGGTTCATTTGAGAAGAATCTTCTTGCAAGAAGAAAACTAAATTAATCTAGACTCTATATTTTTTTGATCAATGGTTGTGAATCAAGATATCATTTTTGTCCACTTTTAATTAATCTTTAACTAATAAGGGTAGGATAGACAATTTATCGTATAATACTAACAAATGTTATAAACGGTTACTCAGGGGCTGTTTGGTAGCCTCTTAATGACCATTCAGATGCTACCTCTTAATGGTTTAAAACCTCTGAATGAATAAGAGGTAACCTCAGGTCTAAATGGTTAAGAGATAACCTCTGAATGGTAAATCATCACATGTCACATTCTTTTACCTTCTCATTGGTAAAATTCGTAATGGTTCTATTAAGAGGTAGCCTCTTAATGACCATTCAGAGGCTACCAAACAGGCCCTCAAAGTCTCCTTAATGCCACAATAATTTTCTCATTTTTCACCATTAATGTGTTGGGTCCTACACCAATTTTATTAGGAGTGACAAAATTATTTTAAAGTGTTGTGTCCCACATACATTTTATTATGATTCACAATTTATTTAAAAGTGTTGTGATCCTACACATTCTGTACCCTACACCATAACATTATTTTTATTGTGTAGGAAACATTGTTTTTATGGTGTAGGAAACGTTGAATATGTAGGATTATGTACAAGAATGTTTTTATTGTGTAAGGTGTACGACTATTTTATAGGATATACTCATTAAATGATTGAAGTTCATTAATTAGAATAGCAAAAATAAATTATAGACTAATTAAATGATTGGTTTAAATTACCTTTGTGCCCTTTATTCTTTTTATTCTTAATTTGTAATTTCTTCTCATTTGAACTCTCCACTATTAACTAAATCAATTAAAGATATCTCCCCTTTCTACTTTAAGAGCAGCAACACCACCTGCTACCTCCACCATCTTCACTTGCAACCACCTTCCATTCCCCCCCCCCTCTCTCTCACACACACCTGCTCATCTCACCTCTCTCCAATTGCCACACCTTCCTCATCGTCATCACCTTGCCACATAATTCCCCCATCTCATCTCCTTGAACCTAATTGCAACCAAAACTGCTTTTCTGCCCAGACCGCTGCCACACTTTCGTCTAAAAGCGAACCACTGCCACATCTTCCTCCTTGCTATCTCCTCGCAAAAGAACTCCTCCTCCCCCTTTAACATAACCAACCATTAGACCTATTTTTCGGCAAGACCACCATCGTTGGCCACCGGCTCCTCATCTCCCATGACTCCGACATCTTCAAGGGGCTGACTAGTGGCCTTCGATTTTTGTAACAGTAATAAAGGGGTTGACTGGTGATATAAGAAGGTTACAATTTAGGATATAAGAAGGATGATGGCGATGCTTCGTTTGACAGAGGGGTTGTTCACACAGGATTATGGAAAGCTAGAAATGATAAGGTGTTTAACAACAATTCCTCATATGTTTCTAGATAAGTGGAGTTAGTCAAAGAACATTCGTTTCTCTGGCTTAGGACGATATCAGTTTTGTTCTCTAAACTACGATTGTTGGTTTGATATCAACATTCGGGATATAATTTTGTAACTTATTTTGTTTGGGTGTTTTACAACTCATTGTTTACTCGTCTCTTTTTACGCCCTAACACGCTTTTACTGAAAAGACGCAGCGGAATTGCGTACCATAAAATTTCTTTCATTATAAACCTTATGTCTTACTAGAAAGTTCACTTTCAAAATAACTCCTCTACATCGAATACATCAAACTAACTCAATTATAGAATAAAACATAACTTATAAATAACAAATTACATTCTTATACACCCCGTACAATCCTTCATGTAACTCGGTCCTTGATCTCTATTCCTTGATGATCCTCGTGTTTCGTACTACCTGCGCTCACCACATATAGTCATAACATTAGCACGCATCATAACACACAAATTTATTCACGTTTACTCTTCGTTCCATTAACTCTTTACGTTCCAGCTTTCCATTTGATCATATGATCCACGGTGAGATTTCCTTGCTATTCCTGCGTTCCACTTCATTCACCAAGCATACTATTAATATCGTTAGCACTAATTTCATTGGATACATGCGTAACTATTTTCTTACATACTTGTACATAATTATATAATCACACATAACCAATTACATACATACGTTCGTACCCTTATATAACGCATCTACGTCACTTCATATGTATCTACATACACCCATACCTACATCATTGCGTACACTTCCGACATTATACATATATACGAATATACATTCCTGCTAGTAATATATCCAATTCATACATGCCTAATCACATACGTACCTCTATAAACTTACTTATGCCTCTTATACTTATCTTGTTCCATTTTATGCTTGCGCACACGCTCATTGTAGCTCATGAACATTTTACAATGAGTTAGATTACATTTTGGGACACCCTATGGGCTACGGGACTGATTTGGACGTTCTGCACATTTTAATGAACCTGCAGCTGACGCATGGCCGTGCGTCCAACCGCACGACCGTGCGGTACCTACAACGTCGGTGGCACTGGTAGTGCACAAGCCCGTGCATTGATTTACTCGGATATGCACGACCGTGCGGCCAAGCGCACGACCGTGCGCCACCAATTCTTACGGTGACAGCCTACTGCCTTACGACAGAGTTAAATGCCCAGCACCCACCGTAGCTTACGGTGGGCACCGTAAGCTACGGTGATGCCCAGTTCAGCCTTCGTTTTTAATACTAAAACCCGCATAACTTACTCGTTTTTGACCCGTTTTACCCGATTCTTTTTCCTACGCGACCGTAATTTAATTCTCCATCACATGGAGTGAAAATCCAATATTTGGACTACCTAATTTTATGACTCTTATGCCTTCGACTTATTTCCCTTTTACCGAATTTTGACCCGTTCATGCATATCTCAACATAACTTGTTTCTAGTTGTCCGTAAAACCTTTCCCTGCATTTTAGACTAAGAATCCTTGCCCCGGGTCCGTAATCTTTACGAATTTCATTATCGCTACCTTACTTATACATAATTATTCGACCCGTTTAAACCCATCCAATTACCTTAATACTTTCATCATTACATAACCTTACATAATTTCCCCACAATCATGAACATGAAAATTCTATATACATACTAAGAAGTGAGTCGGAAGTCACTTACCTTGTGCATCCGTGTTCGTAACCGCTTCCTTGCCTCATCTTGACCCATTAGCCTTCCATGCTTGGTCCGTGCTAGTGTGGCTCCTATTCTTTCATGTCGTCATGCCATAATTATGTTAGTATTCATGCTCATTCATATTAACACATATTTTCCAACTTTTATCCATATTGACTTCCATAACATGCATATGACATGATTCGTCAACCACATTATTCAATATCTTCGAAATCTAATTCCGTTATCACACATAGCACATAATCATACACGCATACATATTTACTCACACATACATTCGTTTCATTACACACACGTTCTTGTTAGCATATGAAATTATACAAGGGAACAACCATATTAATTCACATTTCACATTCGACTTCCATTAATCATATCAATAACATGTGGTACACTCATGGTGAAACACTCATTTAATCGCATGATCACTTGTTTACATGTACGCACCATACTTGAAACCTCATTAATTCTACAATTGCTCCATAATTCATACTTAGCAATGAACTATATCTAGACTCAATTCTCATGTTAATTTACTATCAAACACCCCTTTATCACATTCCATAACTAATTACCACTTTCTTGCATGCTATTTCACCTTCTAAACTCACCTAGTCATTTCATCGAACACTTGGCATGCGTACAAGTTTCTAAGCATGATGTACAAGTAACCTTCATTCTTTTCTTCCTAGTTCTTGTTTTGCAATCATCCAAACTACCAATAACAATTCAATTTCATGCCATGTTCAATATAACTAACAATTTGGTCACATGCAGCATATCATATCAAGAATCAAACAAAGGTTGGACATGGGTGACATACCCATGTCGCCATTTCTACTAACCCAAGTGGGTTTCATCTCCAAATCTCAATTAACATCAAATCTTGTATAATTCACATTCCAAATGATAATTCTAACATATGTTCATGCTTAATTTCATCCCAATTCATGGATTAAGACATAACCCATTTCATACAAGATCACCATTCTTAGTTTTGAGACATACCTTTTGATCCTCTTGTGATGGTGAGCATTAATCCGTGTTTATTCATGATTTTGATCTTCGATTCAACCTTCAATTTGGAACTTCTTTAAGAACTAGGGTTTGCACCCCTTTGTTCTTCTCTAGAGCATTCCACGCACACACACACGATGTATGTGTGTTGTGTGTTATGATTTTGTTTAATAAAACATAACTTTCCTCCTTGTTCATATATGGTCCCTCAAGTTTGTTCCCTTGTTTGCTTTGTTAAACTTTTGACTAGGTATAATAACCTAGTTACTACATTCTATTTTATTAAACATGGGGTCTCATTAGCAAATTTAGTAATTCGAGTTTTTGGGGAGTTACTTAACTAGGTTAAATAACCTAGTCGTTTATTTCATGCTAAGTCATATAAGAACACATGGCAATTATAAACATTCGGGTTTTGGGGTGTTACAAGTCTACCCCCCTTAAAGAAGGTTTCGTCCCCGAAACCTTTCTCATTCAAACTAGATCAATTCTACTCTTACCCCTTTCAGGTTGCTCATTCACAATACTTACTACCACCTAAACGCATTCGGGATCTTGGCAAAGGTGTTATTCATGCATGAACGTAATTGTACACATCGCTCCTATGCCCGTAAATTACTTTCATAATTATACTTATGTTAGACTCTGCTCCAGAGCTCTTATTAGTGTCTTTTACTTCATAATACTAGCTCTTAACACTTATCATCACCAACGTTTCTTTCATCGAATTTATTCCAATTGTATACAATTATTAATTGTATAAACCTTAGTCTGTGGTTTGTTTCTAATTTCCTTTTTAAGCATATTTCATTCATATATTTGCTAATCGAAATAAATCGGTTTATTTCATAATACTCATACATCATACGCTATCTTTCATTTTGATCACTATGAGCCATCCTAAACATTCCATTACTATCGTTCCTTCTACTTACATTCATATTCATAAAAAGGTCGACGTATCATTATACGCATACCATAAACATTCGATATACCAATTCTTACTCATAATCACAAGCTAAACGTTTCACTAACCTTGTTTCCATTGCATAATCCAATTGCCTACGACCCGAACCGAACCAACCCAATACTCATTGTGAGTCATGCGATACCTGGGTTGATTGTATTTGTTCCTTTGTTAAGCTTCCACTTAAATGCGTTCTTTCAACAATGTCTTGTTCAAATGAACATGGCCAACAAGTCGAGCATCAAGGTTAGTATTTCTTAACGATACTTGTCGTCTCTACTCTTGAAAGTGCATCCAAAGACCTAGTCATGCTATTCATTCATTGTTGACTTTCAGAAAGTCAATCATCTTACCTGCATACTTTCGTCATATGATCATGTACTCATCTAAACCTTGTCGGCCATACCAATGATACCATTTACATATCATAATCATGGTGAAAGACACACATATACATAAGTACATGATCAACCAAATATATATATGCACATGTATCACCATTTCAACTCATACTAACATATTCGAAATACTATAATTGACAATCATATTCAAAAACTAGAAATTTGACATAATCTCAACACCATTCCTTACTAGTAAGTCCATATTTCTCATATTTTACCTTCAACTTACCTCATTTATCCTACATTACTATTCTTCTCAATTCATGCATCACTAAAGTTGCCTACACAAGCGCATCATACAAGTTCTTCATACGAGAGTTTAACCCATACCCGAAGGTTTCGCTTATAACTTATAAAACGTAATTCTCAATGACATGGTTCTCTCCTTATGTTAATTATAAGGAATTAACCATTCCATACTATACCATACTTCTTTCATCACTCAATTTGCAGGGCGATTTCGATTTACTACTTCTTACTTATCCGTCATAAATTAAAACACTTAACTTACCTCGATTTCATTCCATACTACAACAATCCGTAAATCAGATCTGTCCACATTCTTCACGAGTACTAGTCCTACCAGGCTAGATTCCATTCATCCATGTAATGTGCCTCCATTCGAACGCATCCTTTCACCAATTCTGTTGGTTTCATCACATCAAAGATTCTAACATTATCATCAAGAAATTTAACAGTTAGTACTTTTCATTTCTCACACGAAACTTCTTCATTCTAGTTACTTAGTTCGTCAAACTTCATAATTTGATCTTTCAAGGCCAACTAACATTTCTTATTTATCGTATATGCATCGAGGTATACACTCGTACTTCTTTCCATTCATGCTTACTTGCAAAATCATTCATTACGTTATTTTGGTACTCATGACCAAGCTTACCCTTCTCATTCATACTTAAATCATTGTCCGGGTAGTAGCCCGCCTTACATTATGACTCCTACGGATCGATTACTAACACATTTTCACATAACGGGTTGTAAAACTTATTTCTTTCATTTTAAAACTTAGGTTTGTGTGTGACCATTACGGTCATTTTCTTGTTCATTTACTTCGCATTACTCATAGAACTCGTTTGACATAACTTTCAGTCAATTATTGACACAATTCTGATGTGGGTAAATTTTATATTTTATATGTTTTAAACCCATCTTGCGGATTCAAATGTAACATCCATAACTTTTACTACTTCTATATTTTGAATCCCTCTAGCGGTTTCTAACCTACCATTCATACATTTTCTTCCTTCTACGATTTGAATCCATCTCGCAGATTCAAGTATATCATTTCTGCATTTCATTCCTTGAATCCGTCTTGCGGATTCATACATTCCCTTCGAGCCTTTCATTCCTTGAATCCGTCTCGCGGATTCAAACATTCCATTCATAGCTTTCATTCCTTACACGTGTTGACTCCGTCTCGCGGATTCAACAGATCATTCATACTTCATTCCTTTCATGCATCGAATCCGTCTCGCGGATTCCATCACATCATTCATACTTTCATTCCTGAAAGTCTTATATTTCTTTTCACCCCCACGTCCACCTACTACCTGATTCTAACGGACATACCTGTAACAATTATCACGGTCTCACGAACGTCATACGTTTCTTGTGTACTGGCCAGGTACACAATCCATATACTAGTTTCGTGCCTTGGCGTAATCGCCACCTTATGACCGCATAATTAAGTTTCGGCACGTGTAACATTTTCAAAACTTCCTTACTCTGTCATTATATTTCATTTAAAATTTTCTTTTACCTGCTTAATTTTACCATTTCATGCACCAATAAGCTAAATCTACGTACCTCGGTCAATATGTCATATTACATACCTTGGTGCCAGCGTTAGACCGCATTTACAAATCATCCTTTCCAAGCAATCATGCCGACCTTACACATAACATACTGTTAGTTATCTTCACATACATACTTAAGCACATACTTACCTTGGCACCTACCCTTAGATCCTGATCGAGTCTCGGATTGTACGGGTCCTTGGTCATGAGAGCACACCGGTTTGAGTTCAAGTAGTTACCTCCTTCTACTTGATTCTCTCAAACCAGGGCTCTGATACCAACTTTTTACGCCCTAACACGCTTTTACTGAAAAGACGCAGCGGAATTGCGTACCATAAAATTTCTTTCATTATAAACCTTATGTCTTACTAGAAAGTTCACTTTCAAAATAACTCCTCTACATCGAATACATCAAACTAACTCAATTATAGAATAAAACATAACTTATAAATAACAAATTACATTCTTATACACCCCGTACAATCCTTCATGTAACTCGGTCCTTGATCTCTATTCCTTGATGATCCTCGTGTTTCGTACTACCTGCGCTCACCACATATAGTCATAACATTAGCACGCATCATAACACACAAATTTATTCACGTTTACTCTTCGTTCCATTAACTCTTTACGTTCCAGCTTTCCATTTGATCATATGATCCACGGTGAGATTTCCTTGCTATTCCTGCGTTCCACTTCATTCACCAAGCATACTATTAATATCGTTAGCACTAATTTCATTGGATACATGCGTAACTATTTTCTTACATACTTGTACATAATTATATAATCACACATAACCAATTACATACATACGTTCGTACCCTTATATAACGCATCTACGTCACTTCATATGTATCTACATACACCCATACCTACATCATTGCGTACACTTCCGACATTATACATATATACGAATATACATTCCTGCTAGTAATATATCCAATTCATACATGCCTAATCACATACGTACCTCTATAAACTTACTTATGCCTCTTATACTTATCTTGTTCCATTTTATGCTTGCGCACACGCTCATTGTAGCTCATGAACATTTTACAATGAGTTAGATTACATTTTGGGACACCCTATGGGCTACGGGACTGATTTGGACGTTCTGCACATTTTAATGAACCTGCAGCTGACGCATGGCCGTGCGTCCAACCGCACGACCGTGCGGTACCTACAACGTCGGTGGCACTGGTAGTGCACAAGCCCGTGCATTGATTTACTCGGATATGCACGACCGTGCGGCCAAGCGCACGACCGTGCGCCACCAATTCTTACGGTGACAGCCTACTGCCTTACGACAGAGTTAAATGCCCAGCACCCACCGTAGCTTACGGTGGGCACCGTAAGCTACGGTGATGCCCAGTTCAGCCTTCGTTTTTAATACTAAAACTCGCATAACTTACTCGTTTTTGACCCGTTTTACCCGATTCTTTTTCCTACGCGACCGTAATTTAATTCTCCATCACATGGAGTGAAAATCCAATATTTGGACTACCTAATTTTATGACTCTTATGCCTTCGACTTATTTCCCTTTTACCGAATTTTGACCCGTTCATGCATATCTCAACATAACTTGTTTCTAGTTGTCCGTAAAACCTTTCCCTGCATTTTAGACTAAGAATCCTTGCCCCGGTGTTAATGCACGGAATGTCTGTTGACTACGTCTACTTGAAGTCTGAAGTCAAGAATAGTCTATAGGGGGTCAAAGTGTAAATATTGTGTATTATAGACTTAGGACCGCTTATGTGTCAATGTTGTAATGTGAACCGCTTTTGTGTCATGAAGCCTGGACCGCTTTTAGGACATTAGAGTAGGATCGCTTATGTGACTGGTGCTGGATCGCTTATTGGACTGTCACATAAGCGACCCAGGTTGTCTATAAATAGGGTGGAGCGGTTCTTCATTTGCAACAGTGTATGTATGTGCTAAGGTGCCGAAACTCTGCTGAAATTTTATCAGAAAGCAATACAAACACAAGGAATTAAAAGGATTAGCTGTTGTTACTTTACTTACGTTGATTCCGCCTTCGTATGTAAAGATGAACTACTTCGACTGACTTTTCGGGTCATAGAACGGTCCAACAAGTGGTATCAGAGCTCAGGACGAGGAGTTCATACTACGACAGCACAAATCTGCCGAAATCTCTCTTTTCTACTCACTTTCTCTCACATTTTTTCAGTTTCCAGTGGTTCCAACGGTCAAAATGGTCTGAATTTCGAGTATAACGTGTAAAATACACTATTAACAAACCCTAGAAAGAATCAGGTGAAAATACGAACTAAAAATGGTTAAAACAGGCTAAAAAGTGTGATTCGCTTTTTCGAACATTGAGGACCGCTCGAAATCAAGTCTTGAATCGCTCGAAATTACCTTTCAGGACCGCTTTTCTGAACATTCTGAACCGCTTTTTCAAACATTTTGACTGCTAGGATCGCTCGAACGGACGTATCTTGGACCGCTCGAACGATCATATTGTGAATCGCTCGAAAGATCACACTTTGGATCGCTCATTTGACATATACTGAACCGCTCGAACGGACACATTCTGGTCCGCTCGAACAAACAAGTTGTGACTCGCTTTTCTGGACATTCTCTGGACCGCTTTTGTGGTTCTGATAATTTTCAAAATCAAAAATTTTGCTAAGTGTTGTTTGATTGTGCAGGTACGTTCACAATGGATGATATGTTCCTAAATCCATTCAGCGATATGTACGCATTCTCGGGTAGTACGGACAACAACGATACGTCATCAAGCAATAAAGATAAAAGTCCGCCGAAAGAAAGAAAGAAAGAAGCATGGGAGTCCGAGAGCGCATTCGGAACATTCAACAAACCCCAAAAGCTTATGGCTATAGAGGATTATAGTAGGTGGGCAACAAAGTTTGAAGACTGGATGATGGCATTTGCATTTCCAAGCTGGAAAAGCATGAAAAATGGCTATGCAAATGGCAAGAAGAATGGTGAAGCTTTGAGATCAACTGAAGAAATTGATGCTTTTGTGGCAGAACAAAAGTGTGTAGCATTGCTTTTCCAATCCGTCCGAGAAGACATCATTTCCTTGATCGATTACTCAAATGCACAAGATTTGTGGAATAAACTGAAAGCAAAATGTATAGGAAGCGAGGAAATTGTCAAGAATAAGAAGAAACTTCTTCGGAAAGAATTTGATATGTTTGGGTGTATGAAAAATGAATCAGTGGGTAAAATGATTGAACGGTTTGGTCATCTTAAGCTGGAACTTGTTCGACATGGGATCAATTATCCTGATGATGAGATAGTTGATAAATTGTTTGATTCACTACCTGATGAGATGGATTGGAGATATTATGCATTGATGTTAAAGAACACTATTGCTCCTGACAACTTGAAACCAGATGTTGTGATTGAGAAACTTGAAAGTCATGAGCTAGAGTTGAAGAAAACATACAAAGTTAATCACTCATCCTATCAGCAGAATCTGGATCTGTATTATCCAAAAAGCTTGATGCCGAAAGCTACTTCTCCGAAAACGGCATTTTCTGCTGAGAATGTTTCTTCAACAAACAAAGAAAGTCAAAGCAGTTCAAGCAGTGGAAGTCACAGTGGGTATCACAGTGGATCTACGTCTTCTACAAATCGTTCTGATGCGAAGTTTTCGTGCAACATTGCAATCGATTTGAAGAATGCACAAAACTTTGACGAAGAATCGGCCAAGCAACAGATGGTTTTTCTAGCGTCTGTTTTGGAGTCCTATGAAGGTTTGGTAGCCGGGAAGATCGGAAATACAAATCTGACCAAAGAAGACTACGATCAGATAGATCCCGAGGAAATGGAGCTTATTGACATTCGTTGGGCAATGGCAAGTGCTGTTCGACGTGCGCAACGTTTTATGGAAATTACCGGGAGAAAATCAATTGGTGGTCCGTCAACAAAGCTTGGGTTCGATAAGTCAAAAGTGACGTGTTTTAAGTGCAAACAAAAGGGCCATTTCAAGCGAGAATGTCGGAATGCATACGTTGATGAATCTGAAAATCCATTTCGTGACGATTATTACAAGAAGGCAATCTACCATCAAAATAAATCAGAGCCGCCCAGACTAAAGCAGGCTGAAGAGCAAAGAGAAAAGTCAAGGGCTTTAGCTGTGATCTATGATGATGAGGGTTACGATTGGAGCAAAGAGGTTTTGCCAGAAGATGATGCCATTGGTTATGCTTTCATGGCAAGTCATGATGAACCGATTCCTTGGAAGGATGATCGTACAGAGGAACAGAAGTACCAATACAGGAAGTTGATTGCTGAAACAAAGATTATCAGACTTTCTGGTGTATACTTGGAAGCAAGAAGAGCAAATCGTTGGGATCCAGACAGAGAGTGTTATCTTGATCGGTATGGCAATGTGGCGGTTGATGACAAAACACTAGATATTGAAGCCATCATTCAGGAATACAAAGAAGATGATGAATACTGGCAGCATAAGTGGTGGGGAACACCAACTTCGAAGATGATTGAGGAGGAGAAAGAAAAAGAGAGAAAAGAAAAAGAAGAGAGAGAGAAGAAAGAAAATGCAGAGACTGAGAGATCAAAGATGGTTGATACGGAGAATTCAGAGAAAATGGCTGACCAAGTGCTAGCTGCGAAAGCACTTGAGGTAGATTCTATTTCTGTCTCTGAGTCAAAAGAGAAGGTCAGTCAAAGTGTGTCAACATCCAGGTCAGGTAATAAAGTCGATGGAAATGTTGACTGCAAAAATTGCAACAAACAATGCAATTTTTGTAGTACAGTCACGTATTTGAATGATGAGAAATTGAAAAATCTGAAATCAAAAGTTAAAACTTTTGAAAATCAGATTTTCGATCGTGACACAGAGTTAAAAGTTTCAACTGAACGGTTTAATGAATTAACCACTAAATGTGACAAAATTACAACTGAAAATGAAAAGTTAATTCTGGAAAACCGTCAGATCTCCGAAAAATTTGAGAAACTTAAAAGTGTTGTGAAAGACAGTGATGATCGAAACGGAAAAACATTCAAAGAAAACGAACATCTAAGAGCTGTGTTGCAATTAAAAGAAAAATCAATTAATGAACAACTGGATGAGATTGCAAATTTAAAACTTAAGGTTAAAGAAATTGAGATTGAAAATGAAAGAATTCAGTTGAAATTAAACAGTTATAGCTCAGCTAGCTTTGTTTTGCAGCACATCGTTCCCAAACCTGGTGGAACGGGTGTAGGGTTTCACAAAGTTCCACCGCCAATTTTAGACAACTACACGAAAAAGCAGTCTAGTTTGGTGGAAATTGAGGAAGAAAGTGATGTTACACTTCCTGAGAACATTGATGTCACGTTCACGTCTTCCAATGAAGAGGGTGTCCAAAATGATGTGGTGAAAAGTGTGATAGACAAAGTGCTTAAGCCGGATTGTGACACTTCTGAGGAGGATGGGTGTTTTCTAGATAAATACATTCCGAAGCAAAAGTCCAAAAACAACTTATATGATGAATCTGATCTTGTCATGTACAAGATGTCGGGATCGGATAAGTTGTTTTCGGATTCTGAGTTTCCATTAGAGAATGTTAATCTGAACAAATTGACAAATGTTTTCAAACTGGTCGAAGTCGAGTTGTCAGCAGTGAATAATCTGAGTCGAAAGAAAGAGAGGGTTTACAACAAGAAAGCTGTTTATCCACCACGTTTTTATAATAACAACAGAAACAATTGGTCAGGTGGTTATCAGGGGGGTAAACTATTTCATAAAAGAAATGTTTCAAACAAGAGGTATGTCAAAAAGAAAAAGTTTGTGAATAGTTCAAGTTCACTTGCTGATGAAGAAAAAGAAATTTTTACAAAATCAAACAAAGAATTTTTTGAGAAGAGAGCTTCACAGGCTCAGTCTGAAGGCACGAGTAGGGTAGTTGATACTCGTACTTGTTTTAGATGTGACCAGGTTGGTCATATTGCACGAAAGTGTACATATGTGAAGCCTAAGACTGAAGCTGTGAAGGTTCAACAAAAGAAAGTTGATGTGAAGGGTAAAACACCGATGTATGTTGAGAAGAAAGTTGTTGGGAAGAAAAACGTTAAAATTGACAACGTAAAAGCAAAAACTGAACCCGTAAATAAGTTGGTAACTCAAAATGATAAATTTGATAAAAGGGTTGCAGTAACTCAACAGGTGTGGAAACCAAAAATTGAATCAAAAGTTGAGAAGAAAGTTTCAAATTCTGAGGAGAAAAAGGCTGAAGAGCCAATTATTGTTGATTATGATGCAAATTTTCCGCCTCTAAAGGCTGAAAATTTCAAAATTCAAATTGCAAGAGTCAAGGTTGCACCTAAGGCTGATGAGGCCTGGGTGGACTCTATGTTTGACTAAACAGTTTGAATTGCCGGAGCTTCCTGGATTGCGAAGCATGAATCGGCATCTTTCTTGAAGTTGTTTAAATGATGATTTGTTATGTGCAGGATCTTCCAAAACTTGTATCCAGGTGGATAATGGATAGTGGAGCTTCAAGGCATATGACAGGGAAGACCGCATTGTTGTATGATGTGAATGACATTAATGGTGGTTATGTGGGTTTTGCGGGTAATCAAGGAGGCAGGATCATAGGTGAAGGAACATTATCAAATGACATTATCATGTTTGAGAGAGTAAACTACATCGCTGAGCTGGAGAACAACCTGCTGAGTATCTCCCAGATCTGTGACAGGATGTATACTACTCATTTCACCGACAAAGAATGTTTGATCTTGAAACCGGGATTTGTGATACCTGAAGAGTGGATCATCATGAGGGCACCAAGAGTCAATGATTTGTACGTGTTGGACATGAGCGTTGCTACTACAACCACGGGTCAGGCTCATTGTTTTGTGTCCAGAGCAACAGAAAAAGAGTCAAGGTTATGGCACAGAAAGATGGGGCATATTCATCTAAGGAAAATGAATCACTTAGTGCATAACGACTTGGTCACCGGAGTGAATATTAAAGGTTTTCATCTGGAAGGGGAGTGCATAAGCTGTGTCAGAGGTAAACAGAAGAAAAAGTCTCACCCTACAAAACAAGTCAATTCAGTTTCGAGACCTTTGGAAAGACTTCACATGGATTTGTTCGGTCCAGTGAATGTTAAGAGTATAACAGGAGATTCCTACTGTTTGGTCGTGACTGATGACTACTCCAGATTTTCGTGGGTCATGTTCTTGAAAACAAAAGACGAAACCTTTGATAGTTTGGTAGTTTTGTTTAAGAAAATTGAGAATCTGTACCAGAGACCAATTTGTAGAATTCGAAGTGATAATGGTACTGAGTTCAAAAACAGTAAGATGGAGGAATACTGTGATGAAAGAGGTATACTGCATGAGTTTAGTGCTCCGTACACTCCTCAGCAAAATGGAGTTGCAGAACGCAAGAACCGGATGCTAATCGAGACAGCCAGAACGATGCTTGCAGATTCCAAGTTACCAATTAATTTCTGGGCTGAAGCTGTTTCTGCTGCATGCTATACTCTCAACAGAGTTCTTACTGTGAAGAAATTCAACAAGACATGTTTTGAGCTAATCAATAAACGCAAGCCGAATTTGAAATATCTAGAACCGTTTGGGTCACCCTGTACGGTAATAGAGTCACATGGCAAGCTTAGTCCGAAAAACTTTGAAGGAATATTTGTTGGATATTCAGGTCCTACACGGCGTGTCTTTGTTCCAAGTGAAAAGCGTATTATTGAAGCAGCAAATGTTGAATGTCAGGGTTATACTATGCCGCCTCAGAATCCTGGTGATTCATGGCGTTTTAATTATGACAAACTTTGGGAATCGTTTGACATGAGAGAAGAATCAGAGGAAGAGGAAGATTTCTTTGATGAGCTGGATATTTTACGAGAATATGAATCGTCGCTCAGGTTTCCAGCAGAGTATTCTAGCAGACCTCGGGAGACTTCAAATGATGATGAAGTAGGTCCTAGTAACGCTGGTGAACATGATGATGAAGTTGCTCCTGGTATTCAGTCGGAGGTGAATGATGATCAAGAAGCTGAACATATGCCAGTTTTTGACCATGGTGATTCAGATCTTGAGGGGGAGCAGATCCAGTTGTCAAGTCAAACAAACCAAGTTGGTGAACAAGATGCAGAGCAGAATGTTACTAATCTGGAGGGAAATGTAGAAGTTCCAAGCGAAGTGATGCCGCGGACTCTTTCTTATCATCCAGAGGAGTTGATAATAGGAGAATTGCAATCAGGCGTTCGGACGAGACGTCAAGTTGACCAGGGCTTAACATGTTTTTATTCTACAGTAGCACCTTTACAAACTGAATTTTCATTAAGTTGTTTTATTTCGCAGGTCGAACCACGGACTTACAAAGAGGCGCTTACTGAAGACTCTTGGGTCATAGCGATGCAAGAAGAATTAAGTCAGTTTGAAAAGTTAGGTGTGTGGAAGTTGGTTGATTTACCGGATGGTCAAAGAAAAATCAATACAAAATGGGTTTTCAAATGTAAGAGGGACGACAGAGGAGTGGTTGTAAGGAACAAAGCTCGACTCGTTGTTCAGGGCTTTAGTCAACAGGAGGGGATTGATTTTACTGAAGTCTATGCTCCTGTCGCACGACTAGAGGCTATCAGAATTTTCCTAGCATTTGCGTCTGGGAAGAATTTCAAAGTATTTCAGTTAGATGTTAAATCAGCGTTTCTTTATGGGAAGGTCAAAGAGGAGGTTTATGTTGGTCAGCCGCCGGGCTTTACTGACCCAATCCACAAGAATAAAGTTTATTTGCTGGACAAAGCGTTGTACGGTCTACATCAGGCGCCGAGAGCCTGGTACGAGACTTTGTCTCAACACCTACTCGCTAACCAGTTCATCCGTGGAAAAGTGGATGCCACTCTCTTCACTAAAGTCGTTGATGGTCATCTTCTGATAGTACAAATTTATGTAGACGATATTATTTTTGGGTCGACGAATGAGAAATTATGCAAAGATTTCGAACAGGTGATGAAGCAGAAATTTGAAATGTCTTCAATGGGGGAGATGAAATTCTTTCTGGGATTACAAGTTGAACAACTTCCTGAAGGGATTTTCATTCATCAAACGAAGTACGTGCATGATATTCTGGAGAAATTTGGAATGTCAAGTTCTACTCCAGCTGCTACCCCACTTGCGACAAATCATGGTATTCACCCAGATCTCACCGGAGACAGGGTTGATGAGACACTTTATCGATCCATGATAGGTTCTTTGATGTACCTAACTTCTTCACGACCTGACATCATGTACCCAACGTGCCTCGCAGCAAGATTTCAGTCTAACCCGAGAGAATCGCACATGATTATTGTGAAGAGGATTTTACGTTACTTGAAAGGCACACCCACATTGGGGTTGTGGTATCCTCGCAAAGGCGATTTTACACTCGAAGGGTTTTCCGATTCAGATTTCGGATGCTGCAAAGTTAATGCGAAATCAACAACTGCAGGATGCCAGTTTTTTGGTCCGAGATTGGTCACTTGGCAGTGTAAGAAACAAACATCTGTGGCGCTATCTACATGTGAAGCAGAGTATGTGTCTGCTAGTAGTTGCTGCTCTCAGATCCTGTGGATACAGCAACAGATGCGCGACTACGGTTTGCAGTTTCTTAACACACCTCTGTTTGTTGATAATGAGGCCGCAATTAATATAACTAAAAATCCAGTACATCACGCTAAAACTAAACATATTGAGATTCGTCATCACTTTATTCGCGATTGCTTCGAGAAAAAGTTGATACGAATTGAGAAAATCCACACTGACGAACAAAAAGCTGATTTGCATACCAAAGCTTTTGATAAAAATCGCTTTATATTTGTTAAAACTTAATGGTATGAAATTGCTTTCGGTGTCGGATGGGGTTGTCAGCGTTGATGAGAATACTGTTGCGGATGAAGATGAGAAACAATCTGCGATGGTTTGTCGATTTTTTACGTGTTTTGGTATTTAGGGGGAGATAGTTAGTTGTGTACATATTTTATTTTTTCAGAAAAATACAAAAACAGTAAAAAATGCAAAAATCCAAAAACATGATAAAATTGAAAAAGAGCTTGTGTATATAGGGAAAATGATAGTACATCAGCTAGACAATTACAGTATGCTAGAGATTTGGAAAGATAAAATGAGTTAAACAGTCTCACTAATGATGTGTCGATAGGTTTTCGTACATTTAGTAGATTTATTCGGGATATAAACCTAAAATTTCAAACTGGTGAAATTCGTGGGGAACACTACTTGGATATATAGGTAACCCCTGAAATCTCGTTTGAAAGGTCTCGTATTCTGATATACTAGGCGGTTATACTCTATGATGTCTGGGGTATTATTCCGGGACTTCTGCTGAACGGTGGTTCTGACCTAGTCCCTGGCTAATACTTTCACCAAAATGCTTGAAACATAGCATAAAGCCCTCAGCTGATTAGACGATAAAATTGATAATCAGTTGTTGTAGCTAAAAGATTCTCTAAAGGGAACACATTGCAAAGTCGAAGCTGATATCTCTCTGCTGAACGGAAGTTCTGACCTGAGATCCCTCAGTTCTCGCATACCCTAATTTATGTACAGACATCATTGTAGTATTTTTGCCTGTAAGACTGAATATTGGGATTCTGGATACGGGAGTATATTCAAGAGGTGGGACACATGAATCGATCTATGTTCTTAAAACACTTAAACAGTATCCTGAATAGATTGAAGTTTGTATGAAAATTTAAGATGGATCAGTATATCGACAATCGAGGTGAATTGTTTAAATCTGAGTATGTAATATAGCTTAACGGTACTTGTAATCTGTTTGAAAAGCTGATATGATTCCCTGACACGCTCGCCAAAAACAAATTTATAAATAGGTTATTTTCTGCAATTTAGGTTTTTTGTTATTTCATTTCTTAGTTTAGATCATCCTAAAATCCAAAAAGATTTTATTTCTGCTTTATTTTAGACAAACCAGAGTGGAAAGTTGATTGTCGGATTCTAGAAAGATGAAGCAGATGCAGGAGATTCTGAGCTGAAGATCGAGGAGAGCTTACATTGTTGGAAAATGTTTTGTTTTCAAAGTTTTAAACAAGTTCATTAAGTTGATACTTGTTATTTTTCAGAAAATTGGAAAATTGTTTTACTAAATCAGTTTGTTTCGTCAAAAGATCAACCAGGGTCATTAAATTGAACTTGGTAGATTAATCAAGTATACAGGGTCATTAAATTGAACTTGTAAACTTGAGTGGATTTCTAAAACTGATTGTATTAGTGTTTATTGCTTGAAAAGATAGATTGTAATGTTATTGGTTGAGTAACAGGTTTGGACGATATTTCCCAACGGAGGCAAACTGCAAAAGTTTGAACCAGATATCTCAAGATTCCAGCATAATGAGAGGGGGAGTCAGTGAGAGGGAGAGTCTGGATCAACAGCTAATGGGAAGCTTATAGATAAAGCTAAGAAGTCAGTTCAGGAACCTGTGAAGATTGTTTGAGGTGACAGACAGAGTTGGTGAAAAGTCAAAGACTAAAGACTACGGATCTGAAGATGCTAAAAAGACTACGTCAACATCCAAGGGGGAGTCTGTTAATGCACGGAATGTCTGTTGACTACGTCTACTTGAAGTCTGAAGTCAAGAATAGTCTATAGGGGGTCAAAGTGTAAATATTGTGTATTATAGACTTAGGACCGCTTATGTGTCAATGTTGTAATGTGAACCGCTTTTGTGTCATGAAGCCTGGACCGCTTTTAGGACATTAGAGTAGGATCGCTTATGTGACTGGTGCTGGATCGCTTATTGGACTGTCACATAAGCGACCCAGGTTGTCTATAAATAGGGTGGAGCGGTTCTTCATTTGCAACAGTGTATGTATGTGCTAAGGTGCCGAAACTCTGCTGAAATTTTATCAGAAAGCAATACAAACACAAGGAATTAAAAGGATTAGCTGTTGTTACTTTACTTACGTTGATTCCGCCTTCGTATGTAAAGATGAACTACTTCGACTGACTTTTCGGGTCATAGAACGGTCCAACACCCGGGTCCGTAATCTTTACGAATTTCATTATCGCTACCTTACTTATACATAATTATTCGACCCGTTTAAACCCATCCAATTACCTTAATACTTTCATCATTACATAACCTTACATAATTTCCCCACAATCATGAACATGAAAATTCTATATACATACTAAGAAGTGAGTCGGAAGTCACTTACCTTGTGCATCCGTGTTCGTAACCGCTTCCTTGCCTCATCTTGACCCATTAGCCTTCCATGCTTGGTCCGTGCTAGTGTGGCTCCTATTCTTTCATGTCGTCATGCCATAATTATGTTAGTATTCATGCTCATTCATATTAACACATATTTTCCAACTTTTATCCATATTGACTTCCATAACATGCATATGACATGATTCGTCAACCACATTATTCAATATCTTCGAAATCTAATTCCGTTATCACACATAGCACATAATCATACACGCATACATATTTACTCACACATACATTCATTTCATTACACACACGTTCTTGTTAGCATATGAAATTATACAAGGGAACAACCATATTAATTCACATTTCACATTCGACTTCCATTAATCATATCAATAACATGTGGTACACTCATGGTGAAACACTCATTTAATCGCATGATCACTTGTTTACATGTACGCACTATACTTGAAACCTCATTAATTCTACAATTGCACCATAATTCATACTTAGCAATGAACTATATCTAGACTCAATTCTCATGTTAATTTACTATCAAACACCCCTTTATCACATTCCATAACTAATTACCACTTTCTTGCATGCTATTTCACCTTCTAAACTCACCTAGTCATTTCATCGAACACTTGGCATGCGTACAAGTTTCTAAGCATGATGTACAAGTAACCTTCATTCTTTTCTTCCTAGTTCTTGTTTTTCAATCATCCAAACTACCAATAACAATTCAATTTCATACCATGTTCAATATAACTAACAATTTGATCACATGCAGCATATCATATCAAGAATCAAACAAAGGTTGGACATGGGTGACATACCCATGTCGCCATTTCTACTAACCCAAGTGGGTTTCATCTCCAAATCTCAATTAACATCAAATCTTGTATAATTCACATTCCAAATGATAATTCTAACATATGTTCATGCTTAATTTCATCCCAATTCATGGATTAAGACATAACCCATTTCATACAAGATCACCATTCTTAGTTTTGAGACATACCTTTTGATCCTCTTGTGATGGTGAGCATTAATCCGTGTTTATTCATGATTTTGAGCTTCGATTCAACCTTCAATTTGGAACTTCTTTAAGAACTAGGGTTTGCACCCCTTTGTTCTTCTCCAGAGCATTCCACGCACACACACACGATGTATGTGTGTTGTGTGTTATGATTTTGTTTAATAAAACATAACTTTCCTCCTTGTTCATATATGGTCCCTCAAGTTTGTTCCCTTGTTTGCTTTGTTAAACTTTTGACTAGGTATAATAACCTAATTACTACATTCTATTTTATTAAACATTGGGTCTCATTAGCAAATTTAGTAATTCGAGTTTTTGGGGCGTTACTTAACTAGGTTAAATAACCTAGTCGTTTATTTCATGCTAAGTCATATAAGAACACATGGCAATTATAAACATTCAGGTTTTGGGGTGTTACATCTCTCTCTCTCTCTCTCTCTATATATATATATATATATATATATATAGGGTGAAGATCATTTCTGAACACTAATTATAGCGAGAATCAAAAGAACAACTCTAAATCATTAAATTTTGGGATTTAAGGTTCATATTTTATAAAATTTATGTTTCTTACATTCATATGTGTATTATATATACATAAAAAATCATATATTTTTACTTACGCATAGCGTACATATATGTAGGTAATTTAATCTACACATAACATACATATATGTAGGTTATTTAAAAACCAAAAATTTTTTATATTTTGTTTTAAATTCTAGTGTGAGAAACAATAATCTTACATTTGTAACATTTTCATTTGCTTTTTTTTGTGGTCTTTAGGATAGAAAAAATGGGTAAACTTGTAGACCCTGGAGATCGAACCCCTTACCCCTGCTACTCTAAAGTCCACACTCTAACTCACCAACACTAAGGCTAAATCACAACATGTAAGTAATGGGCTTCATTGTTAACTTGCACAATATGGAATAAAGCCTTTTAACTATATTTAAAAAAAGAAAAAAAAAGAAATTAGATAAAAAAAATAGAAATCTGATTAGATGATACATATAGCGCCTCATTTAACAGTGGTAGAGTGGTTTTGGGACGCCACCCGACGAAGGTGGCTGTTGACATTGCCCTACACCGTCCAACCTAATGGGTTATTCCTAGTACAACGTTTTTATATTTATATAGGGTCGTATTATTGACAAACTTGGCCCCCATAAATCGACACCAGCAAGACAGGTCGTATAGGCCTATACGACCCATATTATCCCATTTCAATTTTCAAGGTTCAATTTTCAAGGTCTGGCAAAGGCTGACAATATCTTCCCATGCCTGCTTAATACGGGTCGTATAGGCTTATACGACCCATATTGGTACCAAGTTGTCTTTCAGACCTGACAGATCAGGTTCACATGCAAACCCTATACGGGTCGTATAGGCCTATACGACCCGTATTAAGTACGAGGTTACCTTTCTGTCACTGTTGAGTCACAAAAAGTGATGGATGGAACATTACGCCGGCCCTATACGGATCGTATAGGGCTATACGACCCATATTGGGTCAAAAAATTGCCTTCTTCTTTCTGCCTACATGATGAAGCAGACGAAGGAAATTAAATTTCTTCTTTTCCTTCTCTCGTTCTTTTCTTGATCGATTCCACTATGTCTTGGTTCAACCTCAATTACTTTTATGGCGAGTCGTCCAGCGACAACACGGGCACGTTTATTCCGGAAAGCAGTGTGGTACAATAATACGTACCACAAAATTGTTTTAGGAGGGGTCTACTGTCCCGGATTCTTACAATGGAAGAGTAAATGATGATCACACAGAGGAGGTCGTGTCCGACTTTCGTTCCCATAAAAAAGAATCGTTGTTACTACACCTGAACGAGGTAAGCATTTATTCACTTATTTGTAATTGGGGGTAAGTTTAAGTTTAACTTTATAGTTTACCCTTTGTGTTTTTTAGTTTGTCGTGCCTCGCGAACCGTTGTTTCCAGACCTGAACGAGGTAAACATTTGTTTACATATTTTTAATTAGTTGTTAGATGTATCGCCATCTTTTAACCGTTGTTTTTTTCCAGGTTGTTTTTTGTAGCGGTGATTACGGATATGGGTTTTCGGATTATGGATACGGTTATGGTGCCGCGTCCAGACAAGAAAACTATAGCAATAATTTTTTCTTTAGTGATGCGTCGTACGTACAACAAGACGTTGGTAAGTATTCTTATGCTCAAGAGTCATTGGGTGGCAAGTAAGAGTCATTGGGTGACGAGCAACCCGCTTACCTGGTATAAATGATATATATTATACATGTTTTACATTTTTTGTTAAAAAAATTATTGCAAATGTTATATATATTTTTTCCTTTATAATGTGTATGATTTTGTATCCCGCAAAGAGTTTGAACTTTGGGTAAAAAAGAGGGCTCTAGAAAATGGATACGTTATTGTACTAGCGGTCTAACGATCACTGGATATGGCTCCAATGCTGCCGTAGGGGTGAGCATGAGAGTAAGGCCACAGTTAGGAAAACCAGGAGCAAAATATGTGGATGCCCTTTTATGGGGATAGGTGGTCTCCACCAAAGTCGTCGAGCTTGGCAGATAGATTATCTTCACAAGGTATATGCTATACAAGTGCATGGAGTCGCGTGTAATTCTTATGGACAGAGACTAGGCCCTGCTAAACGCGTGCCAAAAAATATTCCTGAGCGCAAATAGATATCTTTACAGGTTCCACATTTTACAGAATATCGTAAAATACTGCGGTAATTCCTTTACCCAAGCAGATCGGGAGGACTTTACTCGTCAGTGGAAAACGTGTGTGAATCTCCAAACCAGGACTTATATGAATATAACCTCGACAACCTTCATAGAAACCTTATCAAAGAAGAACGTCAACGTAAATTTTGTTTTAAATTTATACACTCATTTACATAAATACATAATTTGAATATTTTTAATTTTTTCAGATGTAACGACACGATACGATACAATGATGATACCATATAATACGACACGTCACGATAAAATATATCAAAGTTAAAAATGTGATACGATACATCACGATACGCTATAATATGTCACCGTAAAATCTAATGAAGTTAAAAATGTGATACGATACGCTATAATACATCACGATAAAATATTAAGCCAGTCGATTTGTATAGACCTATATGATTCGTATAAGCCAGTCGCCAGACATACGTTGACCCTGTCAGTCTGCCATGTATAAAACCTTATCCGATACAGATCGCATAGGCCTATATGATCCGTATTGGATAAGTCAAAATGTGCCAATAACTGACCCGGTGTGCCAATAGAATTTCCCTTTATGTATAGGTGTCGTCTGTTAAAAAAATTAATATATACTGTGTTGACGATGACATTACTCGAGAAATATGCGGTCATGAGTCATGACTCAAAGGGAAGCATGACATCATTACTGAACAAAAGTAATGCTACAAGACAAACATTAAAAACAAGAAAAAGTCAGAGGTGACTAGTGCATTTTAATAATGTTTGTTTTGTATGAACACCAATTAAAACTAGTTTTTTTACGTCGTGCGTTGCGGTGAAACCGAGCAAATAATAATGTAAAACAAACGTGATTTAAAAATAAATCTTGTTGTTTAGAAAACCAAACCATTAAAATGATTTAGTTTATCACCGTACCATTTTATTATACCGAATAAAAACTTTATTTTGAGCACAACTTCGTTTCTAACAAAACCTATAATGGAATATCTAAGGAAAAAATCAAGCATAAGTATGTACTTAAGTTTTAGAAAAAAGTTATAAACGTAAATTATTAAATAAGTATCAAATTAATCGATAAATTAATATATATTCTAAAAAAGAAAAAATAATTATTAAAAAATAGTAAAGGAAATATATGATTTTAAAAAAGGAAAAAAAATTAAAATATGTTATTAAAAGTAAATATAATAATAAACTATTATAGTATAATACATAAAAAAATTATAAAAAGCTATATAATTTTATAAAAATAAAGTTACTATTCACAACATCGTTTTTAACAAACTTATTATAACGGAATATCGAAGGGAAATATCAAACACAACTACGTACTTAAGCTTTTAAAAAAAAGTTATAAACGTAAATTATTAAAGAAGTATCAAATTAATCGATCGATAAATTAATATATGTTCTAAAAAATAGAAAAAGAATTATTAAAAAATGGTAAAGGAAATATATGGTTTTAAAAAAGGAAAAAATATAAAAATTTGTTACTAAAAGTAAATATAATATAAACTATTATAATATATTAAATAAATAATAATAAAAAGCTGTATATTATTATAAAAATAAAGTTACTTCATCGTCCTTTATCAACAATATATAATTATACCCATTATATAATATATAATAGATTTTTTTTTGCTATAAATTTATCCTAATTAGAATGATCGATTTGGGGTAGTGCATATGACACATTAGTATGATGGCATCTTTAAAATCGTCCTGAGCTCGCCAATGGTAGGCGCTATTTATGGCTTCGTGAGTTGGTTGGCGAGGCTAACAGGTGTCATGCGAATTGAATTTTGTTTTGGACCGTTGGTGAACAGTAAAATTAAAAAAAAAAAGATTTTTTATTTAATTTAAAAATATATCATTCCATATATAATATTTTTTTTTATTATTTGGTAGATTTTTCAACCCGACTATACACGGGTTTTTTAAAGATACGACGTTTTTAGTATTTAATATATAAAATTACGTTTATTTAGGATATAACTTTTTTATTATTTGGTAGATTTTTCAACCCGACTATACACGGGTTTTTTAAAGATACGACGTTTTTAGTATTTAATACACAAAAATACATTTATTTAATCTGTGTAATACACATGGTTTTTAAAGATATAACTCTTTTTTTATATCTGTTCAACACGTGTAATATACGGGTTTTTAAGGATGTAATTTTTTATTATTTGGTAGATTTATTCAACCTGATTATACACGGGTTTTTTTAAAGATACAACCTTTTTAGTATTTAGTATACAAAATTACATTTATTTAATCTGTGTAATACACATGGTTTTTAAAGATATAATTTTTTTATTATTTGATATATAAAATTATATTTATTTAACCCGTACAATATACAAGGTTTATAAAGATATAAGTTTTTATTATTTAATATATAAAATTACATTTATTCATCCCGTGTAATACACGAGGTTCTAACCTAGTTAACTTATATAACATAACCACTTTAACCGTATTTTACTACACACCTCCTACAAACTTTTTCATCTACACAAAAAGATCTCTCGTCACCATGTTTCCAAATAACAACAACATCAACACGTTTAGCCCAAATCACCTGATTTTTGCTCAACATGAAGCGATGGACCCTGAGAACCTGTACCGAACAAACCCACAAACAGGAGAAGCATAGTACCATCCGATCATGCCTACTCCACTATCCCCGCAAATGCTTATACCGGGTTTCATGTTTTACTCGCGAATGCCAATTCGACTCAAAATTCTTCAGGATCCCCGTTTCTGCCAAAATCTTCACAATCCATACTCGAAACCCAAAGTTTTCTCGAAATCCAACCCGTAACCGAAACCCAAGAGACTTCGTCCAAGATTCATGGACATCGTAAGAAGGATTCGAAACAAAAGTGTGCGCTGAAGACGGTCGAGAAGTGGACACCTACCAAAGAGTTGGGTTTGTCACGGGTGTGGCTCGATGTTTCGGAAGACTTGAGTATTGGTAATATTTTTTTAGTCAACTAAATTTATACATTTAATTTCTCTCGCATGTAATATATGTTTTTTTCTAGTGGTTATATTTGTTTTCTCGCATATAATATTTTTTTTTTGTAAATTAACTTTATAATATTATTTATTAGGGAGTGACTAAGAGGGGTCGTTTATTGGAGGCGTTTTCGTACGAAATTTTTCGCCACAATGGGTGGCAGTGAATACCGTACAAATGATTCATTCTCGAGCAAGTGGACCGCTACGAGAACAAAGATCTCCAACTTCAATAGCATTTACAATAGCATGACAAGCAATTGCCCACGAGCAAGTGGTGGAAGTGATATGGATGTCATGACCGCGGTCCATAATGAATTTAGACTCCAATACGGATGCGGATTTTCAATGATACCTTCTTGGGAGCTTCTTCACCATTCTCCAAAATGACATCTTGTACCACCATTTAACCCAAATACCACCCCAAATGATCGTCTAAACGCTCGAACTCAACCTCTACCACACCCAACTCTTAAGGTGCGTCGGACGCTCGTTCGACTTTAAACCTAAACGCCGACAACGACGAATTCGATTTTGAAGAACCACAAGAGTTGGCATGCCCGCGAGGGAGAGATAGAAGCAAAGCCACTACAGGAAGGGCCGATCAACTTCTACAAATCCCTCGGGTCCATCCACTAATCTATCTGGTCGATCAAGATTGGATGAGTTAGAAGCGCAAATCTAACGTTTAGCCACACCTAAGGAAGAAGTGACCGAATACCTTAAAGAAAAACAAATGCGAGAAGATTTCAAGTTTCTTGAAAAAGACTTTTCGCATTGCTCGCCAGCGGACCAGGCAATCTTTCAAGCTAAGAAGCAGCGAATCCGAGCAAAATATCTAAACATGGACTAGGAGTTTTTTTTAATTGGTTGTTTTCGTGTTTTTTTATTTATGTTTTGTAAGTTCTTTTTTATTCTACTTTATTGGTAATTTTTTTTTGAAGTCTTAAAGTGTTTTTTTAATAAGGTTATTGTAATTAAAATTTATTATATGTTTATAGATTAAAAAAAAATTAAATTAAAAATAATGATTGATTAATTTTGTCAGGGACTTGATGAGGCTTTATCCAACTGCAAGCCAGTTTCACAAAAGAGGCCCATGTATAGTTGTCGCTGACGTGTTGCAGATGTGGTGTAATAAACGCATATCACATTATAAGTGTGACCGAAAATACAGCTAGAAGACCATATTAGCAATCTAAAGGTATTGCTAACTAGAATATGTTGTACATAATAAATCATATAAATAAAATATGGCGAGTACCCAGAAGTTACTAGACAAATATATGTTCACCATATGGCATGACCAAATAGGTCATCTGATAGCATCATAATGTGCTAAATAATCAAAAGTACTAACTAGTATCCTTTGAGTAACGTGAAAACATTGCTTCCAAAGCACTTATCATATGTACATTGATATGGAGTGTTATCATTTGACATGGTTTCAACGCTGCTTTTAGACTAAGTAGTTATAAGGACCATTGTTAGGTACACTGTGAAGTATAGTGAGAGGCATATTTAGTTGAGATAAAATTTGTCTTTTAATGCTAATCTAATGAATTCAAAACCAACCGCTGATCACAAATACTCCCCACTACAACCAGCCTCTAGAAGAGAACCAAAAATTATTTGCCTGTGCGATATATGTACCAATATCGCTAGCATAACTCTCCAAAATAGGACATGTATACAACACTAAATGTTGATTACTAAATAAGACAATATTACAAGTCTTATGGGAGGTTGGATAAGGAAAGAAAAGACTGGTAATAGAATAAAAAACATGGAATGGAATGCATCATAAATAAATTTTGACCCGAAAGTGGTCAATATGAATTTGAAGTCCAAGAGAGCGTGAATTTGAAAATACTAGCAAATAGATTACTTCACAAACACAAATAGAGTGACAAAGTCGCCTGCTCGAATTGAAATAATCACAAAATTATTAAAATATTGAGAAAATGTGGGAGATAAATCGGTCCCAAAAGATAAACCCATGTACACAAAATGAGAAGAATAACGCAGTTGGTAGAACCCCGAAAGTGGTTGCATACTGTAACACCTCGAAATTTTATGTCCAATAATGTATTGACACGTGTCTTGAGTTTACACGTGGCATTTAAATGCTAAATAAATGACTAAATATGACAAACCATGAAAGTATGTAGATTCGAGGGTTAAAAATGTCAACGAGGGGTAAATATACTGTATAGTCACCCTAAATGATGCTCGTACCTTCAAACGAATAAATCATGGATCGTACGGAGCGAAACGCGGGAGAAAGTGAGAGATTACAAGCTACAGGGGTTAATTGTGTCAACATGTTTAATTTATACCTCTGAGTGACCCTTTGACGAACCCGAGGCTTTGTAACAGTGAAATACGCTCACTAGAATATACGATATAAATTTCGCGAAGTTCCGTTTTAAAACGAGAAAGTTATGATCAAATTCGTATGCGAGGGGTTAAAAGCGTCAACAATAAAAGTTAAGGCTTTTTCGGATAGTAATTAAACTAACCGGGGACTTAACAATGCGGGTAAAAGTCACGAGGCCCTTAATTGTAAATAATCGAGGGCCAAATCGCAAAGTTACCCCTTCGAAACCGAAATGTCAGGTTAATCATTACAAAAGATTTGAAAATCTTGGAATTTAACCCTCAGGCGGGCCGCGTTAAGGATATGGTTGAGCTAATGCGGGCCGCGCGCCAGTTGAAGATACGTTTACTGACTTTAGGATTCATGTGGCCCGCGTCCAAGAGGCCTGAATCCTAATGCGGGCCACGTACAACACCTAGATGCAGAATTCTTGGACAGATTCAATGTTTGAGCTTGTAAACGATCTTGTGAGCATTAATTGAAGCATGGGCGCCCTCTACATGTCCCCTAGCACCTTAGGACACCCGCTGATCATCCATGAGCAATCCTAGAGTGAGTTGTAATGATCTTGAGCTAAGTTTTTCACTATAAAAGGCATGGTAGTGTTCCATTGTGAAACACACCTCACACCTGCCTTCTGATCATTTCTGGAGCTCTCAAGTATTCTCCTAACATCCTTAGTCGTGCACCAAGCTTCTGTAAGTGTGCCTACCCTTTTATGGCTTAGTTTTTGCTTAGTTTAGCTTAAAAGTCAATCCGTCGTAATTAACGATTGACTTTGTGATAAATCACAAATGGTCCAGTGGTTTGTCGAATCAAAGATAGTTATATGATGGTAATCATGTGGGCTTTAAACCCCTAAAAGGGCACCCTCTGATTCCCACTCTAACGAGTCCGAATGTCGAGTCAAGCGTGCTTAGAAAAAGTCAACAGAAATGCTATTTTGCAATTTCATGCATAATCTGTAATGTAGATGATGTGTAACCTGTTTAAACACTCATAAAACATGATAATATGTATATTAACTAGTCTAAGCTTGTTTGATCCGACCATTTACAGTTTTGACCCGGTTCGGAGCCGAAAGTCGCAAAGCTTTGACTTTTGCATTGACTTCAGTTCTGACCCGTTAAAGTATGATTTAGATATGCCTTAGGACTCTCTTAGGACCAGGTTACATGATGGTATGACCCTTTGTGACCGGTTCGTTGTTTGTCCGAGTCTTTTACACATTTCCGTTAAATGCTTAAAAGTTGACCGTAACGCCCTTTTTAATTTAAAACGAGAATTTCGGACATGTGAAAGAACCATAACCTTAGTTACTGATTTCTAAGCATGTCCCTAAAATTTCACGTCAATCCGAGGTCCAGAATAGGCGTTATGCTAAATAGCGCAAATTACGGAAACTTTAGTAATTAAATAGCACAATTAGCATAACGCCTATCTAAACCCAGATTTCGACACCAAAACTTTTACACACTGATGTAAAATAATATTTTGGGATTTTTAAAGATTTTTAATTATTTTTAACCTGCTCATAACCTGCGGTTATGGCAACGGTTCGGTAAATACCGAATATACCCTTTTCGACCATAACTTGAGTTCTACAAGGTCTCTTGACCCGATTCCAGTTGCTACTGATTTTAAATAATAAATAAAGTATTTTAGACTTTATAAACTGTTCAGGAAACTCAGATTTCCTGTAGAGCTCAGAAACCTCTTTTATAATCTTTAAAAAGACCGAAATACCCCTACGGGGCATACAATGGATTTAAACTCGTTACGGGCATTATGGAAGGTATCCTACTGATACCACAACCTCTTTAAAGCATATTGACTTAGGAAACCAGTGTAGGACTCTTACGGTTACCCGTTACGCCATTTGCGCGCACGGTTCGGCTTATGTAACTAGTTTACATAAACTAGCCGAAACGGGTCAAACCATATTGTTTTGACCCCAAAATCCAGAGTGTGGTTATTACACCCATATAAAACAAGTCTTCAAACTTGTTGGGTCCGAATCACATTCCATTCACGGTTTTCGCCTTTCACACGATTAAACCGTAACTATCTTTTAAAACTGGCCGGTCTAAGCTACGGCTAAATTAAAGACCCGTTAGGATTCTAATAGGTTATTTTAAACCTCCATTCCAGAATAGGAGACTAGTAAAAGCTATCTGCAATTTATTTTGATTAAGGATTTATACTTGCAAAGGTAAATACTTTTAACTTATTTTCCGTTATACGGGCTTGGGTTACGGTATATAGTATACCGCTTGACCGGGCATCAAATTCTCCACAGTTAAGTGGGTAATTGAATAAATTTGATCGGCTCGTTTAAACAGTCTTGTTACTTAAAAGCCTTTGGGGGGTTAATGACCATGTCCCGGATATCCCTGGCATCATTTTACGAAATGGCCACGACCTAAGCGCGGAGTGTAGGCGTACACTCGTCAGTGCATAAATAGTCACTGTGGTGTTTCTATTGATCTTTAACCCGGACTTGATCCGGGCTACTGAACGCATAAGGAACATGTAATTCGTTCACAAGATTATATATTTAAATAATTCTCCCAAGTTATAAAAGAGTTTGTGCCTTGTGCATTCAAATCAATTTTTAATAAACATTTTCAAAAGTGTCGGTTGAATGTATTTACCAGTGTAAATTGACGTATTTTCCAAAAAAGATTAAATGCAGGTACTAAACGAAATTGGCTGGCTATATTCTCCTTAGCATCATAAAGAGTCTCGCAAGCTTAAGATGCCTTCGTCTGTTGAACAAAACATATATTTTTATTTGATCCCCTGTGGATACTTTTCGACTATTTGTAATACATTTGATATTACAAACAATGGTTGAAATATAATTATCTTTATGCTTCCGCTGTGCATTCATATATATTGTGTGGTTTGACTATATTGTTGCCAACTACGTCACGGTAATTCCCCACCGGGCCCACCGGTGAGACACGTGGAAATTAGGGTGTGACAGGTTGGTATCAGAGCCAACACTGAGTGAATTAAACACTAGCCTTTGTGTTTAATCTCAGTTACATAATTGCACATACTTGAGTCTAGACAAGAACATAGGACAAATTCGAATTGTTATTCCAGTTTGTCTTTTTATTGTTTATTGTTATTTAAAGTTTTGAAAGCAGGAAATATGCCACCAGCAATCAGACGAGGAAGAGGAGGAAGAGGCAAAGGGACGATCATTACTCACAATGATCACGTGGCTGGACCTTCGAACATGCGAGCTCCTTCCAGTACAAGGAGTGAAGAACCACAGAGACGAATAAGAAACCTCTTTGAACCTGCGAGACATTCTACCTCGCATAGCTCAACACCCTCATACCGTCATTCTTTTGGTCCAAACTCAGAAAATGACCCCAATAACCCTCAACCATCATTTATACCTCTCCAACGATCTGCTTCGCACCGTTTTTATGGCGATCCTTCACCTTTCTTCGTAGGACAGTTTAACCCGGCGGATTATGTCCAAGAGCCAATAGGGTATAACCCTTTAGGACCAGAGGATCACTTTTCTGAAGATAATGCCGTGGATATGGACGAGGATACAGATCCCGTCGAGCCTGCAAGGGGTACTCCCAACCATCCAATCGAGATTTCTGATGGGTCATCCTTTCATGGAACACCCTATCAAGGTCCCGATAGTTATCAGGCGAGGTTTGACCAATGTAATTGGTACTTCACACCATCTCATCACTTCTCGCCTCATGACCAACAACAACAACAGGATCCTTCTGAGGATTCGCGGTTTGTGGCAGTTACGCCACCGCCACCGGTTCAACCAGTAATTCCAGATCCGCCAAGGCGTAGAAGATCAGGCGCGCGGATGTCCACCCGAGGAGGGGAATTCCATTTCAACACCCCTCGCCACTCGAGTGCGAGTCACTTTCCGTCAGTGCCTGAAGAAGAACCACAATTAGGGGAACTTTCTGGTCACCCTGCAGAGGTGAATTCTGCACCAGTTGCACCACCTCCGCCACTATTCGGATATGACAATCCGATACCAGCGTACGGCGGTTCCACCGCGTACAATCTGTTTGAGCAGCCAACTCACACGCACTACAACTATAACTATGATGCCGATCCATACGTGGTAGCGGCTAATTACAATGCTCTCCATGGAACCTCTTGGAGACCAGATTACTCAGCTCATGGGTATCCAATACCTCCTAGACCTCCGGTTCAGCAACCGTCGCAGCAGCCACGTTCTTCTCCACCGGAGCAAGAAGAAATACTCCACCGTTTAAACCGTGTGGAACGAGACTTCGAACAAGAACGTAAGAGTAATCGTGGATTTCTCAAGGGCCTAGCAAACCTACTAAAAGGGAGGAAGAAACAAGACCATTAGTCTCCTTATGTATTGTTGTATTTGCAATTTAGTCCCTGCGTGGACATTTATCGTATTTCAGTCCCCACGTGGACTTATCTTTTTGTCCCTGCGCGGACATCTATCTTGTATTGGTCCCTGCATGGACTTGTTTTTCTATAAACCTCTGCGTAGGTATTTATTTATTTAAAAAGTCCCGTTTAGGGCAGCGTGTAATCATATTTGAAATTTATGGAATGTTATGTTACAAATTTCATTTTTGTTATTATTATATACGAAATAAATCAAAAATCATTCCTTTTAAATTAATCTGCCTAAATAAAGAATCTTAAGAGTGAAACCTAGCCAGGTGTCTTTATAAGACCTGGCCAAGATGGTAAGACCTGATTAAAAGATTCAGATTCCAAGTTAACCTCTGTAATCATGTTAACGTTCATGGCAGATGTGATTCGTTAAAATCGCACGCGTCATTCTTATATAAGAATCCTTCTAAGGATTCCAAAGCCCAAATTAATGATTTATAAATCATGGGTTAAATCATCAATAAAGATGATCATTTATTAAACATCCATTAGCGATATAATGCCTACGGGCCAAACTTATTAAACATCCATTAGTGATGTAGTGCCTACGGGCCAAACTTATTAAACATCCATTAGTGATGTAGTGCCTACGGGCCAAATTTATTAAACATCCATTAGTGATGTAGTGCCTACGGGCCAAATTTATTAAACATCCATTAGTGATGTAGTGCCTACGGGCCATACTTATTGTTATATAAGACAAAAGGCAGTTGTAGTCTATGACTCCCTGTCAGAAAAGGTAAAAGGACTACGGTTCAAACCTTAATGCCTTGATTCTCTGTAATCCCGGCTAATATTATAAAAACGTCCTCGTGACTAGGCTTTTATGCCACTAATAATATTGTTGTAATTAGGATAAGTTATATTCAAATCCTAAATAAAAAGTGAGTAACAAATTAACCAGATATGGTCTCTGTTTACCATGGTTAATGAATTGCCATAAAAGACAATTCCATAATAAACTCCTAAATAAAACTTTTTCGTTATCTTCTGTAGCAGATTCAAGTTACAATGGCTGATTCCAATGAAGTGAATAGTCACTCGAAAGAAGATGAAAACGATAATGCCCAGATTCATTTGACGGGCGCGGAATTGAAAGCTCTTGTCGACGGTGCTGTTAAGGCAGCCCTGGATCGACAGTATGAAGAGTATACTGAGTCCCGGAGCAAAACCATATCTAAACCACACTCAAAGCCAAAAACCCACTCAAAATCACACAGCAAACCACCGTCTAAGCCTAAAAAGGACGATGATAATCACTCATCCAATGAAAACAGTGTCCGTCCAGAAAAAGTGTATACTGATGCATCTCGCGCCAGGGGCTGCACCTACAAGTATTTTGTATCTTGCAAACCCCGAGATTTCACTGGGGAGAAGGGTGCGGTAGATTGCATGACGTGGTTAGACGAGATGGACACCGTGGTGGACATCAGTGGTTGTGCAGAGAGAGACGTGGTAAAGTTTGTTTCACAATCATTCAAGGGCGAGGCCCTGGCTTGGTGGAGGTCGTTGGTTCAGGCCTCGGGGAAGTCTGTTTTATACAGCATGACGTGGGAGGAATTCATTTCTCTCATCAAAGAAAATTTCTGCCCTCAACATGAGGCTGAAAAGATCGAATCCGACTTCCTATCGTTGGTTATGACAAACCTTGACTGTCAAGCTTACCTCACGAGCTTCAACACGATGTCCCGGTTGGTTCCGTATCTGGTAACCCCGGAGCCAAAGAGAATAGCTCGTTTTATCGGTGGGTTAGCCCCCGAGATAAAGGCAAGCGTAAAGGCTCTCGGCCAGCGACCTTTAGATCTGTAGCCGACATATCTTTGTCCCTCACTCTGGATGTGGTCCGACAAAGATCGCTGAGGAAAAAAGAGGCTGAGAAGAGAAAGCGTAAAGATGATACTTCACGAAGGTCGGGCAAGAAGCACCGTGGAAACGGTGACAACAAGAGAGGGTCTGAGTCAAGGAAGGATGGGCAACAGTCTGGTGAGAAGCCCAAGTGCAAGAATTGCAAGAGACACCATTATGGAAAGTGCAGACTCGAATCAAACTCGCAGACTCAGTCAAAGTCATTTGCTTGCGGGTTATGCAAGTCCAAGGACCACAAGACCGTGGATTGCAAAAAGATAAAGGATGCAACTTGCTACAGTTGCAACGAGAAGGGGCACATTAGAACCAACTGCCCTAAAACTTCCAAGAAGCCTGAAGAGGCCAAGAAGACCAATGCGAGAGTCTTCAGGATGGATGCGAAAGAAGCAGTGCTAGACGATAACGTGATCACAGGTACTTTCCTCGTAAATGATATCTTTGTAAGAGTACTTTTTGATTCGGGCGCTGATAAGTCTTTCGTAGATCATAAATTTTGCAAATTGCTGAATATGCCTGTCAAAACCTTAAATGTGAATTATGAGGTAGAGCTAGCAGATGGCACCATAGAAACCGTCTCCACTGTGTTAGATGGATGTGTGATATCCATTAAGAACCACTCTTTTCCTCTATCTCTACTTCCCTTTAAATTGGCAAGTTTTGACATAGTATTGGGTATGGACTGGTTATCTCACAACCAGGCCCAAATCGTCTGCAACAGAAAGCAAGTGGTGATAAAAACTCCGTCTGGTGACTCGCTTCCATTCGGGGAGATACCCAGTATGGATTGCCTGAGCAAGTGACTATGCTCAAGGCTTCAAAATGTCTAAAGAAGGGTTGTGTCATCTACATGGCACAGGTGATTTTTGATGAGCCTAAACCGAAGATAGAAGGCATCCCCGTCATTTCAGAATATCCAGAAGTTTTCCCTGAGGATCTACCTGGTCTGCCACCAGATAGGCAAGTGGAATTCAGGATTGATATCATCCCTGGAGCAGCACCTGTTGCTAGAGCACCTTACAGGTTAGCACCAACCGAAATGAAGGAGTTGAGGACCCAACTGGATGAACTGCTAGCTAAAGGTTTCATTAAACCTAGTTCGTCTCCTTGGGGAGCACCAGTCCTGTTTGTCAAGAAGAAGGACGGATCGATGCGCCTGTGCATCGATTATCGCGAGCTTAATAAAGTCAAGATAAAGAATAGATATCCTTTGCCGAGGATCGACGATTTGTTCGATCAGTTACAAGGGGCAAGTTATTTCTCGAAGATTGACTTGAGGTCAGGCTACCATCAACTGAAAGTCAGAGATGAAGACGTACATAAAACCGCATTTAGGACTCGTTACGGTCACTATGAGTTCCTAGTGATGCCTTTTGGGCTCACTAATGCACCGGCTGCGTTCATGGATCTCATGAATCGCGTCTGCAAGCCGTACTTAGACAAATTCGTCATCGTTTTCATCGACGACATTCTTATCTACTCTAAGAACCAAGCTGACCATGAGAAACACCTTCGCTGTATTATCAAACTCCTGCATCATGAGAAACTCTATGCCAAATTCTCTAAGTGCGAATTCTGGCTTCGAGAAATCCAATTCCTTGGACATGTTGTCAGCGAGCGTGGTATCCAAGTGGATCCCGCTAAAGTAGAAGCTGTCATGAATTGGCAAGAGCCAAGGACGCCTACAGAGATTCGTAGTTTCCTGGGGTTAGCAGGATATTACAGGCGTTTCATTGAAAATTTTTCAAGGATTGCTGCACCCCTAACTTCCTTGACTAAGAAGAAAGTAAAGTTCGTTTGGGGCCTAAGCAGCAAGAGTCCTTTGATACACTGAAGCAAAAGTTGAGCAACGCTCCTGTACTGACATTGCCTGAAGGTACCGAAGAGTTCGTAGTTTACTGCGACGCATCACACACTGGCATGGGATGTGTGCTTATGCAGAAAGGCAAGGTTATTGCCTATGCTTCGAGACAGTTAAAGGTGCATGAAAAGAATTACACCACCCATGACTTGGAGCTGGGTGCCGTTGTGTTCGCACTAAAACTATGGAGGCATTATATGTATGGTATCAAGTTTGTGATCTATTCGGATCATAAGAGCCTTCAACATCTGTTTAATCAGAAGGAATTAAACATGAGGCAACGCCGTTGGATGGAGACTTTAAATGATTATGATTGTGAAATCAGATATCATCCCGGCAAGGAGAATGTAGTCGCTGATGCCTTAAGTCGAAAGGAAAGGGTGAAACCCATCCGAATCAATGCCAAGAGCATTGAAGTCGAGAATAATTTGATTGAAAGGTTGTTAGCTGCACAGAGAGAAGCTGTGTTGGAAGCTAACTATCCTAAAGAAAATCTAGGAGTAACTGAGGAGCAGTTAAATCTTAGCAAGGACGGAATTTTACGATTAAATGGACGAATATGGGTTCCAATTTATGGAGGACTACGAAATGTTATCCTCCAGGAAGCCCATAGTTCCAAATATTCTGTTCACCCGGGAGCTGATAAGATGTATCAGGATCTAAAGGCAAATTATTAGTGGATAGGCTTGAAAAAGTCTGTAGCCGCTTATGGTATAACCCTCTGTGACCGGTTCGTTGTTTGTCCGAGTCTTTTACACATTTCCGTTAAATGCTTAAAAGTTGACCGTAACGCCCTTTTTAATTTAAAATGAGAATTTCGGACATGTGAAAGAACCATAACCTTAGTTACTGATTTCTAAGCATGTCCCTAAAATTTCACGTCAATCCGAGGTCCAGAATAGGAGTTATGCTAAATAGCGCAAATTACGGAAACTTTAGTAATTAAATAGCGCAATTAGCATAACGCCTATCTAAGCCCAGATTTCGACACCAAACCTTTTACACACTGATGTAAAATAATATTTTGGGATTTTTAAAGATTTTTAATTATTTTTAACCTGCTCATAACCTGCGGTTATGGCAACGGTTCGGTAAATACCGAATATACCCTTTTCGGCCATAACTTGAGTTCTACAAGGTCTTTTGACCCGATTCCAGTTGCTACTGATTTTAAATAATAAATAAAGTATTTTAGACTTTATAAACTGTTCGGGAAACTCGGATTTCCTGTAGAACTCAGAAACCAATTTTATAATCTTTAAAAAGACCGAAATACCCCTATGGGGCATAAAATGGATTTAAACTCGTTACGGGCATTATGGAAGGTATCCTACTGATACCACAACCTCTTTAAAGCATATTGACTTAGGAAACCAGTGTAGGACTCTTACGGTTACCCGTTACGCCATTTGCGCGCACGGTTCGGCTTATGTAACTAGTTTACATAAACTAGCCGAAACGGGTCAAACCATATTGTTTTGACCCCAAAATCCAGAGTGTGGTTATTACACCCATATAAAACAAGTCTTTAAACTTGTTGGGTCCAAATCACATTCCATTCACGGTTTTCGCCTTTCACGCGATTAAACCGTAACTATCTTTTGAAACTGGCCGGTCTAAGCTACGGCTAAATTAAAGACCCGTTAGGATTCTAATAGGTTATTTTAAACCTCCGTTCCAGAATAGGAGACCAGTAAAAGCTATCTGCAATTTATTTTGATTAAGGATTTATACTTGCAAAGGTAAATACTTTTAACTTATTTTCCATTATACGGGCTTGGGTTACGGTATATAGTATACCGCTTGATCGGGCATCAAATTCTCCACAGTTAAGTGGGTAATTGAATAAATTTGATCGGCTCGTTTAAACAGTCTTGTTACTTAAAAGCCTTTGGGGGGTTAATGACCATGTCCCGGATATCCCTGGCATCATTTTACGAAATGGCCACGACCTAAGCGCGGAGTGTAGGCGTACACTCGTCAGTGCATAAATAGTCGCTGTGGTGTGTCTATTGATCTTTAACCCGGACTTGATCCGGGCTACTGAACGCATAAGGAACATGTAATTCGTTCACAAGATTATATATTTAAATAATTCTCCCAAGTTATAAAAGAGTTTGTGCCTTGTGCATTCAAATCAATTTTTAATAAACATTTTCAAAAGTGTCGGTTGAATGTATTTACCAGTGTAAACTGACGTATTTTCCCAAAAAGATTAAATGCAGGTACTAAATGAAATTGGCTGGCTATATTCTCCTTAGCATCATAAAGAGTCTCGCAAGCTTAAGATGCCTTCGTCTGTTGAACAAAACATATATTTTTATTTGATCCCCTGTGGATACTTTTCGACTATTCGTAATACATTTGATATTACAAACAATGGTTGAAATATAATTATCTTTATGCTTCCGTTGTGCATTCATATATATTGTGTGGTTTGACTATATTGTTGCCAACTACGTCACGTAATCCCCCACCGGGCCCACCGGTGAGACACGTGGAAATCGGGGTGTGACACATACAAAACCCGAGAAGTGGTTGAATACAAACACCTAGAAATTGTTGATAATATAACCCTTAGAATAGGTTATTAATAAAATCACATAAGAGATAATGAAATCCTTGAAGAGGATAATGGAGTTCTAGAAAAAAACTTCGGTACCAAACAAATATGAGATCTCAATGAAACTATGTACATAATAGTACATTACAGAACTAGAATCAAACACGTGTAAAATGATATGTTTGCAAATGCTATAGCAATAAATGTAATACATGAAAAAGATTATTTACATAAAACTCTGTAAGAGTGTATACACAGAAATAGCCAAAATGGCTAGATGACTTAAAGGTCAAATTAAGTTCACTCGATAAAATAAACGTTTTCGAAAGTGCAATTCGAAACACACATAGACGTCAAACAAGTAGGTTATAAATGGGTGTCTTCAATTAAAAGAAACTTAAAGAACAAGATTTTGCGTTGTAAGGCACACCTTGTAACATAATGGTTTTTTCCAAATCTCATAAGTTGTATATGAGGAAACGTATTCCCTAGTAGTGGATGTGATAATCTTCAGATGTTTTAGTGGCCTCGCAATCTCAGAATGACTTTAGATAAAACTTATGGATGTCATTACCTTATACTTATGCGAGACAATGGAAAGTAGACGTCTACAGAAAAATACCCGAAGGATTAAAAAAGCCCGAAGCATTATAAAACAATAATCCATATGGGTGTTATAAATCTCAAGAGATTTTAATAAAATATCAAGGAAATTGGTCGTATGTGCTACAATAGACAAAGTTGCTAGATTGAAAAAATGAGGAATATAAGTTTGATAAAATGAGTCATATCTATTCGTCCAAATTCTACTCTTATAGTTCATATAATCACAATTTACAATGGTGATGTAAACGTAAGTGGAATTATCAAACTAGAGAGAAAATTTTGAAAGACCTTACACAACATAATTATTTCTCAGTCAGCAATTTGAGTACGTGTATAATATTTTTGCTCATTAATTAAACTACAACCAGAGGATTTTATATGGATAAAACTCATTTTTTGAGTACACTAATAGTTGTTCGACCGCTTGACATAGAAACAGATTATTACCGTCTCTAAGGAAAGGGTGGAGAAACACTTGGTCTAGAAGTACCATAATTAATTGCAAACAGAGTGTTGATTTATCTTGCAAATAAAATGACACCTGAAGATGCATTTTCTAGATACCTCTATTCTAACCTAACAAGTTACATTTTTAAAATTTCCCTTCACTAAGTTTTTTCCTATTGTGTTTCCTTAGTAATGTTTTTAACGAGTCAAGATAATTGATCCAGTAGCATAAGTGATCTTTAAGGCCCTACAGATTTAATATCATCCTAAAGAATGTTTATAGTTATGTATAATGCAAAATACACTCCTTTTCATTAGCTATTGTTTTGTCCCACTGGGTTTTTCCTAGCAAGGTTTTTAAGAGGTTAATAACATAGCATATTATATGACATGAGATTCGAGACATATTATTATTCATGTGAATATATGGAGTCCCAACTATTAAATTATGATGATGAAAGATATCTACCGGACCCCATAGAGCTCAATCTCAACCCAGATACAATTTAATTATGGAAGTCAATGGTTTCAACATGTTCAACAATGGGCGGACTAGAGTCGATCAAAAGAAGCCCAATTATATTATTTAAAGATAATGCAACTTAAAGAAGCCCAAATTTTACTACAATGTACCCTGAATCACTCAAAGATTAGAACACTACATTAAAGATCAACACAAACTAAGAAATATATGTAAACTTAAGGGGAAGTAATATACACGTTGTACTCTTTTCCCTTAACTAAGTTTTGTCCCATTGGGTTTTCTTATTAAGGTTTTAATTAGGCGGCATAACTTATCCTGAAGTATTAGTTAAAAAAGGTTTTAATTAGGCGATTATTAAAAAACAAAAACAATCCCAAGCAAGATGCTTCATATTGTAGGTATAGGAAAAAAAGGAAGACAAGAAAGATAAATTACATGCTATTGCTCGTTTAAAACAACTGAAGTCACTCCCCATCTTTCAGTCTAGTTCCAGCCTGTTTGCACATGAGTTAACCCATAGAAATGAAACCGCCTTGATGTCACTTAGTGCTCTTGATACTTGTTTAAGCTTTGTTTTGAAAGTAAGATCATTACATACCCGCCACCATGTCCATCAAGTCGAATCAAGGATAACATAAGTGGCCTTCTTTTTAACTTCTAAAGTATAAATATTTTGCATGTATTCCAAGAGCTCAACTACATTGACCAAGTACCTAGGTAGTGGAGTTTTAATCCATTGTTAAATTTCCGCCGAAACCAACTGTGCATATCCACACAAATCAGTAGGTGATTCGCCGATTCTTGGACAGAGTTACATAAGGCACAATATGTTGATTGTAATGGGATGTTCCTCTTGCAAAATTCTTCCCATGTTGGAATCTAGTTTAAGATGACTCGCCATAAAAAGAAACTAATTTTCTTCAAAACCCAGTTAAGCCATAGCAATGCTTTCGTCTCTGGTATGAGTGTTATCCAGTCTAGTTCCCTCCTTAGCTCACCGACCTCGAAATCACTACACTCGCCATCCATCTTCCACATCCATAAATCCGACCCCTGCTTAAGATTTACACCATCCAGAGTACTAAGTGATAGGCTGATCCCGCTACCCTATACCCACGACACCTTTCCTTACGTGATACAGTAGCGCTCTTGCACCGTGTAGTATTTTTCAGGTTTAGACGCGAACAAATCCGTGAATAAGTCATGTAAAGCGAAATCCCCTGCTCATTTATCAATTTTGAAAATTTTTTATCACCCATCCCCATCTTTTGTCTTAGCCTTTGAATAACCTCAACCATTGCTGGAGAGTTGGACTATCTACCCATTTGCACAATATTCTTTTGGTACACCACTTAGCAATTTTTTAGAGGGATAGACGAGTGACATCTTATTCCAACCATTAGTCCCTTGTTGGTTTATGGGAGATTACCAATACCGAGACCAACTTTGTTTAATGGTGCTACCACCTTAAACCATGGAACCTAACTTACTTTGTTATTGTCCATACATCCACCAAAAAGAAATATCCATTTAATCCTTTAAAAGTGTTTAATTACTTGAAGCGGTGCATTAAATAATGATAAGTAATAAGTTGGTAGGTTGCCAAGTACCGCCTTGATGACCGTCACCCGTCCCCTGAAAAAAAGTATTCTTGCCTTCCAAAGCGTAAGTTTACTTTCAAATATTTCAATAACGGAAAGGCATCAATTTTACAATTAAGAATCGAAGCCATTTGTGAAATTTCGTCATTTCCAACCCTCACACCATACAAATGGCTTTTATAGAAGTTCCTTTAAGCTTGGATGCCAAGTAAAAGCATCTAAGTATACGTGCAAGGTTGTGAAAATTCGATTCAGACCATTCATTCACCCACAAATAGTACATCGTTCGCATATAATTTCTAAGATAGTGTTGGGCCCATACCCGGAGTCTTGATGCCACTGAATATGCCTTGCTCATTTGCACTCACCGTTGCCACATGCAACAGTTTGATGTACCATCAATTATACATATTTATAATATGAATTTACCCCTATTTATAAGTACTTTTGAGGCAATTTATGAAGGAAACACTACCGAGAGACGGAAAGGACAATATCCCGAAGCTTCTAACATACTAAAGGATAAGCACGCCTGTGCCACCCTTGGCATGCCCGTGCTCACCTGCCCTCGACCAGCCTATAAATAGAGGCCTCATTCACCCATTTGAGACATCCCCTTCTTTGCTTTCTTGTTCCCTGGTGTGCTATAGCCCAAAGGCTATAGACTTATGCCTTCTTGGCCATGTTCTTTCTTCCTTGAAGGCTCTAGTTCCTTGGAGAAAGTGTGGATGATCCATGGAGCTTGGCTAATCAATAGTCAAGTACGCCATGACCATGATGCTTCCAAAGCCCCCTTTGCTTGGAAATGAAAGGTTGATCCTTAGGGAAGGCTTTCACGCCGACCGAAACCTCTCCAAAGCTAGGATCCCAACATCCTACCTTTGATTATCCATGTTAAGAATAAGGCATTTTTAGATTAGTTCACTAAATATATGTCATAAATGAGATTTGAGAGACACTTTGTTGCACACATATTACACTTGAGCTAAAGCTTGAAGATCATGAAGTGTGGTAATTGCGACCGGTAAATGTGTTTCATATGGTTGTAATCTCTATGTCTTCTCATAATTTTGGATTAGTTAATCTTACTAATATAGTATTTTTATCTTATTTAATGTGTTTATCTTTTACTAATTCTTGGTTTATTATCTTTAGTGACAAGATTGGATGACCTCTTTGGAACTAAATTAACGTAACCACTTAAATTAACCATATTAATTTAACATAACTTAACTTGACTAAGGCGTGTGTACGACTTCTGGTACCCTTAATCAGATCTAGTGTAAGCTTCTGGTATTGAACTAGATCTTACTAGAGTTTTATGGTATTGAACCAGACTCGGGTGACAAGCTTCGGGTACTGAACTAGGAAGATTATAACTAGGAAGATTATGTTGGTCGGTTCAACCATTAACTAGGAAGATCTTACTAGAGTTTTATGGTATTGAGCAAAAACTTAGTGGTTGAACCGACCAACATAATCTTACTACAGTTTTAGAAAAAGTAGATTTCTTGCCTGATGCTTGATACGTATGGATATCAGATGATGAAAGAAACGAATGAGGCGATTGAGAGATTAGGTTTTTTTAGATGGTTTATATACTCGGGTCATAAAACGAATCTGATTAGCAAAACAGGGCTTCCTTAATGAAAAAAGCGGACTCGAATTTTTTCCCTCTCAAACCACATCCAAGAAGCTCTAATTGAGTGCCACATCAGCCGAAATATTTTCATTTATTATATATATAAGATTTTAGTTCTCTTTAAGATGTTTTTCATTCTAATTATAAAGTAAAATGACCATTATACCCTCATGTGCAAGGCACATGATCTGATTTAACATGCAAAACTAACTGGGTTACGGTTGAAATATTAAGTACAAAATTTATCAATTTTAAGGGTAAAGGACACCACCTAAAATATGATATAAAAATAAAGGCTCTCTCTCTCTATATATATATATATATATATATATATATAGACACACACTTGATTAAAAATAAATAAATAAGTGCATATACCAGAACACATATTTAACCATTACAATTATATCTTTTCTCTTCTTCTTTATGTATATCAGGCAATTAGAGGATGGTGGTGCTTCACTTTTCATCACTCAACATACCCAACCAGCTTCCACCACATCATCGAACTTCATTCCATCACCAATGATGAATTTTTAGTGGAGGTGCCCATCAGTAGTGATGGGGTGCCCGTATCATCTTCTTCCTTATCATCCAACGGTCCCCTCAACAACTTTCAAAGATTTCCATGCGTTATGGCTAGTCTTGGGAAAGGGTGGCGACAATGTTCCACGGGGTTTCACGCGTGGTCACCGTGTCACCATGGAGCGCCCCGTCTCACCTTAATATATAACAAAAAATATTAATTCTTAAAATATAAGGAATGATATCTTCCACGTAATCCTAAATACCGACCAAAGTACAGATTAGTTTTCGCATCTGTTTCTTTCGCCTTTCGCTTTCCAAAATTCTGGTATGTCTTTCTCTTATCCTTTTCCTATTCATCAACTTGATCCAAAAATGAGTTTTGTACCACTAGGTGGCTATGTTTTATGTCTAATAATAGCAATTTTCATCAAACTTTTTCTTGATTGGGACTCGACTATAAGACCATGTGTAGTGGTATACATGAATAATGTCCCTACCTATGGGCGTTGTGCGACACGTGTCATCCCAGTCAGCAAAGGGGCATTATGTGGCGTTTTTCATATATGGGTGTAATGGGATAATGCCCAATAATGATCCATCAATAATTACCCAATTATTATCTTTTAAAAAAATAAAACAAACTAATAATATTTGAAAGCTTCTTATTGGACAAGCAAACAATGCCCCACATACACCGGCGTTCTTTAAACAACGCTTCCGCCCCATTTTCTGAAAACAACGCCAAGGGGTGGTCTGGCAGCCCCATTACGCATGGTCTAATTAACTCGTATATGTTGAAACAACTATCCTATGGGTCGTTTAGATGAGCGGATGAGGTTTGTGCTATGTTTTGAATCAATGTTAGTCAACATGCATTAAAAACTTGTTAGGCATAGGGTACCCTTTGATGGTTAAGTTAGTAATGTGTATTTAATTCTTTTACATGTGTCATTGTTTGTTCTTTAGAGGTCTATGAACAACATATTTCCTAAATATCGGGTCATCAAATTAGGTTTATAAATAATATAATTAATAAAATGGATTATCGTCATAAAAAACAAACATACTTTCTAATTTTACAAAAGAAAAAAAAAAACTATATTTACAGGTTAAAAGTGTTCGAGGTAGAATCTTCGATACCAAATTCAAAGGATAAGCTGATGTTTTAATAGAGAAGGCACATTGCCAAAATGTTCTCTACATATAGGTTGCGTTAAAATGCACCGAGACTTGAAGTTAAACCATTGATGTCAATGATGAAGGTGGATGTAACAAGCTACGTAAAAAAGTGTTTGATAGGCATACAAGTCAAAGCGAAACATCAAGATTGGTATGCAAATCTTTAGTCCCTAGATTCCCTAAGGGAAGTTTGATCACATAATCGTAGACTTTGTGACTAATAGCTAAGAACCCCTTATAGTCATGAAACCATTTGGGAACCGCTTGATAGAAAACACACTTTTAGATACACACCATATGACTAATTTTATGGGTATACTTGGGCATATGCGCTTGACTATAAGATGGTATTCCGTCACTCAACTTAAACTGAGATGCTATAGCACTGCTTTCTAAGAGCATTGTGTATTTGTGTCTACTGATTTCACCACAATGGCTTGGTCCAGCTCATAATAGTGTATTTATATTCATCCATCGCGATTGAACTAGTCAAGTCAACCAAATAAGGGTTTTAGTAAGGATTCAGATTGATATAACAATGAGTTCAAAAGTCAATTTGAAGGTTTCGGTGTTTGCATTTTTAGTTTTATCAAATACAAAGTGGACTCCGCATTTCAAACTTTTGATTGTGATCAAATTTATAGTTACATGTAAACGGGATATCGAGCCAGAGGTCTCACTAGAAACAGTCTCTTCATACGGGGTAGAGATAAGACTGTCTACATCTTACCCTCCTCAGACCTTACCTTAGCTTTGCTATTGCTGAGTATGATGATGATATAAAGGGTATATTGTCGCATTTGTATGATGTATAGATTACACATGTATGGATGTAATTTATTGCGAGTAGTTCATATGTGTAAATGGGGCAAAGTTGGTAAAGCTATTTGAATATGGTAATATCTTTGTACGCAAAACATTCAATCTTGTTGAAAGAGGCCATAATCTGAATTGATCGTCGACCCAATACTCTATTCACATCCCAATATATATCGATTACATGATCTCTCCTATGTTAGATTGAACAAATTATGCAGATAACAAGGGGAAAATATAGTTATTTAATCTATATACATAATACACGTATGTTATTACTTGTATCATGCTATGAATCCACCTTTAGGTCAATGAATAACATTGTTTCAAGAAGCTTTGTTTTGTACATCCTCCATGATCTATCGGTATTTTTAACCATAACCGGATTTGCCACTACCCCTATTTCAACTAGTTTATGGGAAATGCTTCTTTCCAGTGCCACGACCTTCACTTCTAGTTCTATTAATTGCGTTCTTTTCTTGGATCCACGTTAATTAAGGTGATTATTATCGACCATCTAGGTACAACATTCACTTATGAAAAGCTAGGGAAAACACATCGAGGTAACCATAAAACTAACCAAGATTTTCAAGTTATAGGTTGATTTCCGTATGTAAGTAGTAATCTAACTTGGCCAAACTACCACGCTCAATGGCGGCCCCATATTTCTAATGAGTGCTACCATATTTTTTTGGCGAGTTGGATCATCAAAATAGTTTTTTCTTCTTCTCTTAGTTGTATCATGCTATATAAAATATAATCAAGGATTTTAACTAGCATGGTTCAAATGTCAATATCTACTCTTTTTGATGGGGACAAGATCATCTTAGGGTTCTTTCAAAAGTTTTGTTGATACTCAAGGTGACATCTGATCTTTACATAACTTCAAGAAGAGTATCATTGATGCAATGTCTAATGAAGTCGATCTGTAACACGACCGTCAACTTCTCCTTGCACCACCACCCACTTCCGCCCGGATGTTGCATCCTTTGGTTTTCACAATAAAGCGAAATTTACGTATTCATGCGTATTATTCATTATATTCTTATTGGTCGGGTCATGGGTCAAAACGGGTTCGGGTAAAACGGGTCAATTAGAAAAGGGTTGTTTTGGTTTGGGTCGAAACGGGTTCGGGTCAAAATGGGTTCTGGTCAAAATGGGTTCTGGTCAAAATGGGTTCTGGTCAAAACGGGTTCGGGTCGGAGCGGGTTCGGGTCAGAACGGGTTTCGGGTCGGGTTGGGTAAAAAAATGTTTAAAAAAAAGTGATTGTACATCAAGGGGCAATTTTGTCGGGTTAAAATGGGTCCGGGTTGGTAACCTTCGAATAATGTACTTGGATTATTTAAATCCAATATTTTTTTTATTTGGATTAAGATCCACTCTTTGTTTCCCTTCCTCTCTATTCTATGCTAACTTACTTCAAATAAGATCTTTTATGTGTTTTTTGAAATAAACAGGTTCGTCTCCTGTTCCATCCTTCACTAAATGAATTTCGCAAGAATCATAAAACCCTTAAAAATGAGTTTTATAATATTTTCGAAATCGTCTGATGGTTCATACGTGAGCCACGTATATAAAAACAAAATTGTTTTCAAACCTTGAAAGCATACATATTTCACTAAATCGTCTGCTGGTCGAAACGGTTCGCGTCGAAACGGTACGGGTCGAAACGGTTCGCGTCGAAACGGTTCGCGTTGAAACGGTTCGTGTCGAAACGGTTCGATTCGAAACAGTATCTGGTCGAAACGGTACTGGTCGAAACGATACTGGTCGAAATGGTACGGGTCGAAACCAGGGCTGGCTAAGCCAAGGTGCAGAATGGGCCTGTGCACAGGGCCCAAACTGGTATGGGCCCAAAAAAAACGAAAATTCTGTATATATATTTTAAAAAGATTCTGTATGTTTTTATTAGAAATAAATTATGTAAGTTTGAATAGGCCAGACGGTTGCATTGTTGCAATCAATTGAAATAGGCCCAATTACAAAAAAATAAGAGCCCAGTGATTTGATATGGCACACGCATAGGAGGGACGAGGGAAACAAAGAGTTGATCGAGAGCTTTGCTTCAAAAAAACGCTAGAAGAACCACACTTTTCGCTTAGCAAGTAAGTTCAATCATTTCTGCTACACTATTTTTGTTAATTTGTTTTATCTATTTGATAACAATTATCGTAGTATTATGGGTTATTTGATTGACTGATTGATAAGTTTATATTATATGAAGATTTGCGAATATGGCCCAAATTTTTTTTTTTTTTTTATCTCGAACAGAGCCAATTTTTTTTTGTGATTTTCGGAGACGCCCTGGTCGAAACGGTACTGGTCGAAACAGTTCGATTCGAAACAGTACTGGTTGAAACGGTAAGGGTCGAAACAGTTCGATTCGAAACGGTACGCGTCGAAACGGTACGAAACTGTCTCGTGCGGAAAGTCGTGTCGGCCCAAAACCTGTTGCGATCCGAAACATGTCCCATGCAGAAACCCGTGTCGGCCCGAAAACCGACTCGAACCGAACCCGTTCCGATCCAAAACCTGCGTCATGCCAAAACCCGTCTCGGCCCGAAACTCAATTTGAACTGAACCCATTCCGATCTAAAACCCGTTTCGTGTCGTAACCACATCGACCCATTTCTTCAATGTTGTCGACCCGCTTTGACCCGAAAATAACAAGATGGAATTTCAAGTGACCTATGGTGACCCATTTAGTTAAAATATCTTACCCAAACCAACCCATATAATTTTAAAAGCAACCAAAACTTATCCACTTTGAAGGCTTTGGGTCAAGATTGCCCCCTCTAATAACAAGATTATGATTATTAAAACGCTCACTCTACAATTGGTAAAGCAGGCGTTATATTTTTGCTTAGAAATACACTAGGTTATTTCCCATGTAACACAGGGGTATAACAAATAAAACTTGTATATACTTTGAAGCTATAAGTAATTGAGATTACACATAATTTTAGATAACTGAGATACCTACAATTTATTAGGATTAAGCTACGGACTCCGTGAGAATATAATAAATGTATTAAGAAAATATATGAAGAATTCATAAATTTGTAAATATTGTTTTTATTGGTAAATGGTGTTGCACGTGTACTATTTTGTAGATCATACATAAAGATTTCCAAAAAATTGATGATAATATCTTGTTAGAATTTATTGTTATGGTATCATATTAGATCTATGATAATCGAATAACAGCATTTTAAATTTATGCCTCTCGACAACGTTGGTTTAAGCATTGTCGGGGGTACAAACTACAATAAATATTTTTTTTTTTGAAAATTTAAAGTTAGAAAACACATTAATAATGTATATATGTATGTGTGGGAGTTGGCTACAAAGTCCATTTTTCCTACAAAGTGTACAAAGTCATAAAACACCACAATTTCAGCCATAGAACACAGTCAAAACCCACAAATAACAAAGTGAAGATTACTAAAATGTCATACTTGTGGGTTTTGTTTTGTGTTGTGTTTTGAATGATAAGGTTTTGATTATCGAATGACTAATATTAGTGTGTCTTATGTTGATTATCATGTTGTGTTTTATATTCATAGTTCTATGATGATGTATTTGAAGTTTCTATGGATTGTTAGGGTTTAGATATTGTGTTTTAGTGATCTTCACTCTGTTATTTGTGGGTTTTGAGTGTGTTTTATGCCTGAAATTGTGGTGTTTTATGACTTTGTACACTTTGTAGGAAAAATGGACTTTGTAGCTGAACCCTACCCTATATGTATAAGGTAATACATATCATACTATACAATCTGAAATGTGTGATATAAAGTTCTTTCCTCATCACCTATAAAAAAGTTAGTCAAATATTGTATTTTTGTTATTTTACGTGTGCTACATTATATTGTAAAGATAAATCTCATGGATAATAAAAAAACCAACAATTTAATGCATCGGCATTGAAAGGTTTTTTGAAGAACAACGAATTTTAGCGTTATCGTTTTTTACATTTTCTTGTATAATAAGAATGCAAAACAATAAATTGTATTATAATTCATACAAGCACCTAGTAGCTCCGTCTGTTTAAAGAATATTTTTATGATATTCCTCTAATACTTTATTTTATGGTAAATAATCAACACGAGTAATATTTTTTAATTCCTTAAGTTAAAAAAGAACAATTCTAAGTAAAAAGTTACTAATAACATATAAACAACTTACATATATTAAAGTTAAATGTCATTTTAGTCCATGTGGTTTGGGTCATTTTACTACCTTAGTCCAAAGGTTTCATTTTTCGTCTGTGGGTCTAAAAAGGTTTCACCATTGCCCTTTTAGTCCACTGGGTTAATTTCATCCATTTTTTCTGTTAACGAGAAAGGCAATTCGGTCATCTTATATGGCTGAATTGCCTTTATAGTTAACAGAATTACATATAAAATGATCGAATTACCCTTCTTGTTAACAAAATAAAGGAATGAAGTTAACCGAATAGACTAAAATGACAATGGTAAAACCTTTTTAGACCCACAAACAAAAAGTTAAACTTTTAAACTAAAATGATAAAATGAACCAAACCATATGAACTAAAATCACATTGTTTGTTTTATTTCCTTTTAATACGTACCATACATTTGATATTAATATTTTTATTTTTTGTAGTATGTAAATTTCCACGCATTTTCCTCATCAAAAGTATTGTTGACGTTTACTTCTTGATTTCAGTCACCACAAAACACTGGATTTATAATAATTGAAACCCTTCATCTATCAGCCCACTCATCGCTTCCCAGTTGCGATTCATAACAATGGAAATTCTCAAAGACTCTTCATCATATGACGTATTTTTAAGTTTTCGAGGTGTTGATACCCGTCTCAGCTTCGTTGATCACCTCCACAACGCCCTCCTGGAAGCTAATCTCAAAACCTTTTTGGATGATGACGAGATAGAGACCGGAGAAGACCTGCGACCGGAATTGGAGTGGGCGATTAAATCATCCAGGTCTTCTATTATAGTGCTGTCCACAAATTACGCTTCTTCAACATGGTGTCTTGATGAACTTGTGTTGATCCTTGAGCAACGTTTGACCGCGGATCAACTGGTTATCCCTATCTTCTATCATGTGGAGCCGACTCATGTCAGGAAGCAAGAACGTAGCTTCGGAGTTGCGATGGCAGTACATAGACAGAGAATGGAGGCAGAAGTGGACACTGAGAAAAGAAGTCTGCTGGCTAAAAAAATTGATCGATGGAACAAAGCGCTTATAGAAGTCGCTCAGTTAAAAGGGATGGACGCCAAAGGCAGGTAAACCATTTTCTTAAGTTTATAATTATCTCTCATTACATAAAATTATATTGGAAAAATCACCCCTAAACCAAGTTTATCAGTGATGGGTGTCTTCCTTCATTCTTACTTTTATTTATAGACTCATCTTTAGTGTATATCTGTATATCTATACTAAAGTTTATAGTAAAATGCACGGATAGTACTTATGGTTTGTTAAAATAACACCTTTAGTTTTCAACTTTTGGAAATTACATCTGTAGCTCTGTGATTTGACAGTTTGTTATTCGGATAGTCTCTAGAGTGGATGGAGGTTAGTTTTCTCTGTTAAGTAGAAGTAAAATGACAAAATTACCTCTAAAAATTAAAAAAACAATTTAATCTTTTTTTTAAAAAAAAAAGACTTTTAGTTTATTTATGGGACCCACCCACAACCTACTTTATCCTCCACCACCACCACCACAACAACACCACCATCACCATCACCACCACCGTCACTCCACCACTCCACCTTCAACCTCCACAACAACAATCAACTAACAAAATTCAAAATCAATGAAATATACCAAAACTACTATGTACGTGATAAAGTAAATCCAGATCAAAATCACTTTTTACCACAACCACCACAAAACCTTCACTATCTCCAACAACAACTTCAACCACCACTGCCTCCAACCAGAACCGCCATGTCACCGTCTCCATCACCCACACACTCTCTCTCTCTCTTTCTCTCTTTGAAGCCATCGGTGACTCCTAATGGCTCCTGTCTTCTTCATCGGAACCACCGCGGTGGCGGAGATCCAAATTTTGTCTGCCAATCAATCATATATAGGGTTCCGGCATATAATATGATCACCACCGGTGTGGGAGTGGTGGTGCTGGTGGCGGCAGGTGGTGGTGGGGGTTTGCCTGAGAGAGAGATAGAGTTGAGATAATCAGTGTGTGTGTGTTTTAGAGAGAGAGAGAGAGAGAGTGTGTGTGTGTGTATGTGTGTGAATATTTTTTCTTCTATTTTAATAAAAGCAAGGATAATTTTGTAATTTCAAATTGACTTAACGGAGAAAACTAATCGCCATCCACTCCAGGGACCATCCGAGTAACAAAAAGGTAAATCACAGGGAGCACCGGTGTAATTTTCAAAAGTTGAGAACTATAGGTGTTATTTTACAAAACCACTAAGACCATTCGGGCATGTTACTCCTAAAGTATATAGTAAATAATAAGTTACTGGATATTATTTAATTTAGTGTAACTAGGTGATTTAACCAATCGCAGATTCAATAATTTTTGATCTAGTTGCTGAAATTTGAAATTTTATTTTGCTCTTAAATCAAAGAGTAAAATGCTAAAATGGTTCCTGAGTTTACGTCATTTTTGCCACTTCAATTCAAAAAGAGTTAAATGCCTGGTTGGTCTTTGTGGTTTGTGAAAATTGCAGACTTGGTTCTAATGGTTCAATAACTATAGAGTAGGTCCTAATAGTTGTAATTTTTGCACTCGGTTGGTTCTTATCACTAACCTCTATTAAATTTCTCAGTTAAGTTGATGTTAAATGACCAAATTGGCCTCAACAATTAAAAAACTAAAAGTAAAAAATATAAGAAACAAAAGAAGATAGGTCCACCCCCATCATCTTCTTCAACCCCCCTCCCCCCTCTCTGAAACACCAGTAACTACATCAGCCGTCAATGGCTTTTATCACCCTTTCATCCCTTAAATTTTGGAGGTCCATCAATAAACATTCACGGTGAAATAACCTGTGTTTTAAAAAGCGCGCATGAGGCGCGAGGCGCACTAAGGCGCAGGTCTCAGCGCCTCATGGCATCTAAGGCACACTATTTCCAAAAAACGCAAAGCGCATTTTTTGGGGTTTTTGAGGTCTGAGGCGCGCGCGTTATGTATTTTGGGTGTTTCTATGTTGTTTTTATGCATGAAAGTGTTGGACAATAGGTTTTTTGGCTTGGACATGTAGGTAAAATCATATATAAACCTTAGTTATAACTATATTTTGGATAAGGGATGCTAAAAATATATGGGATATATATAAGAATTTATATAATCTTCTTGCGCCTCGGGTACGAAAGGCCCAACGCTTTTGCGCTTTGCGCTTCGCGCCTCATGTTTTGACCCTGTCGCTTTTGTGCGCCTCTCGCTTTTTAAAACCAAGGAAATAACTGGTTTCTTTTTGAGTCTTTTTGAGACACTACATATTATTGCATTTGATTAAAACACACATCTTCAAATTTGATATTCTAGCAAGAACAGCCGATGTAGATTAACAAGATCAACGTATTGACATTAAAAACCTTTCGGTTTTCAAATTCTACAACCGCCACCTGCAATCCTGCACTATACCTGACCACTACCACCAGATTCCTCAACCCCGCTACCACCATTATGAGGGGCAATTCTGACCCAAAAGACATACAATGGGTCAGTCTGGGTCTTTTTTAAATTACATTGGGTGAATTTGAATGAGGAAGTTTAGTTAAGAGGGTCAAAATGGGTTTATTTAAAAAATAAGAGTTTTATCTACAGGTCAAACAGGGTTGAGAAAACTAGGATGTGTCAGTTAGGGTTGAAAAAAAAAGAAACCACGGGTGAACAACTGGGTTATCTTCTTCAATCTTAACTTCATTAACTTCATCGATCAAGAAACCATTCTTCGCATTCTTCCTCTTCAATCCTGCTCGATTAAGGTTCTTTTTCTCTTCGATTTTGCTCAATTTATATTTTACCCATTGATTTTTGTTTGTTCAGTTTCGTATGACTACATGATTTTAGTTTGCTCGATTTCATATGGCTACCAATTGATCTTTTCATGTTGCAATAGGTATCACTATGATTTTAAATGTTTGCTGCATATGTTCTTGCTTTTGATATCTATGATTGCAGAACTGATTTTGTTAACATATTTTTTAATTAGGGCAAATTCATCTTCAATCATGATTTGCGAGTTATTTTGTCTACTGAGGGGTTGTTTTTTTATTGGATTTTGATTATTATTTCAACGTTTTTATGATTTAGTTTAACTAATTATGTTGAATGATTAACGCATAGTTTGGTCATCACAATTTGTTAATCTTAGTTACTGTTAACACATAGACTTTGTATCAGTCGATAATTTTTGAAATATTACCGATTTTGTATTAGTCGTTTATTGTAAGACGGGTGGTGTTTTATATCGAGTTGTTCCTCCTGCCGTTGTTATGTGGCTTGATGTCGTTTGCTGGGGTTGGTGAGTGGCTTGAGCATTTTGTTTTGCTGGTGATTGGTCGTGTGTCCGAATGAATGAATGTTTGTTAATTACTGTGTGTACACTAACTGTTGGTTTTCATGTATGTTATGATTTCTGTTAATAACCGGTTACCGTTAATTAACCGGTTATTTTGTGCACCTATATATGTAGTTGCCTCTATATTACTTTTCAACGTTGATAACGATGAATGAATAAGAAATGTAAAACTTCTTATTTAGATTACAATATCATGAATATGAGACCACTGGACAGTAGGAGATGAGATAATATAATATTTTAACAAAATTCAATGCATACATGGCTAAATACTACAAACATATAACGAAGATGAAACTTGCTTGAAACAATTGTCGAGTATGGTAACCAGAAATAGTTCAAACTTTCAAGAATTTGAATCTAGTTTGTTTGGTTTTATGATTCTCACTGAAAACCATTCAATCTCAGGAAAGAGACAGAGTTTATCGGGGAGATTGTAAGAAACATCCACCGCAGGTTAGCTGGATCCTTACAATGTACGCTACCATTACTTTTTGGGATGGAAGATTCCATTGAATTCATTACTTCATGGTTGAAAGATGGATCCTCGCATAACGCAGACATTCTCACTATTTTGGGTATGGGCGGGATTGGCAAGACATCTTTAGCCAGATATGTCCATGGGTCACATTATCGTTTATTTGCTAAAAGCAGCTTTATCGAATGCGTCGGAGAGAAATGTGCCACACTAAACGGACTATCTGACCTACAAAAACAGCTTTTTGGTGACATTTCAAAAACAAATCAGATTCAAGTAAATAATAGCTTGGCATACACATCTATGATCGAGAACGGATTAACTCGTAAGAAGGTGTTTATAGTTCTTGATAATATTGATACTGTCGACCAGTTGTACGCATTACTTGGAAAGAAAGGTTTTTATCCGGGGAGCAAAATCATAATAACCACCAAAGATGCATCATTGATAGAGAAATATGCACCAATCAACTTGTTAGTTAAACCAAAGCATACAAAGTTGTTACTTAAAGGCCTACATAAGGAAGCAGCATTACGACTTTTAAGTCATCATGCATTCATGAGCAACTGTCCCAATGACGGTTATGAAGATGTTTCAAAACAACTTATGGCGTATTGTAAAGGACATCCTTTGGCTCTTAAAGTTTTGGGCGAGTCTCTATGTAATAAAACAGTAGCTGAATGGGAGGGTTATATAATTGGGCTGAAAAAAGAAACTGATTCACACATTATGAACGCCTTGAAGGTTAGCTTGGACTCTATGCAATCCAACAATGATAAGGAATTGTTTAAGCATATTGCTTGTTTTTTCGTTCAGAAAGACAAAGTCTTTGCTGAAACAATATTGGAGTCATGTGGTATCCGCACTACAGGGATCAGAAATCTCATTGATAGATGCCTTCTTACGATCGACCAAGATAACATTTTAATGATGCATCAATTGATTCAGGAGATGGGAAGAGATGTAGTACGTCGAGAATCACCTAACAGGACAGAGGAGCGCAGTCGATTATGGTGTTATGAGGAGTCATTCAATGTGTTGGAAGAAAACAAGGTAGTTAAGAAGCCTTGTATACTTTTAATAACGGGTGCAAATTACAAGTCTTTTCATAAAAAAAATTGAAAATTTACTTACAGTTTTTGATCTTTTACGCTTTGTTCTTAGGGTACAAGAAATATTAAGGGCCTCGTCCTAGACATGAAAATGCTTGAGAGAGAGATGTTATGTGGATCAGTTGAGTTAGAGACGTCTGCATTGAGTAAGATGCCTAGCCTAATGCTACTAGAACTCAATTTTGTGCAACTCAGTGGGTGTTATAGGAACTTTCCTAAAAAAATAAGATGGTTGTGTATGCATGGGTTCCCTTTAAAGTCTATACCTTTAGACTTACCAATGGAGAATCTGGTTGCTCTTGACATGTCCTATAGCAATATTGAATATTTTGACATGTCTTATAGTAACCCACAACCACCTGCAAAGAGGCAAAAGGTAAGAAATTTAAAGCATCTACTTTTAATATCCTTCCATGCTAGGTTAATAAAGTTTACTAAAATGTTTACATATCTCCGTGTCTATAGGTAACCTATTCGTGCTCAACAGACAAAAGGTTGCTTGGATCATTGAAGTTTCTTACTTTGAGTTTCTCTGAACATCTCAGTAGAATCGGTGGTTTTTCGGAACTCCCTGCACTTCAGAGGTTAATTGTAATAAAATGCACAGGTTTGACTGATATCTGTGAATCAGTCGACCAATGTGTTGAACTTGTCTACATTGATCTGAGTTACTGCAAAAAGCTTAAAAACGTCCCAGAAACGATAGGTCGGTTAAAGAAGGTCACAAAATTATTACTAGATGGTTGTGATCTTGCTGAACTTCCAACAAAGAAAACGATAATGGATTCATCGGAAGTGTTTGGGGCTAAGATCGTTAGCTTAAACTCACAAAAGTTATACTCCATTGTGGAGACTATACCGAAGTTTGTTGTGATATCTTTACCGAGCTCATTAGTTAGGTTGTCGCTTGCACATAATAATTTGTCCAATGAAGCATTTCCCATGGACTTCAGTTGCCTATCCATGTTAAAGGATTTATGTTTGGACGGCAATCCCATTGTTTCCCTGCCCAATTGTGTGAGAACCCTTCCTAGGCTTGAGACACTGGGTATGAGCAATTGTCTAAAGCTTAAGTCAGTCGAGCATCCTCCATGTACCTTAAGACAATTGAATCTTTATAACAGTTTTTGGAATACTGATTATAAACATTTGCTACGGAAAATTGCCTTTGATCCAGAAATGGCCCCGCTCGAGTTTATAGCTGACATGAATATATTAGCACCTTCTTCGTTTGAAATTGAAGGGATGATCAAAATCCAACCTCTGGTATGTGTTAAGCCAGCGGTATTATGTAGTTTGGGCTGGGGATCACTGTTTATTAACGGAAATAAGTTCGTAGTAACGAATTATAATTATAGAGGACAAAAGAAATCTCAAATCCAGGTTTTCCCTAATTAACTATCAATCTTTGTGTGGATATGTATATAATATACGTTTATGCTGATTAATAATTACATTTTGTGCAGATGTATTATGAATTTGGAATATTCAGCACCATTTATACTTCGATGCGAATGCAAGGCGGGATTACGCATATAAGCAATGAGCCATCTCTATCAATTACCATTCCATCACATTATGGCCTGCTTAAAGGACTGAATTTCTGCTATGTATTGAGTTTGTGTGAAATTGAATTGCCCATCATCAAAATTAAAAATATTACAAAGAAGCGTACCTGGATATACAAGCATTATATTAAATCAGTCACTGTAGATGGACTTGAAGGGTTACCAACATTTTTAAGCCACTGGATGTTTGGGGAGAAGGAGATGGAAGTTGGTGACAGGATTACCATAACTCTAGACATGTGTTGTGGAGATCATATAAACATGTGTGGGGCGGGTTTCGTATATGATGAACGACCAGAACTTTTAGCTTATTACAAGTCGCGAAATCACACAATTGGTGGAGATCTTTCTTATTACAAGTCGTGGAATCACATAATTGGCGGAGATCTTTCTGCTTTTCAATTAATAACAGGAGAATATTTCCTACACTCAGTGGATTTCTTAAGAAATTTATTTTCTAGTACCTTCTTCAATGCCCATTACAAAGGTAACTATCATTTTCTATTAAATAGTTATGGGTCTACATATTCACACACCTAAATGCCTATTCACACACCCTCATATATGCCTCGTATAGGTCTATACGTCGCGTATAACCTTTTTCAATTTCCAAGAGAATCTCTGATTATGTCATATTTTGTCTTATATGACACGTATATGCCTCGTATAGGCCTATACTGGGCGTATAGACAAAAAAGATCATTTTACCCCTGATTTAGGGCTAGACTAGGGGCAAAACAGGGCTATAATGGTCTTTTGGACCACTAGACGCCTAATCTAGGCCTATACGGGGAGTATAGACAAGAAAGACCATTTTACCCCTGAGTTAGGGCTAGACTGGGGGCAAAATAGGGCTATAATGGTCTTTTGGACCACACTAGACGCCCATTCTAGCCCTATATGCGGCGTATATTTTTATTATTTTTTTGTTTTCTCTTTTTAATATTGATAACTTATAAAATACTCATATTAATATTGATAACACTAATATTAATTATAAAAAACTCATATTAATATCAATAACACCAATATTAATTATAAAAAAAACTCATATTAATATCAATAACACTAATATTAATTATAAAAAAAACTCTTATTAGTATCAATAACACTAATATTAATTAAAAAAAACTCATATTGTATAAAATGTTTGTAAAAAAACTAATATTGTATAAAATGTTTGTAAAAAAACTAATTTTGTATAAAATGTTTGTAAAAAAACTAATATTTTTATAAAAGTTTGTAAAAAAACTAATATTGTATAAAATGTTTGTAAAAAAAACTAATATTTTTATAAAAATTTTCTAAGAGGATTAACATTGTATAAAATGTTTGTAAAAAAAAACCCTTATATACGCCCAACATTGGCCTATACGTGGCATATATGGGGCATGAGTCATATATGAGACCTATACGAGGGGTCTGATATGCCACATATAGGCCTATACGCGGCGTATCGGAGCAGACAAACCAGAACTGACATGAGTCAGCCACTGAGTTTGATGTAACCGTATACGCCCCGTATAGGTCTATACGAGGCATATACGAGGCAAAGGGTGTCCAAATAGACATATAGGGTGTGTGGATAGTTTCAGCCTATATTTATCGTGGCTTATATATATATATAGTGGAGAGTTCAAATGAGAACAATTTTTTTGTAAGAAGAAAAAAGAAGAAGTTTCAACCAATAAGAATGCTTCATTTTACTTCATTTAATATTTGTATTTAATTTTAATATAAGGGTATATTGGTAAACTTACATAAATCATTAATTTGTATTCTTCCCTTTTAATAACTAACTAAATTAAATTTGTAACTCCTTTTCAAAATATATACTTTTTTTCCAAATAAAAAACTTAATTTAAAGTGTAGAATAAATTACTAGTTGTGTAGGATAAATTATGAATTGTGTAGGATAAAATATGAGTTGTGTAGGATATATATTTCGAGGTGTGTAGGATAAATTTTGACTGTGTAGGATAAAATTCTACAATGTGTAGGGTATATGTCGGAAAATTTTGATATGTGTAGGTTTTGTAGATTATATGTTGGATAATTAATGATTAGTTGACTAATTAATTAAAGAGAGAAAAATTAATGATATGAGTTATAAATGAAATAGTATTTTACTAATATGCCCTTTCTTCTTTTTCTTCTCACATTAAATTTCTTCTCAAATGAACCTTCTCATATATAATATATATATATATATATGAGATATATATATATATATATATATATATATATATATATATATATGTATGTATATATATATATATAGAGAATGTATATCGTACATTATGGCTTAACGTACTTCACGTACAACAACGTGTGTGATTTGTTCTATAACATGCATGATTAATGTTTTCAATATGCGTGATTATTGTGTTTCAACATGCGTGATTTTGGGTTTTTGAGTTATAACGTGCGTAATTACCTGTCGTACGTGATGTACGTTAAGCCGTAATGTACGTTAACCTTCCTCTATATATATATATATATATATATATATATATATGAGAAGGATCCGTTAGGAACCACCCTTTATCGCTAGAACCGCAAGAACCAATGTGAACATAACCCAAAATACCTAAAAATAGCTAAAAAACACACAAATTTTTTTTAACATTTGTATAAAAAAATCGCTACTTTTAGTAGCAAAAAAAAATTAATTTAAAAAAAAAATTGATTTTTTTAGGTTTTTTGTGGGTTTAGTTTTTAGCATTTTAGCTTGGGGGGTGGGGTGGGGTGGGGTTAGGTTTTTTTTTTGGAGGGGGGGGGGGAGGGGTTAGTTTTTAGCATTTAGCTTGGGGGGGGGGGGGTTAGGGTTTTTTTTTTTTTTTTTTTTTTTGGGGGGGGGGGGGAGGTTAGGTTTTTTTTAGGTTGTTTTAGCTATTTTATGTTGTGTTCACATTGGTTTTCGCAATAAATGTGGTTCTCGCATGTGTGAGAACCGTGAGAACAAATGAATAAATCACGAGAACTTGGTAAAAAAAAATTCAAATTAAAAAAAATTCTACACTTATCATTATTATTCAGATACAATGTTAGAAATTTAATTTACACGTTTTAGTTTACGTGAATTCGTAAATAAAGAAAATTTACACATGTGTAATTTTGCCATTTACACATGTGTAAATCTGTTATATTTACACATGTGTAAAAAATCTAAAAAGAGTGATTTTGAAAGGAGAAATAAATTATTTAATATTGTAAATTCTTTTTTTTTTTTGATGTTGTATCTTAATTACAATGAGGTTTGTATTAAAAAAATTGGTTTTAATTGGTTTTTTCATTCGTTCACACGGTTCTCGCAATATTTTGCGTTCTCAAGATAATCCTCCCCTATATAAAGAGCAAGATGAAGTATGAAATTTAAAAACTGGCCAAAGCGGGGCGCTTCGACCCTGATTTTTTGAAGTTGGTGTCTTTTGTCGAATGCGAACCCGAGAAACGGAAGGGATTTCGAGCATTAAATTTAAGTGGGTATTTATCATTTTTTTACAAATGTATAATTTTTTTTATTTATGAATACATGTAAATTTAAGTCGGTATTTTTGATGTTGTATTTTTAAAAATAATGGCAGTGTAAAAAGATTGGTTTCAATTTGGTTTTTAACAAAGTTCTTGTGTTTCTCATGAAATATACAAGTTCATATTTAAACCTCACCATAAATACATACATACAAACCCCCCCCCACCCCCCCCCCCACACACACACACACATCACAAAAAACTATTCATTGAATAAAACACAACTATTTATTGATACCGGATGTTCCTCATAAATATGGTTGTGAGTTCTAATTTTTATTTGCAAAAGGTTATCTGTATTTAATGTAAATATTTGTTATAAAAATATATCTTTTGGGTGCCAAGAACATATGAGGATCACACAACTCATACGCCATTAGTATTATTACACTTGGTTGCGAAAGGAGAAATACCTATCATCCATAATTCGATAAACCAACAATTTCTTCCCTAGTTGCACTCGCCCACTTAGTGGGTAAATGCACTACTAGAAAATAGGGCTAATGCAACTTTTTATAAGCAACCTTGTAGTGATGACATGCTGTTTTTTCTTTTTGTCATCAGAAAAGATGGTTTCTTTTATTGCTTTCTCGCCACAGAAGTCCGACAGACTTGGTCATGCAAACGAGGTACACCTTCCTCATCCAAATCCCTTAGAGCATCAACAATAGAAAGATTTTGTTTCGAGAATTAATAGATTTCAAATATATCCTTTCTGGGTTTAAATCTTTTAAGTTTATCCCAAATCCTTAGGATTTTGAAAAAATATGCAGATTTAATTAACAAATTTGTTTTCAAAAATTATTTAGGGACAAGATGTATTAAAAATTCCAAAAAACACAATTATATTCGAATCATAGAACCAAATAAGGGTTTGTTTTCGAAAAATAATGATGAACATCATGAAGAACACATTCGAAATAAAAATTTTTAACAGTTTACTTATAAATTTCAAACATAATATGTATTAAAACCGAAAAACCATAAACTTGATTAAAACGATTTTCATTAGATTTTAACAAGAACATGTTTTTCCAATTTTAATCAAGAATGAGGGCAAAACAAAACTGGTTGAGCATACTGGTTGAGCAACATATGCTCTGATACCATATGCTGATCAGTTCTGTTTACACATAATGGAAATCATGTAACATGTTACAGTAGATAGGCCAGCAGAGAATCCTAAGACAAATGCAGCCATAGAGTTTGACATGATAGTAAGCTTGATCTGGTTCCCCTTTAGGATGTTTGTCAATGATGGTAGTAACAAGTTATTTAGGGTTGAAGAACTCGTAGTAATTGAGAGAGAGGAGTGGACGATTTTATGATTGATGTTATAATAATCTACCCTTAATCTCTCTCTAGTAATCTCCTTATATACACGCAAGAGGAAACCTTATTAGTTAATAAGGGTAAATCGGTCCATCAACAATTACCAACTAATATATTATAAGGTTTTATATACTTTGATCTATATTATATAAATGATAATGATGGCTACAATATTATATATATATATATATATATTTATTTATTCTACAACATCATCAGGTTTTAGTATTGAAAAGTTTGTTTTTGACACCCATTTTTTGGCTTGTAGTTCCTGGTAGAAAAAAAAAAAGAAAGAAAAAATGGATTAGAGTTGAGGCCACTGTACTATTTAATACTAAACTAGGATTGCGACCCGTCGCAATATGACAGGGATTGTTTAGTTATAACTAAGTTGATTTAGGACCCGTACGTTATGTTAAACCTGTCAAACGGGGAAAAAATAGACGATGTAAAAACGTTCACCCACACACGCACGTTGCGTTATGTTAACTCACAAAATTTAGAACGAAACGTAAAAACGTTGAACCAAAGATGCACGTTGAGATGTGTTAAGTCACAAAGTTTAGAAACAAGCATAAAGCGAAAAATTTGCGGAAAATGAAAACTATAAAGGACCAAAGCTGAAAGTAAAAAAAAAAGTTATGAGGATAGATTGCAAAAGATAAAAAAGTTTTGGGTTAAAAGTAAAAGAACAAATAGTTTTGGGTTAAAAGTAATTTATGAAATACTTTTGGGTGAAAAGTAAAAAAAAGTTTTTTTTTTTTTTGGAAAACCCCCAAAGCCAACGTTACGACAACCATATGCATAACCATTTTTCTTTGAAAACCCCCCAAAGCACACCCCGCCTTGCGGCGGGGCGTTATACGGTGTCAAATAGTACTAATGTCACACAACCGTCATTGACCACCAACACTGACTCGACCTAGGATATACGTGTTGCGACAAACCTGTCAAACATGGAAAAATAGCGGTAAAAACGTTGAACCACACATGCACGTTGCGCCGTATTAACTTGAAAATTTAGAACTATACGTAAAACGAAAATTTGCGAAAGATGAAAAGTATAAGTGACAAAAGTTGTGAAGTTAAATTGAAAATAATGAAAAGTTTTGGGCTAAAGTTAAAAAAACAAATTATGTGGGGTTAAAATTGCAAAAGATAAAAACCTTTGGATTAAAAGTAAAAAATCAACTTTTTTTAGAAAATACCCAAAGCACAATGTACAACTCATGATGCACATATAACTTGCTAATTTATATATGGAATAATGCATATATATATATATATATATATAGAGAGAGAGAGAGGAAAATGTGTAGTTAAAAATGAAGAGATGATGACGATATGTCAATTTATTTTATCATTTTTAGGTTTTTTATTGGGTGTATTTAAAGAAGAGTCCTTTTCTGCTGGTCTTACCTCATATCATTCACTAGGAATGAGTATAGGACATGTTCTGTATCAAACCACTACTAGTATCGAAAGTCCTCAAAATTGGGTATTGGTATCAAACCGGTATCGAAAATGTCAAAATTTGGTATCGAATCGGTATCGAAAATGTACCTAGTTCGGTAAATTCGGTACCGGTACCCAATACCATTTGCTTATCCCTAGCATTCACAATGGAACCTCCATATTTATGTGAGTTTAACCTTTATATTTTTTAAAGTGGTTGTGAGTGGATAAGAGAGAAAAAAGAGAAAATTATTGTTCACCAGTAAATTTGGAGGAGTTACTGTTCACCTATATAATTTTTTAATATTTTTTGAAAGTGGTTGTGAGTGTTGGAGAGAGAAAATATAATAATAAAGTTAGACCATGTGTAGTGGTAACAACTTATAATGCCCCCACCATGGGGCATTATCCGGCACGTGGCGTCCTAGTCAGCAATGAGGCATTATAGCAAAAGTGGTGTAGTGGGGATAATGCCCAAATAATGCCTCTTCCAATCATTAAACCAAAAAAAAAAAGCAACTTAAATCATATTGGCTGGTCAAACATTGGAATAACTGCCCATTGGTCACATGCAGCACATGGAGCGTTTTCATTATAACGCCAAACATCATTTTCAGAATTTTTTTTATATAACGCCTAGTGTAATGGTTAGGGGGGCGTTTGGGGGCGTTATTTTTCAATTTTTTTTTTAAAAATCACGCCCCATTACGGGTGGTCTTATAGAATATATTATTTAATTGAAAAAGAGAGAGAAAAGATGATATTTTTTTAAGTGTAATTATAGAGATATAGTAAAAGAATTCATTGTGAATGCTCTCACAACATAAACAAAATTATAAAAAGATATGTGTTTTATAAATAATAACAACAATTTGTATCAAGATTAAATCAAGGCCTCTTAGGTTGCTTATAAATAATGTTAAACTTATCCTCATTTTCATATTTTCTTTAGGGGTATTGGATTTTAATAATCCCATGTTTCACTAATTGGCCGGTAATAATCCCAACTTCAAAAATTGCCTACAACAGTCCCAACTTGTAAGATTTTGGCCACCAATGATCCTTGTCTAACTGGGTTATAACCCAGTTAGTTTTTTGAAGTTTTGAGCGGCGGAGAAGGTCACTAGAGGTTGGAGATGACAAGTGGTTGTCTCCTTTGGTGGTTTCAGGGGTAAAGAAGGTCGTCGGAATAAGTTGCAGGTCACCGGAGTTGCGTAGATGGTGGAAATTTTAAACTTTTGAGAAGCGGAGAAAATTATAGGAGGTCGGAGATGATTGGTGGTGGTCTCGTTTGGTGGTTTCAGGGGTAAAACGGGTCGCCGGAATAAGTTGCAGGTCACCAGCCCAACAAGGTTATAACCCAGTTAGACAAGGATCATTGGTGACCAAAATCTTACAAGTTGGGACTGTTGTAGGCAATTTTTGAAGTTGAGATTATTACCGGCCAATTAGTAAAATTTGGGATTATTAAAATCCAATACCCCTTTTCTTTATTCCATAATTCGTTACTTTACTTTTGTCTAACCAAATATTTAGCTGAAATTTATTCTTTTCTTTTTCTCAGCATGTTCATGTAAATAACAATAACAGATTTCAGGAACCGCCTTCCATTAAAGATGAGGAAATGTTTTATTTTGATGAAGGTAACAAACATGTCACCGACGTTATGTATCGACCCATAAAAATTGGGAAGATATTAGTTAAGATCATTCACATCCTTATCCCTATCCCTATTCCTATCTCTATCTCTATCTTCAAATCAGTCGATTAAATTGGAAGATTTCCTTTATCAATCGTAATCATATTCCGTGTTAATCAATTCATTTACGATCGAATTTATGCAAATCAACAGGAAGGAGAATGGAGGCTGACATACGAACGAGGGTGGTAAGCTATGACATGTTTGAAAACATATACTACAATCAACTATGAAAAAGGAATCACGTTACGCACATTTGATTCTCAAACAATCATGAAATTGAATCACTGAATCTGATGTACGGTTTGATTGAATGAATGATTAAAGGTACACAAGGTGAACGGTTTTGAGGAAGAGAATAAGCTGGAAGAGGAGTGGAACAAGGAGTTGGATATTTATTTCCAAAACCTCTGCTCACCGCCCAAGTACATAACCCGTGAAGCGGACTACAATCGCCTCAAGTCTTGTTATGATATCCTGATAAAGAGACTCGAAGCTAAGGTAACCAAGTCAAACATCGTTGTCTGGGTGTGTCAAATTTATGGCATCAAATACTCACACTTCAGAAAATACCCAAAACCAAAAGTTTTATTAACCCGGAAGAAGAACTGAACAATATAAATATGAACTAAGAAATCTCAACACTCTAACTCTCATAAGACCATCAACATGACGATCTTATCTAAACGATATAAAGACTCACAACGATCTGTGAATCAACACGATTCACTGATAACCGAGAGAGAACCCTGAAGTGTATGAGAGATATTTTCTGTATATTGTGTCTCAATACACACTTCTGTTTATCTAGGCCCATTTGTCAACATAACAACCCAGCTGTGCTTTTGGGCCTTCAACGATTCAGCAACACAACAGGCCCATTATATCATCAGTCCAACTGTTCCACTGTTCCAATGCCCAGCTACAAGCCTGCTCCATTTCAGCCCGCTTGAATCAACGTACAATAATCCAGCAAGCCCAACGAACATACAAAAATAAAAAAAACAATAATATTAATATTAATAAAATGTTTGGTAAAAAACTGGAACAAATATAGTATTATTTTAACACCGCCCCTCAGTTGCATTACCAAACACATCAAACAAACTCAAGTTTTTTTTTACTTGGACATGTTGACTAACTAACAAACCTTTTGAACAGCCATCATAGTTATACACATTAAGTCATGTAGAAAGTGAATAAAAAAACATTAGAAGTACAAACACATGATTTTTTAAGTTTTCGAAGCTTGATTTTTTTTAGCTACCAATGTCATCAGCACTTGCATTCCTTCAAATTTGCCACTCCAATATCGACCTACATGATGTATCCTAAAAAATGGAAAAAACAATTGTTGCACTAGCAATAACCGCAGCAACTATCATTCCAATCAACACTAGATCCACTTCTCCAGTTTAGAATTAATTCAGGTTAACTTGTGACACTTTACATATAAGAAGCTTAATTTCTCACTAGAGATTGAAAATAATAAAATACGTTGCCATAACAACCGTTTTTTTTATATAGTCAAGGGCAAGAAACAATTTCCTGAATCCCACAAAGAAAAACAAATCAAAAGAATATCCTGATTATACATCGAATCACATGATTTAATATAACCATATGAGAAACACATCTCATAACTCACAATAGTCACAAGACTCTATGAATCTTAGAACCATATCTAAAATTCATGTAAAACAACCGTTAAGAATTTGATTTATCAAAAAACTTTTACGACTTTACAAAAAAATGAATCACGAGATCTAAAAACCATGTCTGATAAAACAAGAAGAATCACACAATTCCTCATCAGACAACAATGATTACAGCCTAAAAATTCTGATAAACCACAAAATGGCATGATTTAAAAACCAGAAAAAATCTCTTACACAAGAGACAACACACAAGGCTATAACAATTATCAAGAAACAATCTTGAACCGATACATCAAACCACATGGTTCAATAGTAAAAAAAAACCTTTAAATCTTTTTGGCAAACCAAACAAGATAAACAATATGCAATTTACTTTGTTTATTGAATAAAAATTATAATGTCATTTCTGAACATACTAGGACAACAAACAAAGAATCATACACATAACAAATCTGAACAAAAACATCTAAAACACTCAAACAAAAAACGCACAGCTCACACTTAGATCACCAACAAGACGATCTATTCTCACACAACACTCGAACTAACAGGTTTATGAACCAATATATGCTCAAACCCTAGAACGATATGAGAGAGAGAGACTACAGAAACGTATGAGTGAAACCATAATAGAAAATGCAAGACTTCCTGCACAACTCAACTAAATTTAACAGATGATCAGTTCTACACAATGACGAACTACGATCATAGCCATAAATCTAGAACACGAGAGAATAAAAAAGAACCAGAAAAATGCACTTTTCTAATCAAACAGTGAATCACATGATTCAATTACAATATGCAAATCATATACGATAAAAACAAGAGACATGCGACTTTTAAAGATAAATTTTGAATCACACGAATCAAAACCAAATCAAAAAAGAAGAGGATTCATGTCAAAACCTTGTAAACAGAATAATACAACATATCCAAAAAACAAGGCATCATATGATTACATAACAACACCAGATACACATCTGATGACACATAAAAGTCACATGACTTTTAAACAGACAATGAATCACAAGATCCATAGCAAATCTGATAAACAAGAATCACACGACTCTTCGTCAGATCACAATTATATAGGTTAAACACTTTTCAAAGTAACTAAAAAGATCACATCACTTTAACCCAAAAAAAAAAATGTTTCCCACAAGGAAAAACAAACAAAGTTGTCACAGACGTCAAGATAAAATCTAGACATATACAGTTAGTTAACAGTACCGTCATCATTATCAACGATGCGATAATCTGAAATACATATAGCAACTAGAACTCTAAAGATCGATGAGTTACACCACATTAACGATACTTTACCATCAAATATGGTTCCAAGAAACCCATCAAGGCGCAGTTAAAGTCGAAAGACAAATTTACCATTGTTCGTGACAAAAGTGCAAAACAAAAAACTTGAGAACAATAATAGACCTTGAGAGAGTTACTACTAGCAACATTACAAAAAAACCAGGTTTCAACACATAAACACATAATCTGTCTCACAAACTATATATCATGTTAAACAACACTCAATTATGACAAACACTATTATTACTATGATAATCAATCTTCTGACCTAATGACTACAACAGATTCATAAAAATCAATAAGCGAGCTTTAGAACAGTGAATACGTTCGAAAGAACAATAGAGAACACATGTCAAGTTTCATGGATATCAACAGAGAACAAACATAGAACTCAAAATACCCAAACATTTTCGATTATAAAATCCTAAAACTTTCAGACGATTACACCAGATTCAAACCCTAACGACTAGAACGATTATCAACACGATATTCTTCTATAACAACGAACAAAAACAAACAAACAAATCAAGTTCAGAATGAATCTGTTCTTACAAAACCCTAATTGCAAAGCTTAGAGAAAAAATTTAAATCGCCAAAAATTGGAAAACAGCAACATGCACTTACAACACAAACATACATTCATCTTAATGAGAACTGCAATAATTTCAAATTAACCAAAAACACTATACAAAATTACCATTTATATAGCAATTAAAGGCTAACCTAGAGTAAACTTGACCTAAATACAATTCCTCGAAAAACCGAATTAAACAACCAAGTAAGGACCACAGAGTTACATCTTTCCTATTGAGTAGCAAGAGTTTCATTAACTTCTTGTTTCACAAGAGACCCATCAATAAACCAATCTTAGTTTTAACTCACAAAGCAAGAGTCATAGCGTTAGCCCAAACCTTATAATTCTCAGTCCCTTTTAGTTTTATAATAACAATAGTTAAATGCGTAGAATCACTAGCATGCAGATATAGAGGATCATCAGGTTCAAGCTTACTAATCAAGGTCTCACCAAACAAGTTCACAAAATTAGCCATTTAAAACAGTTATCAACAGATCAGCATAAAGATGCACAAATTTTACACGTAACAGACTAACAACAAGACTAACAACAATTAGCGAATCTGTGCCAGGGGCAAGATGGTAGGTTCATCACTCAATAGGTGCCTACCCAAGTCTTTGCACAGATGCTAACCCTAAATCAACACCCGTAATGAATAACCAACAAAACCAGTACTAAACAAATGCAACACAAAAAATAATCAAGACACAAGAAGACAGAATCACAGAGTGAACCCTCTCTGTATCCCCCAAAAAAAAAACAACCGGTCCTCACTACCCCGGCATCAAACAACTAAATCAACAGCAACAAAGAAAAAAATGAAAATAACAGATAGGACCAGACTCACAATGCAATGGAAACAAAAAAAGTAAAGAGAGGGAAACAAGGAAAGATCTCACCGAAAGCATTTAACTCCACGCGGATCAGATTTGCAGCCTTCACTTAGGGATGAATCCTTCACCACTAATACAAGATCCTTCCGCACTCAGCAGAAACCTTCAAGACTTCCCAACCCCTCGATTAGGGTTTCAATGTCAAAAAACCCTCAACTCTTGTACACGAATTCCAAGAACCAGGACCAACCACAAGGAACCGTCGCCGGCCATCGGAGATCAGATTTAATTTGATTGGCGATATCGATCTAAACATCATGGGGTTTGTTGTTAAAACCCTAACTTTCATCGTGACCAGGATCATTGCCTGCTTTTGCACACGTGTCTGCTGCAATAAAGGCCCTTCTGCGAATCTGTTCCACCTTACATTGGTGATTACTGCTACTATGTGTTGTTGAATGATGTGGCCAATTGTTTATCTTGCACAGATGAACCCACTCATAGTCCCAATTTTGAGTGAAGAAGAATGAAGCAATCTCAGAAATAAAATGCAGTAATGACGAGGTATGGTACTAGACCCGACCCGAGTGGTCGGACTCTCTTATTATTTATCACTTTTATAGTAATTATATGTTATTATTGCGTACTAACCCGCGAAGCCCAGCGCGCTGTAGTTTGTATACTACACTAGGCTGTGGGCTCGTAGAGACAACCCCTAACTGGGCCTGGCCCATTGAGGTTAGGGTTTTCCCATATCTCCTATATAAGAAGGTTTCCACCTCCTTATTAGGGCATGAGATATAGGGCAATACTTTTGTAGCTGGAAATAGGGGATTCTTCCTCTACCGGCCGTCTCTACGATTGCCCTCGTTTCTCTCTTATTATTTGCAGGTCTAGGATTCGGGCGAAGAAGACGAGATGTGGCCAGGTTCGTATTCATCACCGTAGAAGTTCTGACCCGCTCAGGTCATTGCTTCTTCATTGGCGCCATCCGTGGGACCGACAACAATCTCATCTCGTTTTTCCACTCGATCTTCAGACTTGTGCTTTTCATACAAGGTATTCTTGATCTTAAACTTTGGATCAGTGTCGGTGGAACTCAAAAAGTTACCTTTGGGTAAGCACGACCTGTAGATCCAAAACTCCACATATGCTATACGAAGTCTTTTCATTAAAACCACTCAAAATTTATCACAAATCTAACAGAACTGTGAGCAAAAATTTTTACATAATCCCAAAATCTTTTGAAGTTTGGGATTGGATATTACATGGGGGGCCCAAACATAAATTTTATTGGATTTATTGTCTTATAAAATTCATGCTAACTTCATTGTTTTGGTTAGTATATTATTTTCCATGATGATACGCATGTTTTCGTCGTAATCATGCAATTAACTCCAAGCGGGCAGACGTCTTTTATCTACCTGCACCACTTCGGAGTACAGCTTAATCATCCCGCCGTTTATGGCGGATACTTTTGTTTATCACGCCGTGTTCGGCAAACACATTTATTCAACCCGTTAGCTATGACGGGAGCCTTTTGTCCATACACACAGTCTTTAGCGGAAGTCTTAATTCTACCCGCCGATCCAGCGGGTGTCACTGTCGTTGCTCACGCCATCCCCGACGAACACCATTCCCAATCGCCATGTTAGGCCGACGAATCTTTTTACCCAATCGCCACCTAGGCCATTGAATTTCCTTATGTGGGCAGATTTAGCCACGCCACCACTGTTACTTGCATATTGTTTGCTAAAGCCGCCATCCGCCCATATCGGATACCCGCCGTCAATGGCAGACAACTCGTTCACGCCGTTGCGCATATTGGCGACCCGCCGTCATCAGCGGATATCTCTTCCATGTCGTCGCGCACATCAAATGCTCGCCGTCAAGGGCAGACACCCGTTCGCGCCGTCGCGCATATCGGAACCGTCCGTGGGACAGACACGAACCACATCTTGTTATTCTTCCTTATCCAAATTTCAACTACAAGCGGGTACTGATCGGTTGCTGTGTAGGGTAAATATTTACTTTCTTTCTGTGATACAAGTTTGTCAAAAGGGGGGACGACAAAGACATGTGAAACAAATTTATTGACAAGGGTTTTTACAAAAGCAAAACAAATTGCAAGATTCTCTTACGTCATTGAAACCCTAGATGCTCATCTAATTAATTATATAGTTAACTATATAGAGCTCATGGGGTAATTAGCAACTGAGAAGAAAGGAAACTTGTTTGAGCCTTATAATTTTAAATTGCTAGCTGTCATGCATCCTTTGTCAAAAGGTTTACAATCGTAAACAACCTGCTAGGCATGTGCTTGCTTTCTTTTAAACATACAAGTCATATACTTCTTGTTTTCCTGATAAAATAGATAGCCCATTTTCATAACCGTAAGGGGCCACGACTCACAGGCGCATGGTTAAGGAAGCCTCGTGCTCGTCAGTCATACTCCGCCGCCGCGTATAAATTCGGCCGCACGAATATACCAGTCGTCGGACACACTCCACCTACCTAACATACTTCGTCATCGCGGGTAAACTCCGTCGCGCGAGTATTCCGGCTGCCGGACACGCCCGCCGCCCGAGTACACGCCGCTTGCCGAACACACTCCGTCGTGTGCGCGAATACACAACGCTTGCCGGACATTCTCTAGACGCAACCTGTGGCCACGCGGGTGCGCCCTCGCTTGTTGGGCACACTTCGCCGCCGTGCAAGTATGCTCCGCCGCCACCCGGGTACACGCCGCTTACCGGACACTCTCTGTCGCCGTGCGAGTAAACCTCGCCTGTCGGACACGCTCGTCCGTGGGACCGACAACAATAACATCTCGCTTTTCTCACTTCAATCTATAGATCTGGGTTTTTTGAGATCTACAGACGATTTGTTAGAGCAAGAACGATCAGTTCCATGCCTTCTGAAGTTTTTATTTGTGTGGGTGGGGTACAAGAATTCCTTACTCACTTGAAAAAGTCATGTACAGGTTGAAAAGCACGGAATTATACCATATGTATAGCCATGATTTGAACACTAACTCTTATTATTAATTCATGAACTTCAAGAATCTCACATGGGCCTTGGACCAACTCACGTTGACTACTGCTTTCGAGTTGATTAATTAAAGCTAACATGCCTTAATATGGATGTCCAACACTAGCTGGCATATAGGCTTACCTTGTGCCATAAGCCGCCCAATAAACACCCAACTTTCACCAAAGATCAAACCTGGACAATACTTACACCCATAATTATTTGTAGTCACGGTTCATGATAAACCTAGAAACGTGAGTTTTTTCTTCGTCAAATTTCTCAAACTGCTTAACATTATTCCCGATGATTTAGTTTATCTTATTTAAACGGAGAATGGGCATTACGCTTCCGCGGGAACCAGCATATGTCGGATTTGCTCGAGTCGCGTACGGAAAATTCCCGAGCATGACCTCTCTTTCCGACATCTTGGGCGGGCAACCATCTTGGTCGCGCCGTCTCTGGCAGACAATAGCTTTGGTCGGGCCATCTCAGGTGGATGGTTATCTTGGTCACGCCACCCCCGGCAGCAGATAAAGTCACTCCGGCGGATTACCATCATATTCCCACTACCTATTACCCCACTCCTCCAACTCCGGCGGGTTACAATTACGTCCGCCCGAGGCCTATCTCCGACGGACTACCATACCATTCCGCCATCCATAGCAGACCACCGTCACAAAGTTTGCCCTCCTTGGTACAACCTGGTTCACGCCGTAGAGATCCGCGCGGCGTTGTTCATTCCACCGACTTTCAATAAAGATCGTCCACACACATGAGACGTTTGTTAGATGATCGCCATGTCGCGCCATCTCATGGCCAGGTAGCACCCTTCTTGATAAATGGTGATTGTCGTCATATTGCCTCTTTGCGCGCTGCCGGCGTTCGGGCCCTCACGCCACCTAGTTTGCATCACCGGCCCTCACGCCACCCAGTTTGCATCACCGACCCTTTACGCCATGTGTGTTCGCCCACCGGCACTCATGCCACCAGCCCTCGCGCATAAGTTATAAATGGGCTTGACGTCTTCACCGAAGAGGACGCTGATCGCCTAGTTTCTAGTCATTGAGATAAGTCTTTTAACTCCTATCCACGCATATACTTTGAAAAGGCATGGAGTCCATCATGCTGCTTAAACTTTTTACCCATAGTTTTGTTGATAATCATTACACGTCGGTACAATTTCACCGAGTAATATAAACCTGCACCGAGTGCATAGGGCCCCGACGAGTGTGCTCTTTGTTCACTCAGTGACCACGGTGGACAGCTTTCCTTGTCACTCTTACTTAATTCGACGCCTTTTCCGCAGTCGTGAAGTCTCCGATGGATCTAGCGGTACAATAATAATAGCAAAAATAAGAAAAATATAAACAGGATATACAGCACTAAAAGCTAAGCCTATCAACATCCATACGCTTTGTAACATGTATGGTTAATTCATGGGTGTATGAATAGCTTTTCAATTAGGTGAATCCTTTGTCTACATTGGTTCTAGTAAAATTTGCAGCTTTATACGGCTTTCAAATAAAAGCTAGACTTGATTATGTTATTTGTACAATACTCCTAACATATTTGGCTGCCTTGAACTTTGGGAGCGAGCATAGTGTAGTATCGTTGTGATATGACTACATCAAAAACGGCAAATACGCTTTGGACATCATGGCTCACATACCAAATGGAAATCGAAGCGGAACTTACGGGCTTTTGCGCCATCTGGTTCATACCACCTGCCTTCAAGACATCAGACAAGTATCAGGATAACACAAAAGTTGGCACGACCTTGCGGACGAGCAATCATCTAAGCACGCCTTTGCATCGAAATGGGGATCAACACGGTGTAAGGTTATTATTACCGATCCTCATTAAACACGGTCATAATCTTCACGAAGCCCAGGATATACACCAAATGTCCCTATTCAGGAATGGTGATAGGTGATGTGGACGTTGTTCAGTAATGATTGCCAGACGTTCTGGTTGGCACACCAAATGATTCGCATCCAAAGACACAACTTTGGATAAATAATTCTTTAAAGGTGCTTACGAGTCGATATTTACATTTGGCTTCTTAACAAAATCAAGAACAACGCGGATAACACTGGCTTTAGATGTCAGAACATGATTATATTGGTAATGGTGTGAATAAGAATGTCTTCACCCATCACCATGGGAAGAACCTTTTGGTTTATAGGGGTTACTATCGACAACATCGCATCAGCTGTAAGTCACACCAGCAACGAAGCATCAGTCACGAGTCATATCTACAAAGAACATATGTTGTCGTGCTATATCTAGGTCACCTCGTCCTCTTGGCAGCACGGCCTCTCGTCGAAAAGTATGTGTGCCGCACAGCCTACTCTTGCTCGTGCCAGCTTACCACGCTACTTACTGGCCACCTCACCTGCTTTGCATGCCGGCACCTAGCCATGCCACCTTTTCGCTGGGTCACTTCGCATCCCGACTACCTCTTGGCCATACTACTCGCTCAATGGACCGCCTCTTTGTTGAGCATGTGCAAGAGACATCTCACTGAACTGGGGGACGAGCAGGGTATAGCGCCACTACGCCTTAAAAGTGATCATCTTCTCTTTGGCTACCCATTAAGATGACATCCACTGCACATTATCCCGCATCGGTTCTTATATAATGTGGGTGTTTTCAATACACCATATGATATTTATACTTCTCACATCATTTGGCCTACGACTATACCACTTGACACGCATATGCAATTTGGTAGTCAAGACAAACGCACGACAAAACTAGTATACTTGACTATTCGAATAAGTGTTCCACACGCTATGCGACAGGAAAAATACTTATTCGGATATGTATTCTCCACACCAGTCTGCGACATGGATAAAAGAAAACCCTCATGCCACAGTCGGCGAGGTAAATAGACATGCCGCCTACTATAAGCATTCCACGCGCCAGTGCGCGTTTAGGAAAGGCATGTAGTAGCTTACATAAAGTGCTCATTCACGCCTAACGCGTATAAAGCATTTTATTATCTCAACGAGTGTTCACTCATGCCAAGCGCGTAGGAAGCACTGTGTTGTTCAAGTGTTCATTAACGCCGCGCGGGTTATAAAGCACTTTCTGATATCTACAAGTGTTCATATAAACATTTGTAAACACAACATACCACCGCATTTGAACTGCATATCACGGTAAAAAACAACCCTGACACGAAATATTTTTCATAACAACAAAGTCAGATGATCAAATTATACAGCGCTAAGAGTGGGCATCTTGGTAACAGATGTATTCAGCCACTACTACTCCAGTGGGTATCTTGGTAATAGATGCACAACCACTGATGAAAAACCAAGTACTTGTCCCACAATTATACAAACATTGTGGGGGAACATAAATAACGCTCTAAGCACCCTTCCAAGGTCACTGAGCATAGCAAGCACTTCTGTAGGGGTGCATTGCATGACATTCTTTCCGATTGCAACGATAATTGCTATAACCGGATCATCAATAACGACAGCTGGTACAACCGCCAGCAGTTCTACATTTGCCTTAGGTGGCAAAGCATTTACATGTGCATCTATGACCACTAATGGCTGCACACTACGACAACGGAGATCCTGATGACACGGACGCGTGGTAAGGATCGTTGTCACATCAACATCAACTCTTTCAATGGGTTGAACGCCGTTAGCGCACTATATGCTAACCAACAGAAGTTACATCAAAGGATGAATATTTTATAGTAGCCCACACGACCGTACGCACCGCAAAAGTCATCCAAGGACGAGACACTGAATTACCAAACTCAGCCTGTTCCAAGGTTCATACGCGGGACCTAACCGCATACGCACAACCTTAAGAAGATCATGGTAATTCAATAACTACTGTCTATAACCAATCAGCGTGCGTCAGGTTTACCCAACCAATTTCCACGATGAGCAATCGTATACTATTCATTGCTCCATTATCTCTACTCACAGCCAACGATAACCACAACAAACGCGGCCGACAACTTTCTCGCGCACGGACGACATATAAGCCTGAAATTAGTGATCTTCACTCCCGAGCTCCTAATAAGTCTAAGCGCTCCTCCCACGCTTGCACGCGGAAGCAACACTAGACTGGGGGACATGACGAGGTATGGTACTAGACCCGACCCGAGTGGTCGGACTCTCTTATTATTTATCACTTTTATAGTAATTATATGTTATTATTGCGTACTAACCCGCGAAGCCCAGCGCGCTGTAGTTTGTATACTACACTAGGCTGTGGGCTCGTAGAGACAACCCCTAACTGGGCCTGGCCCATTGAGGTTAGGGTTTTCCCATATCTCCTATATAAGAAGGTTTCCACCTCCTTATTAGGGCATGAGATATAGGGCAATACTTTTGTAGCTGGAAATAGGGGATTCTTCCTCTACCGGCCGTCTCTACGATTGCCCTCGTTTCTCTCTTATTATTTGCAGGTCTAGGATTCGGGCGAAGAAGACGAGATGTGGCCAGGTTCGTATTCATCACCGTAGAAGTTCTGACCCGCTCAGGTCATTGCTTCTTCAAGTAACAAACTCCTTCTTGGCCTTTTATCATTTGTGGCGCTAGAAGGTATGGTTTTATGGCTATTGTTACATCGCCTAGTGACTGAATAGCCGAACAAAGAACCGAATCACACAAACCTTCACTTGGAATTTATTGTTCAGAGAAAACATTAGTGGCCCATATCTTTCACTTAGGGATCTCAGTCTTCAAGATCTTCTGATTTCAGCTTCAATAAGTGGAAGAATCCAACCAATCAAGGCAGTAAAATCGAGCCCCATATAAACATATCTGAGAATCTTCACCCCAAATGAGCACCAACTTACATTATACAGCGGAAGAATAAGAACAGAGAATAAAGCTCCAACTCCAGAGGGAACCGTAGAGCCAAACAATGAGAACCAAAGAACATCAAGAACCCATGAATCACATAATTAGTCTGAACTAAACTTCAAGAATTCCAGTAGATCAGACGATTTGCAAGGTCAGAGAAGTCCTCTGAATAGCCTAGACCTTACTAGACTTCTACAATCTTGGAGAAAAAAAAAACTACTGAACATTTTTTTTACTTCAAACAACACCAGGCACCACTCGAAACCCTAGGATTTGAACAAACCCTAACTTTGTAGATCAGATCTGGACAAGAACAATCGAATCTGCCTAAAAATTTCACAAAATCTTGAGCGAACCACCAAGAACCTCCACATACCTTGTCTTTAACGATCAGAAAACAATCAGATCTGAACAGAATCCTCATCTGACCTTCACTACAACGGAATTAAACTATAGATCGGAGCCTTGAAGCTCTGATACCATGTCAAATTTATGGCATCAAATACTCACACTTCAGAAAATACCCAAACCAAAAGTTTTATTAACCCGGAAGAAGAACTGAACAATATAAATATGAACTAAGAAATCTCAACACTCTAACTCTCATAAGACCATCAACATGACGATCTTATCTAAACGATATAAAGACTCACAACGATCTGTGAATCAACACGATTCACTGATAACCGAGAGAGAACCCTGAAGTGTATGAGAGATATTTTCTGTATATTGTGTCTCAATACACACTTCTGTTTATATAGGCCCATTTGTCAACATAACAACCCAGCTGTGCTTTTGGGCCTTCAACGATTCAGCAACACAACAGGCCCATTATATCATCAGTCCAACTGTTCCACTGTTCCAATGCCCAGCTACAAGCCTGCTCCATTTCAGCCCGCTTGAATCAACGTACAATAATCCAGCAAGCCCAACGAACATACAAAAATAAAAAAACAATAATATTAATATTAATAAAATGTTTGGTAAAAAACTGGAACAAATATAGTATTATTTTAACAGGGTGGGGGAATAGAGAACATAAAACTGTTGACATTCCACCCTATCCATATGTCAATGATTCAGGCCTTGTTACACCACTAAAACTCTAAGAACATGAGTAGTCGTTGGGTGAATAATGCCCCATCCTAGAGCGTTTTGCGTCATATGACAGCCCAGTCAGCAATGGGGCATTATTGGGCCTTTTTACAAATGAGGTGTAGTGGGATGTAGGGCATTATGTTAAATGAGATGTAATATAATTAAATAAAACAAAAACCATCAAAAAATCTTATTGGATAAAAAATATGAAGATGGAAGGTGATTGGACAAAGAACTGGGGGCAAGGCGTATTTTAAATCACGTTGGAGTAGGGATGGCAATGGGTCGGGTTCGGGTCGGGTATTGGTAATCCCATACCCATACCCGGTTATAAAATTGTGTCACATACCCGACCCATTACCTGTCGGGTAATTACCCGTCGGGTATCGGGTATACCCATTATTTTGTTAAAAGATATACGTTGAAATTTCTAAACACATTTTTCTACTATTATAATTATTATATAATTTTATTTATACAACTACTAGGTTAGAACCCCGTGTATTACACGGGTTGAATAAATGTAATTTTAAAACAATTATTCTTTAAAAATCTTGTTTATTACACGGGTTGAACAAATGTAATTTTATATATTAAATAATAAAAAAATTATATCTCTAAGAACCCCATGTATTGTACTGAATAAATGTAATTTTATATACCAAATAATAAAAACATGTGTATTGCACGAGTTGAATAAATCTAATTATATATAATAAATTATAAAAAAAAGTTATATCTTTAAAAACACTATGTATTACACGGATTGAATAAATGTAATTTTGTAACCTTGTATATTACACGAGTTGGATAAATTTAATTTTATAAACTAAATAATAAAAAAAGTTATAGCTTTATAAACCTCATGTATTATACGGGTTGAATAAATCTAATTATATGTACTAAATCATCATCATCAAACAATCCCACGAGTAGCAAAGCTAAGGTAGGGTCTGAGGAGGGTAAGATGTAGAGGCTGTTTTCAGTGAGACCCCCGGCTCGATAGTAGTTTTGCATCAAACCTTGGACATAAGGCACATAACACTCAGCAATCAGGACAAAGACCGATTTGAAAAATCAAAAACAGAATTATATTATTAGCTTCTCTTCCTAATCAGTGTTTTTTTTAAAGTTTGATCTAATGTAATAAGTTATTTTGTATATTTTGTTTGTACTTGAAATTTTTTATATGAGCGTATTATTGTTTTTTAAGTTTAAGATTATTGTTTTGTGCTATTATTAAAAAAAATATCTTTAATTTCTAACATAAATTTGAAGATAATATATTATTAGAAAAAATAGAATATTTATAACTTAAATTTGAAGATAATATATTATTAGAAAAAATAGAATGATTCTATCCGACATTCAAAATAAGATAAGATTTAATATTAATTGATTATTTATTATTTAATTAGCTGATATAAGATAAGTATAAAAAGGTAGGAAATTACAAATGTAGACGTCTTCAGTGAATGACACGTGTCACTTATTGGTTTCTTTTATTATATAGTATAGATTATAAATTAAAAATGTACATTACACACATATAATTTTTATCATAAATTGATAATAAATTATAATACTTATACACTTACATACATGTATATACTTCACAACATATAAAATATAAATACTATTATAAAATGCATATTACTAAAAGAAAATTTATTTTTTCACATAATGAACATATTAAAATAATTCACCAATAGACAAGTGTTACAGGAAAATAAAATTTAAAATATAAATTATAAAAATCGGGTATATAGTTCGGGTAAACGGGTATGTAGTTTCGGGTAATTGAGTCGGGTATCACCTAATCCCATACCCGGCCCAATACCTATCGGGTATCGGGTATACCCATCCCATTTGTGTCGGGTTTCGGGTATACCCGTCGGGCTCGGGTATTTTTGCCATCCCTACGTTGGAGAGGTTTTTTTCAAAAATAATGCCCAAACACGCCCCGGGGGTGGGGAACCGGCGTTATTGAGCGTGATTGGTGACAAATTTTGAAAAATCCACTATCACTACGGATGGTCTAAAAGGCTACGCAGCAGCAATCAACAACCCTAAAGTAGTCAAACTTCTATAAATATCTATCAGATTCAATTCTAGAGAAAAAATAGATAATAACACAAAATAATTAGTAATTAGGAATGTAGTTGCGAGAAAGATTAAGAAATAATAAAAATAAAGGATATATAGATTAGACGAAGAATGTTATATGGGAAGTTATAGAGTTTTGCAAATTACGGTTTGATTTGGATTTCGAATACGATAATGATTTCCTAATTTGTATGTTCATATGTTGTTAATAGATGATTGATAAATTGGCGAAGGCCAGGGGCGTTCCTACGTTTTTAACTTGGAGACCCTAAGCGAACTATGAAGTGGAGACTTTTTGTAAAATTATCCTTTTCAACATATTTGGTAACAAAAGCCTCCTGCTACAAGCAATTAAAAATTAAAAATTGTACAGTTGGAGGCCATTGATTTTGGTGGTCCTAGGCCCATGCCTAGATTCAAAAGCCTAACGGGCTGGCCCTGATGAAGACGCTTGGACTCAATGATGATGATGATAACAACAAAGATGACGATGATGATGAGATCATTCACATCCACTCCAGCATGTTTTACTCTATAATTTAACAAAAAAAATCGCATGTTTATAAGGGTAAATTACACTTTTTGTCCTTTGTGTTTGTACTGCATTGCAACGGATAGCATTTAACTTCAATAATTACAGTCACCAGCCTTTATTTGTAAAACCTGTTACACTCTACGTCCTTTAGTACTAACCAGATTAAAATTTTTAGTTAAATTTATTCACTTAAGAGTATTTTGGTCAATTCATCTTTTTATTTAAAATTTTAATAAATCAAACAAAAAAAATTGCATATACACTTAATCTTCTTCAATTTTCTAATCCTAAAACCCTAACCACCACATCTTGTCGACACCACCACCACATCCTGCCGCCACAACTCCGTTCCTGTTCTCACAGTTCCCCTAGTTTTTATATGAATCCTGCTCTATCGCTTATAATCTCAAACGAAATTGGTGCTGTTTAGAGAACCTAATATTGAACGGTTATTTGTGTGCTACATCGTTTATTTAATTGTTTTGTTTTTTTAGGTTTCTATGATGATCTTTTGTGCAGTTTTCTTTTGTTAAACCCTATATTATGCAATTGAGTTGTTTAATAATAATTCTCACCATGAGATTGTCTATTTGAGCTACATTGGAAAACTGAAATTGATCGGTAATTAAATCAAATTAAAGATTTACAAATTGTTTCATTTAAAAGGAAATATAACACCCATCATCTAGGTTGCAGATCTGTAAATGGTTAGGGGCGGTGAACATGGCCGGAGTGATGGTGACAGGAGTGGTGGTGGGGGCAGGATGAGGTGGTGGTGGGGGCAGGATGTGGTGGTGGTGGGGGCAGGATGAGGTGGCGGCGGCAAGATGTGGTGGTTAGGGATTTAGGGTTAGGAAATTGGGGAAGATAAAGTGTATATGCAATTTTGGTTTTATTTATTAAACATTTAAATAAAAATATGAATTGACCAAAATACCCTTAAGTGAATAAACTTAACTGAAAATTTTAATCTAGTTAGTATTAAAGGACGTAGAGTGTAACGTGTTTTGCAAATAAAGGATTGTGACTGTAAGTATTGAAGTTAAAGGTTATCCGTTGCAATCCAGTATAAACATAAAGGAAGAAAAGTATAATTTACCTTCTTTTGTATTTCAAGCCCTACCTAGTCACTTTGGCTTTGGTGTAATGATTAACAGGAATTACGTCTTGTAGAAAGATCAAAGTTCAATATTTGAAAAGTGTAATATTTAGGAGGAAAGAAGCTTTGTTGTTAAAAAAAATCAAGCCATACCTAAATTGTCTAACTTATTTAATCTTATTTTGTATTCCTAGCCCTACCTCGTTGATCACATAAGGCCCCTCCCATTTAGGCGTGAGCTTCCCAGGGCGTTCGGCGTTCGATGCTTCGTTATCTCTCAAGACAAAGTCCTCAGGTAGGAAGGTGCATATGCGAACCCGCACATTATAGTAGTTTTTCAATTTTGACTTATACTTGACCTCGTTAATGGCTGCATTCTCTCATCTTTCTTCGAGGAGGTCCAAGTCAAGCCTGCGCTCTTGTTCATTGTCCTGTTTCTCCATGGCTAGCATGCGGGGTGACGGAAGACCGATTTCTGCTGGGATCACAGCCTCCGTTCCGTAGACAAGGCTGAACGGTGTTTCACCCGTGCTAGTCTTTGGCATGGTGCGATGAGCCCAAAGAATACTTGGCAGCTTATCGACCCAGCCTCTTCTTGCGGTTCCCAATCTTGCCTTAATGCCATCAACAATCTGCTTGTTGACGCTCTCAACTTGACCATTTGCCTGTGGATGCGCCACGGAAGCAAAACTATGCTCTATGCGCATCTCTTTCATCCATTTTTGCAAATCGTCAGAAGCAAAATTGGTACCGTTATCTGTGATAATGCGCAGTGGTAACCCAAACCGGTTGATAATATGCTCCCAGATGAATTTCCTGATAACCATTGCGGTGGTTGACGCCAGGGGTTTCGCCTCCGCCCATTTTGTAAAGTAATCCACAGCAACTATGATAAACTTCACTGCGCCAGGCGCATCAGGAAAAGGACCTACCAGATCGATTCCCCACTGTTGGAAAGGCCATGCTGTTGTTACCAGAACCAAAGGATTTTTTTGGGCGGAGGGTCTTTGGAGCGTGGCGTTGGTATGAAGCACATTTGCGCAAAGTCTCGACGGCATCCAAGTGCATGTCAGGCCAGTAATAGCATGCGCTCATAATTTTCGCCACCACCATGCGAGGACCGACATGGATTCCGCATAATCCTTCGTGGATTTCTCGAATCAAGTACTGCGCGTCATGTTTGTGAACACATCGTAGAAGAGGACCCATATAGGACTTCCGGTACAGAATTCCATCGACCATTTCATAATTCAATGCTTTGTTCTGAACTTTTCTTGCTTCCGCCTTTCCCTCCGGAAGAGTTCTGTTTGTAAGAACATAATAATCGGAGACATCCAGGATGGATTCCCAATTTCTACCATGTTTACGTGCCGTAAAGGAACAGGCGGGTTTGAGAGAACCTCGATGCGCACCTCTTTCGCCAAATGTTTGAAACTTGTAGCTGCTAATTTGCTGAGTGCGTCCTCAAGATTGTTCTCGCTTCGGTTAATATGAGTGACTTTGAAAGTTTGAAACTTATCGATTAAGGTTTTCGCCTGTTCAAGATATAGAGCCACTGTTTCACCCTTCGCTTCATAGTGACCGTTGATTTGCCCAGTAACCAGCAGAGAATCAACGTGCGCTTCCAAATTCTTTGCCCCCATTTTAATTGCTAAGCGAAGACCAGCAAGAAATGCTTCATACTCTGCTTCGTTGTTGGTGCTTTTGAAATCCAACCGAATGGCGTAACTAAATTCATGATTGTCAGGGCTGACTAGACGAAGGCCAGCCCCTGCGCCGTCATCGTTGGAAGCGCCATCTGTGTGCAAGCTCCAAACACTATCGTCGAAGACTGGGACAGGATTCTGTATGGCTTCACATTCTTGGATTATATCAACCGGAACTTTAGTAACGAAATCTGCCAGAACTTGGCCTTTGATAGCTGGGCGCGGCTTATATAAGATATTATGTCCACCCAATTCAATGGCCCACTTTGCCAACCGGCCAGCAACATCCGGTTTGGATAAAATTTGACCCAAATGATAATTAGTAAGAACGGTTATGACATGGCCAGAAAAATACCTTCGTATTCTGCGCGAGGCGTGAACTAACACTAGAACAAGCTTTTCCATGATTGAATAACGGGTTTCCGGACCAGTCAACATCTTGCTGATGTAATATATTGGCGTTTGAACTCCATCTCATTCCACCAATAACACTGCGCCTACCACAACATCAGATGCCGATAGATATTAAATTAATGGTTTTTCTTTTCTCGGAGCCGTCAGGGTTGGCAACTGAATTAAGCATTCTTTAATTTCTTGAAAAGCTTTCTCGGCCTCCTGAGTCCATTGGAACTGACTTTTCTTGACACAATTGCGCAAAGTACTAATGAAAGGATAAGATTTGGCAGCATGGTTTGCTAAAAATCGGTTAAGCGCAGCCAGTCGACTAGCTAGGCGTTGCATCTCATTGATAGATGCTAGTGATGGCATGCGCTGAATACCCTCTACCTTCTCTGGATTAACTTTGAAACCATCTTTGGTCACGATGAATCCTAGGAATTTACCCTCCTCCATGCCAAATGAACATTTTACTGGATTCAGCTTCAAATTAACTTTGCGCAAGGAATCGAAGGTGCGCTGAATATTGTTGAGCATTAATTCCTCGTCTGGACTCATGATGACAAGGTCATCAATATAGACTTCAACTGTAACACCAATATCCTCTCCGAAGACTTTATCCATCAGACGTTGATACGTAGCTCCCACATTGCGGAGACTAAAAGGCATTTTCGTGTAACAAAAAATATATTTGTCCGTGCGGAAAGCTGTCTTGTCTTCGTCTTCTTCCTTCATTTGCACTTGGTGATAAACTTTGTAACAATCTAGAAAACATTTCCAGCGGAACAAAGCCAGAGAGTCTACCTTCTTGTCAATCTGCGGGAGAGAATAACAATCCTTCGGACAAGCCTTGTTGAGGTCCTTGAAATCAACACAAATATGCCATCCGCCATTGTGCTTTTGAACCATCATTGGGTTAGCCACCCATGTTTGATACCGAACCTCTCGTAATATTCCTGCATGAAGCAGTTCAGTAACTTGCTCATTCATTGCGCGAGTCTTTTCTGGACCCAGACTGCGTTTCCCTTGTACTACTGGTTCTACTGAAGGTCGAACATTCAAACAATGTTCTGCCACATCTCTTGGTATGCCGGTCATATCCGCTGGGGACCATGCGAAAATATCCATATTCTCGAACAAAAGCTGTTTAAGTCTTGCGCGAATTGCTAGGGACACGGCAGGTCCTAGCAAAACTGTTTGCTTAGGATATTCGTTGCTGAGTACCCATTTATCCGGTTCGTTGGAAGATGGCTTTGCGACTTTCATTGGAGGTTCGTCATCAACAGACATGACCTCCTTTCTTGAATATAAAATTGTTACGCCTGTTTTTGTTGGAAATCCGCAAGCAGCATGCGGTATGGAAGTGATCATGCTAAACTCCCTTTGTGAACGTCTTCCCAACAAAACATCATGGCGGGATGTAGCTGGCATAACCATAAAATTGACCGACACCGTGCATGAGTGTTTACCATCAGAAAGTGTAACAGGAAAAGAGATCTGACCCAGCGGAAAGACGGCTTCATTGCAGAAACCGGATAGTGGAAAATCAACTGGTTTCAAGCGCGCCTTGTCCTCCGGGTCTAACTGCTTGAAACACTGCTCATAGATAATATCCATAGAACTACCCGAATTGATAAACATATAATCAGTACGGCAATGACCAAAAATACCAGTTATGACGACCGGTCGTTCCTCTTGAGGCCCTCCTGGTACGACAGAAAAATCACTTTTTGCTCACGCCAATGTTGATTATGACTTCGTTTGTTGTTGCGTCTGCGCGGTGGTCCTCCTTGCACCATGTATGTCTGTTTTGTTTTCTTATTGCTTGAACCGTCATTACCGTGAGTGATCTGGTGAATCTCTTCGCCAACGTCTCGTACTAAGTGAATGAGCTTTCCTTGATGGTTTTCATCAATGGTCTGGGTGTCCCGCTTTTGCGATAAGCGTGGGCCCAGCCTGGAATGAACATATTTTCATCTCTGAGAGTGTTGCTCTTCACGATGATCCCGACGTCTAGTGCCAGAATGAGTAGACTCATATCTGGTGCGAGACTAGGAATTAACTTCTGTAGCTTTGACCGACATGTAAGATGGTGAATCATAATGTAAAACCCGAGGTGAGGTTAGGGTTCGCACCTGAGCTGCAGGTCTACGTGCCTGTGATGCTGTCTGATCGGTTTGTGCATAAAGTTGTGCATAAACTGCATTCAGGGCCCCCCTGAGATTTAACAAATCAAGAGATCGGAGTTTCACCAGGAGGTAGGATTGAACTGATCGGAATTTCAACTTGAACTTCCGGAGTAACAGGATCGTTCACCTGATTCGCATCACGGTGAACATCATTGTCATCGGATGCTTCTTCCACGATTCCGTCGATACAAGAAGCATAAGCAAAATTGCCTCTGTTCTCAGATCGAGGACCTGGTGGTTGATTTGACTGACCTTCTGCCATTGAAAACTGAAGAAAGAAAGAAATCGAACGAGAAGATGAGAATAAAAGTAGAAATTGGTGGGCGCCAATGAAGAAACACCGGATCTGAACGACCAGAGTCAATCAGATCTGGGGGTACGGTTTCTGCATAAAAGGGTTAATCCTCTCGTCGATTGCTGATGGGAACTACTTCGCCGGAAATCACTGCAAAACAGAAACGCCATTAGCCTCGCCGCGGGGAGAATGGGGGTTCTCTCCGTAACCACCCTCCGGCGTGAGAATAAGTACAGTGATCTCAAAGAAGATGAAGTAGTAAGAGTGAAAGTAAGTGAAAGTGAATTGAGAGATTGTACCTGACTTTTCATATTTATAACCGAAGTTTGGCGCCAAAAATATAACAGAGGTAATAACGGAATTCTCTTTTCTATTTGTTAGTTATCTCCCCATCCATGTACATGGATCGTGATCTTGATCAACGGCTGGGAAGAAGCCACGTGGAAAGTGGTTTAATCTAGATTTGCATGTAAAGTGTTGCCATCATCGTGACATCAAGGAAGGTCCCAGATTTTGCCACGTCATATTCGGTTATAACCAAATGAGGTTGTGCACGATGGTAATTTAATGCCTTCTAGAAGATCTACAGCTGTAAACAGTAATCCCTTAGCCACGTGTCCATTCTGTTATAACAGAAAAGATTCATTTTTTCAAGTCCTTATTTCCTGCGCGCGGAAGTGTTCAAGACTTTGCCTTCTGTTGTTTAAATCTTCAAGCTTAATTGTACCCTTGCGCAGGCCTGCGCAAGGGTGTTAATTTGAACATTTGTCTTTTTTTTTCTCCGGCGCATGGTTCCTGATGACTGATCTTTCCCAAATCTTACTAAGACATGTTGCGCCCCGGCCGCGCAAGGTCTTGTTCGAGATGAATTTGGGGTGTAATTATGGTATGGTCCTTTGCGCTTGCGCAGGGTTTTTGGGACCATACCCCTTCAATTGTCAACTTATTTAATCTTATTTTGTATTCCAAGCCCTACCTAAATTGTAAACTTATTTAATCTTAATCATTAGGGATGAGCCCAGTACCCTACCGGTATCGAAAATTCCTAAAAGTGGGTGTCACACCCCAACCGATGGCGGAATCATCGGGGCATGGCATAGAGCGAAACAGATTGTCCAGAAGTTTCCACAACAACTATTAATACAAATTCAGTTTAAAGTGATACGTCCCATACCGTATCCCGAATAAATAACAAGTTATTACAGATAACATCCAAACAATTAATCCTGTTCCGACAACTCAGGTTCAAATTAGACATAAATATAAAATATTGTTCAATGCCCCTAAAGACCCAGACTGACAAGATCTACAGACAATGATGCGTGTGTAGTGTAATATAATTTAGATATATAATTAAGCCCTTTTTACACCTTTAGCCAAGTTTTAAATTTATAAAACACGATATTCACTAACACTAAACACACATATGGGCAAGTGCACCCATCGTGGACGTAGTATAGTGTTGGTAAGATACCGAGGTCGTCCAAGGACACAAGAGCTTTTAATACCGGTTTATCCTCAACGTCTAATCAAATCAAAAGTTAGAAAAAATGTTTTTAACTAAGAAAATAAAAAATAACTAAATGCTGAAAAATAAAATAAAAATAAAAACAGATAGACAAGATGAATCACTTGGATCCGACTCGTGTATTAGTATAACCTTTGATTATTTTCGCACTTTTGCACTTGTTTAAGAGATTATCTTAGTTATTGTAGTAGGCCTCTCTTTTGAAGGCGACGTTACCCTCAACCCAGTAGTTTGAGTCAGCAAGGATACAATCCTAAAGGGTTGGATTATTGGAAGATAATGAATTAAGTTATTACAAATTATGGTAGGCCCCGCTTTTGGCGGTGACGTTACCCTCGGCTAAGTAGTCTGAGTCAGCAGGGATACAGTCCTAAATAGCCAGGTTATAGTATTAATAGTAGTTAACTTATGAGGGGGTCAAAGAGTTTGGATTCCCGCCATCCAATACCTATGGGCATTGAAGGAGATCCTACTAAATTTGACCCAGGTCCCTTGCAGGACCTCTAAACGCTGAACAAGGGCAAGACCCTTACCAAACCGTTCCCTTAACCCCCGACCAGGTAGCCAACATACCTCCATATAGACCGTGGAGATATGAATGGTGAAAATCTTTTATTTTATATAGACAGTAAAATAATGCCAAGACACCACGGACAAACGATAAGGAAAGATCACCTTCAACATAAGCAACTAGTTATTAAAGTCATTAATACAAAACCAAATAAAAAGTGCAAAAGATTAAAAATAAAAAGTATTATACTAAACACTTGTCTTCACCAAGTGATGTAAGAGACTTAGGCAAACATGGCCTTGATTGTCAAGAACTCTTACTATCAATCATGGATCCCGAGACGACTCACACACTCTACGATGGACAATGGATGATGGTGGTGGATGATGGTGTTATGGTGGTGGTGGGTGGTGGATGAAGTTTGAGAGAGGTGGTGTGCCAAGGGATGGATTGGAATGAAACCAAGCACTCCTATTTATAGGCTGAACAGATGGCTGGGCACGGCCCCGTGTCCGCTGGACACGCCCCCGTGCCCGTCTGACACTCTCTCTCTTCATTAATTGTAATTCGCAATTACAATTAATGCGCCTGCTGTACTTTCGCCACGCCCCCGTGCTCACTGGACACGGCCCCGTGGTGGGCAATAGAAGCTTCTACAGGTTTGTCTTTTCTGCTGCTTCTTGGGCACGGCCCCGTGCTGGCTGAGCACGGGGCGTGTTCAGACTTCTGTTTTCTCTTCTTTGATTGGGAAGATGCCGTTGAGGGTTCGGGCAGTCTACTTTTATTCCTTTTCTTTTATTTTTGTTAGAATTAGCTGTCTTTTTGCTTCTTTTGTGAATTTGAGCTCATTTCATCCTGAAAATACAAAAGGAAGACAAAAACACTCTTTTTCCAACATTAGTACTTAAAAAGGGTTAGTTTTATGCCTTAATTGATGTCATTTATATGTTGCATTTTACACACATCAAATACCACCACACTTGAACTTTTGCTTGTCCTCAAGCAAAACTCTTTAAATGTGGCTTACACTCCCAAATGGAATGGGTAGAAGAGAAGGTTTTTGGCTTGTCATAGAGTGTCGGGAATCCAAGATATTTTTGGGTTTTATTTTTATTTATTTACAATCCTATTCGTTATGATTTATTTAGAACGCTTCATAGGATAAATTACTTATTTGGGCATAACATGCCTATTTAAAATTCCATTTATATACAGGTTCACATTCCTCACGGGAGAAATCACTCAACACTCGGCCGAAGGTGTATTTTTTTAGTGAATCACTCGAGAGCGGCATGGAACTTACGCCTTTCATAGGCTTGCCAAGCAATCAATCCTCCTCCTTTTTAACTTTTATACCTTTGTAAAATATCAAGAGGACTTTTTGGGTGAAGGGTTAGGCTTGGGCTAAAGGTAGGTGGTTGGGTTAGTGGTTAGTAAAAGGGCGAAAAGCATAAAAAGCGTCGGTTTTCGTAACACACTTTGTTTTTAGTGACTTTTTATTTTGAAGTATTTCTTCAAACAAGCTTTTGTTTGCATACCTTGTTTGTTTTTAACTTCATCATCATATTTTTTTTTAGTCACATAAATGAATGAGCTTGCGAAAAACCGAGCTTGTTTCTAAAATAAAGGGTGAAAAATAAAAAGGGTTTTTGGTGGGTAAAAAGGGTTTAGGGTAAAGAAACGAAAGGTTTAGGCTCAAAGGGGTTAACTAGGGGGATTTTGGGTAGGTGGTAAAAAAAATGAAAAATAATGGTGTAGAAAGAAAAAAAGGTTAGTCCTAATGCCTCCATCATTTACTTACTAGGGTTTAAGTTGGTAAGGACCGGGAATGAATCGTCGTGGCAAGTTCTAGAGTTGTAAGAACCAAGCGGCTATTCACACAAGAAACGAAAAATGAGCATTTAGTCTAAATATGTAAATTTGTATACTCAATAAAGGCTCAAAACTCACTTTTGTGGGAATGGGTTTTTAATATGATCAAGTATATATAATCAAATTTTAACTAGACTTGTTATGCCGTTTCATAATTTTCTTATGTTGGTTCTTGTTATCACGACGCTCTCGGTTGTAAATTTAAAAAAAATATAACCTTATTAATCTTGTGATTCCTAACTTAAACTTTAGACAAGTAAAAAAAATAAAAATTTTTGTAAAAAATTTGGGGTGTTTAGCGGTTCCAATAGAGTTTTGTGTAAGGCTTGTTGTTAGGACTTGCAAAGTTTCAAAGTGTTAGCTTCCCCCCCCCCCCCCACACACTTAAATTACACATTGTCCTCAATGTGTCCCAAAAATAAATTTTTAGGTTGATTGGATGTGCAATGTGGTGTTAAAAAGCAAAGATTTATGTTACTGGCCGTCTGGACACGGCCCCGTGGGGACCGGACACGGCCCCGTGTTCAGGTGCCAGTAACAGAAATTAAAGAAATGAGACAGAAGCCTGGACACGGGGGCGTGTCTGGTGAACACGGCCCGTGTCCAGTTACCTGAACTGGGCGTTTTTCTGCAGGTGGCTCAGCACGGGGCCGTGTTGGTTGAGCACGGCCCGTGTTGACCCTTCTGTAATGGGGATTTGTGTCGGGTTGCTTCGTTCTTTGTGCATGGGGCCATTTTTCTCGTTCCCTTTTTCATCCATTACCACCATGAGTGTGTTTTATTCCTGCAAATTAAAACTAAAAGATTAAACTAGACTAAGGATAGTTCCGCGGAATGCCTCCGTGGTGCGCCACGTTTATAAGGGTCCTGGGCTAGACCCAATGTGAGGTTATATATTTTCTGAGTGGGATGCTTGGCGTCCCATGTTACACCGTCGGAGAGCAGCATCCAAGCTCGAATCAATAACCTTCATGTAGTTGACCGGGTCGTCGTCCTCTATTCTCTTCCCAACTCCGAATTTTACTTCATCATCCCCATACCTCAAGGTGAGTGTTCCGTCATTCATATCTACCACCGCTTGTGCGGTGGCAAGAAATGGTCTCCCTAGTATGAGGGGGACCTCGGTGTCTTCCTCCATATCGAGTATGACAAAGTCGGCTGGATAGACGAATCTGCTTACTTTTACCAAGACATTTTCAATGACACCTTGTGGGAATTTGACGGATCGATCAGCGAGTTGTATGCTCATTTTTGTAGGACTCGTGGTTCCCAGGCCAAGTCTTTTAAACATTGATGAGGGCATGAGGTTAATGCTAGCCCCAAGATCGGCTAGGGCATTACGAACGGGGGACTCCCCTATTGAGCAGGGAATCGTGAAGCTTCCGGGATCGATTTTCTTTTGGGGAAGTTTATTGAGTACGAGGGCAGAGCATTCTTCGCCTAAATTGACTAATTGCAAATTTTCAATTTTCTTTTTATGAGTGAGGAAGTCCCTCATGAACTTAGAGTATTTGGGCATTTGGGTTAGGACCTCAATAAAAGGAATATTGACATGCAATTGCTTTAATAGACTTTCGAACTTCGCGAATTGCTCATTGGTCTTCTGACAAATTAACCTACCGGGGTACGGAACTCGAGGAGCTTTGGTAGGCTCTAGTGACGGAGGGGAGTTCTTTTCCTGCAGAGGTGTGGGTGTCGTTTCTTCTGTTGGCGGCGGCGCTTCTGCAGGCCCTACGGTGCGGTTTCGTAGCGTGATGAGGTGAACTTGCGCTTTTGGGTTTGTTTCGGTATTGCTAGGTAATGCGCCTTGCGGTCTCTCGGCAAAATTTTGAGCTATTTGATTTAATTATTTTTCTATGTTTTGAATACTAGCTTGTTGATTTCTAAAATTTGATTCTAATTGTAGAAATCTTTCCGAGTTTTTCTTTTCAGTGTCGGAGATGAGGCGAGATACAGTATCTTCAAGCCTTTCTCGTCCACTTTGTTGTTGAGTGAAATTTTGTGACTCATTTCTTGGTTGTTGAAAGTTTGTTCGTTGGGTTTGTTGGTTGCTACTATTGCCGGGTTCTCTCCAACCAAGGTTTGGGTGGTTTCGCCATCCTTGGTTATAAGTTCCCGTTGGAGGACCCGACGGCCTAGGTCTATTATCAATGTAGTTTACCAATTCTTGTTGATCGTCCGTTTCTTTCACACAACTCCAATTTTCATGTGACCCACCACACCCTTCACAAGCCATAACCGAGACTGTTTTTGTCATTTCCAATTTTTTTATTTTTGAAGAAAGGGCCTCGATTTGGGCTTGTAAAGAAGTGCTTTCATCGACCTTATGGGCGCCCGGGGCAATAGATTTATTGCCTCGGGGGGTGTGCCATTGAAAATTGGTTTGAGCAATTTCTTTAATTTGGTGATATATTTCATGCGGGCGTCGATTACCTAAAAGTCCCCCGGAGCTAGAATCAAGTGTCTGCCTTGTGTGTGGCAACAATCCATTATAGAAAGTGGATACTTGTTGCCATATCGCAAGGCCGTGATGTGGACACTTGCGTAATAACTCCTTGAACCTTTCCCAAGTTTCATATAAGTATTCCCCGTCCTCTTGTGAATATGTATTAATTTCAGTCATTAATTTAGCCGTTTTAGCGGGAGGGAAATACTTATATAGAAATTTTTGGGCTAGTTCATCCCAGGTGTTTACCGATCCAGCTGGGAGGGCGTTGAGCCAAGCTTTCGCTCGGTCTTTTAGTGAGAAAGGAAACATTCGGAGGCGGATGGCGTCATTTGATGCTCCGTTGATCTGAAAGGTATCACATATTTCTAAGAAATTAGTGATATGTAGATGGGGATCCTCGTCCGCAAGCCCATGGAAGGTTGCGGAGTTTTGGAGCATTTGTATCAGATGCGGCCGAAGTTCGAAGTTATTAGCTTCAACATTCGGAGCATTGATAGCGGCGCCTAGGTTACCTACGGTAGGTCGTAGATAATCCATGAGGGTACGTTGGTCCGCCATTGGAGGTGGATCACCCGAAACTTTCTCTTGGTTTTTAGCTTTTAATCTTTTTCTGAGAAAGCGTTCGGGTTCTTCTAGAGGTGCTTTTATGTCCTTATTAGAACTGGAGCTCATACACTATGTAAGATTGGCGTCTGGTTCCAAGTCCTGCAATAAAAACAGAAAAGAATGCTGGTCAGAAGGTTCACCACGGCCCCGTGTTCAGTGAACACGGCCCGTGGTCGGAGTTACAGTGATTGTTTTCCAGATCCCAGTTACTGGAAGTTGGACACGGCCCCGTGTTGCACCGACACGGCCCCGTGGTCAGCCTTCTGTAACTTGGAAAACTAAAAACTGCCAGTAACGATGCTGGGCACGGCCCGTGTCCGACCAGGCACGGCCCGTGCTAAGCTCTGCAGAAGCTGAAAAACTAAGAAAATCCTAAAAATTAAAAAGAAGAATAAAAATATGATTAGGCCGTTGATTCCTAACTTTCTTAAAATCCTTGTGTCCCCGGCAGCGGCGCCAAAAACTTGATGCGTGTGTAGTGTAATATAATTTAGATATATAATTAAGCCCTTTTTACACCTTTAGCCAAGTTTTAAATTTATAAAACACGATATTCACTAACACTAAATACACATATGGGCAAGTGCACCCATCGTGGACGTAGTATAGTGTTGGTAAGATACCGAGGTCGTCCAAGGACACAAGAGCTTTTAGTACCGGTTTATCCTCAACGTCTAATCAAATCAAAAGTTAGAAAAAATGTTTTTAACTAAGAAAATAAAAACTAACTAAATGCTGAAAAATAAAATAAAAATAAAAACAGATAGACAAGATGAATCACTTGGATCCGACTCGTGTATTAGTATAACCTTTGATTATTTTCGCACTTTTGCACTTGTTTAAGAGATTATCTTCGTTATTGTAGTAGGCCCCTCTTTTAAAGGCGACGTTACCCTCAACCCAGTAGTTTGAGTCAGCAAGGATACAATCCTAAAGGGTTGGATTATTGGAAGATAATGAATTAAGTTATTAATGCAAATTATGGTAGGCCCCGCTTTTGGCGGTGACGTTACCCTCGGCTAAGTAGTCTGAGTCAGCAGGGATACAGTCCTAAATAGCCGGGTTATAGTATTAATAGTAGTTAACTTATGAGGGGGTCAAAGAGTTTGGATTCCTGCCATCCAATACCTATGGGCATTGAAGGAGATCCTACTAAATTTGACCCAGGTCCCTTGCAGGACCTCTAAACGCTGAACAAGGGCAAGACCCTTACCAAACCGTTCCCTTAACCCCCGACCAGGTAGCCAGCATACCTCCATATAGACCGTGGTGATATGAATGGTGAAAATCTTTTATTTTATATAGACAGTAAAATAATGCCAAGACACCACGGACAAACGATAAGGAAAGATCACCTTCAACATAAGCAACTAGTTATTAAAGTCATTAATACAAAACCAAATAAAAAGTGCAAAAGATTAAAAATAAAAAGTATTATACTAAACACTTGTCTTCACCAAGTGATGTAAGAGACTTAGGCAAACATGGCCTTGATTGTCAAGAACTCTTACTATCAATCATGGATCCCGAGACGACTCACACACTCTACGATGGACAATGGATGATGGTGGTGGATGATGGTGTTATGGTGGTGGTGGGTGGTGGATGAAGTGTGAGAGAGGTGGTGTGCCAAGGGATGGATTGGAATGAAACCAAGCACTCTTATTTATAGGCTGAACAGAAGGCTGGGCACGGCCCCGTGTCCGCTGGACACGCCCCCGTGCCCGTCTGACACTCTCTCTCTTCATTAATTGTAATTCGCAATTACAATTAATGCGCCTGCTGTACTTTCCAACATTAGTACTTAAAAAGGGTTAGTTTTATGCCTTAATTGTTGTCATTTATATGTTGCATTTTACACACATCAACAACTATGCACTAGCAGCTTGTTCTTGACAGACAACTATTTGTTGGGGGCCTCTAGAGACTTATTCTAGCTTCACTTCCCTAGCAAGCAAATACCTTAAACACCTATCACATACGTTAAAATAAAGTCAATACATATAATGTAAAGGTGAGCATACAAGTTTGATAATAGCATATAGAGTTCGGATAGTTTACGCATAACCAGCACGTACACATAGGGAAATGATGCATGTTAATTATCGACATGGACCTATCGATACCAACGACTGCGAGTTGACTGTCCGAGACAGTTCGCAATACATGATTACCACCGTAATCCATGCAAGTAATTGTTCTTAACAACCCCCGTGTGAACGGGTGCTGAGTCCAAACTATAGTACTACGTTGCTAAGGCAGGTAGACAGCATTCCATGTGTAAACATAACAACAAGCATACATTTAGTCACGTAATACATGCAATCGGTTAGCATTCAAATAGTTTGAATAGTGTGTTCGATTGTGATTTTGATAGGTAACGTATGTAACACCCAAAAGTGCTAAAGCAAAAAGGGTTCGAGTATACTCACAGTGATTGGTTATGGATTGAAGGGAGCGCTGAGAGTAGGGTTAGCCTGAATAGTTTGATAGCACAACAATGAGTAACGCGGAATGCAAGCAAGTGTAAATGGATCGAATAGTCTGGTCGATCGAACAGCAGGTTCGATCGAACGGGCTGTTCGATCGGCTTGAAAGTCCGTTTGAACAGTCCTGTTCAATCGACCGGTAGGCTCGATCGGCTGGCCCATTCGAGTGGATTGTTTCTTCCTCTGATGTGTCTGTGTATGATGGTTTGAACTTTTGAAGTTTTCGTTGTAGTATTTGAGAACACTGAAGTGTTCTTACCTTTCAGGTCGATCGATCGAACGGTCTGTTCGATCGGCCGGCTTAACCGATCGGTTAGGAACTTCAGAGGTAGTTCTCAGCAGGATGTCACTCGATCGAACAGCCTGTTCGATCGGCTCGCATTTCGTACTACGAACGAGTTGCAAAATCGATTAAGTGTTGAAGCATAGTATCTCATGATTCGAAGAGTAATGTTTACCAATCGAGTGGCATATTCGATCGAACATCACTTCGTCAATAGCATACTTCATGAAGTTTGAAAAGTGTGGGACCATGTGCTAGCCGATCGGCTGGCCCGGTCGATCGGCTGGTATGTTCGATCGGTTGGGCTGTTCGTTCGAACAGCCTAGCCGTTCGGCCAGCAATTCTGACCTAGTCGGCCTTTCGTCTAACACTTGGCTGTTTGATTATTTGTCATGATTTTAAGGTATTTTGATAGCGAGTTAAACCGTAGAACGTGGGTTCTTACTTGTTGCACCGGTTCACACAGGAATCACCCAAGTCCGGTTGGTGAACTGTTCGGAACGGTAGTTTGATGTTTAACCCGAAATCGGTGAACCTCGTAGATAGAATCCGAATCTTGAACCTCCTAACTGTTAGAGTGATTATTTAGCCGGTTCGAGCCCCGTTTCTATCGGTTTTAAGGTTTCGAGTGTAAAAGGTTGAAGAAAGTTGGAAATCATTCATAAAAATGTTAAGATTCTTACAAATATTAGTTTGTTTATGTGGAAATCGGTCAGATCTAAGCTATTCATGGTTGGATGAGGCCAAAGTATGATGTTCTTCAAGAACACCATGATGACATCACCCAAGAACACTTAGATCTTGGTGATTTCACGGTTAGAAATCAAGTTTTGAAAGATAGAAAGGTGTAGAATCATGTAATGATAAAAAACGTACAAGAGTTAGAGTGGAAACTTACCGGATTTAAGAGAAATATGAGAAAAGGTGAAGAACAAGGCTTGGTTCGGTCAGAGCTTTCCAAAAATAGTAAGGGTGACAATGACAGGGCTATTTATAGGCTCCAAAAGAGGAAAGTGTCAGCCGATCGGACAGGAGCTCCGATCGAATGGTCTGCTCGATCGGCTAGGAACATGCTAGCCGATCGGCTGGCCTGTTCAATCAGGATGCCTCCTGTTCGATCCGTGACCCCTTTTGAGTATTTCGCGACGATTTTCGATTTTTTTTTATTTCGATAGACGATGATACGAACACGATAGAGTTCCTAGTCAAATTTCTTTCAGTCCCAACTACTATACCTAACATACAATCATCTATAATTAATGTTTTGATGTCGGTTTCGATTGAGTTTGATTGCCTTTCGAGTATTGATTCGAGTTTCGATTGATTCGATTGAATACCACACAAAACGTAAAGTAAACATGCACAAGTAACAAATAAGGCACACACACACGTAAGCATTACCACACCAGTTTAGCATAGCTTCGAGTCTCGAGTTCGATTGATTTGATTAACTTGATTATTGATTGATTAACTTTATCTCATTGTTACTTCCTATTATTCACAGTCGTAAATCGGTCGCATTGATTAAACATTCGATCAATTCATTTAGACAACACTTACTCCACATAATACAAATAAAGCACAAAATCGACTAATTACAGTCAAAGAAGTCAAAGTTGACTTGGACTTTGACTTTGACTTTGACATTCGAAAACACGGGGTGTTACAGCCTCCCCTTGTTTAGGGAATTTCGTCCCGAAATTAGGCTCGAAGCTGCACATCACCGTGAGTCATTTTACCAATTTGATGCTTCAGATCTATTTAAACAACTGCGGGTACTTGGCCTTCATGTCGCTTTCGAGTTCCCAAGTGAACTCCGCGCCTCGCTTGCCTTTCCATCGGACTTTCACGATAGGGATGCATGAGCGCCTGAGTTGCTTGGTTTTGCGATCCATGATTTCGACAGGCTTTTCCACGAAATGCAAGGTTTCGTTGACCTGAAGATCGTCGAGTGGTACGATTAGATCATGATCAGCAAGGCATTTTCGGAGGTTAGACACATGGAAAGTCGGGTGGACGTTACTGAGTTCCTCCGGTAGTTCGAGTCTGTAGGCGACTTTTCCGATCCTTTCCAGAATCTTAAAAGGTCCAACATATCGAGGCGCTAGTTTCCCTTTCTTGCCGAATCTGACTACACCCTTCCAAGGGGATACCTTTAGGAGTACGTAGTCGCCAACGTCAAATTCAAGGGGCTTGCGTCTTCTATCGGCGTAACTTTTCTGTCTACTTCGAGCTTTTACCAAGTTGTCTCGAATCTGGTGGATTTTGTCAGTCGTTTCTTGTAGGATCTCGGGACCGATTACTTACGAATGACCGATCTCGTGCCACACAATAGGCGATCGACATCTCCTACCATATAAGGCTTCGAATGGTGCCATTTGAATGCTGGCATGATAGCTGTTATTGTACGAGAATTCGACTAGTGGCAAGTGTTTGTTCCAACTACCACCAAAATCTATGACACACGCCCGGAGCATGTCTTCAAGAGTACGGATCGTTCTTTCAGTCTGTCCGTCGGTTTGTGGATGGAATGCAGTACTCAGATTAAGCGACGTACCAAGAGCCGCCTGAAACGTTTCCCACAACTGGGAAGTAAACCGAGCATCACGGTCAGAGATGATGTCGCGAGGCGTACCATGATTACAAATGATCTCGTCGGTGTAGATTTGGGCTAGTCGTTCCACCTTGTAGTCTTCTCGTATTGGCAAAAAGTGGGCTGATTTGGTTAGACGATCAACTATAACCCAAATACTGTCGTGACCTGATAGCGTGGGCGGGAGTTTCGTTATGAAATCCATAGCTATACTCTCCCACTTCCATATAGGTATCGGCGGTTGTTCGAGTAAGCCAGAAGGTCTTTGATGTTCAGCCTTGACTCTTGCGCAAGTTAAGCAACTTCCAACGTAGAGAGCGATATCCCGTTTCATGCCCGGCCACTAGTACTTATAACGCAGGTCCTGGTACATCTTGTCAGCACCGGGATGAACGGAGTATCGGGATTTGTGGGCTTCATTCATGATAATCTTTCGCAGATCGGTCCGTTTAGGGATCTTCAGTCCAGATAATAGAATATCCCATCTGATTTGCTTACTAACTGAGCTCCATCGTGGTAGATCCTCTCTCTCTTCAAGGTGCGCTCGTTAAAGCAAGCATGTTGAGCTTCGCGAATAAGGGCTTTGAGGTTATGCTGAGCTTGAACGTTTCGGATACTGAGCACGTAACTCTTTCTACTGAGCGCGTCGGCAACAACATTCGCCTTGCCCGGGTGATAACGAATCTCACAGTCGTAATCGTTGAGGATATGTTGTAAACTCCTGTGATCAGTGTAGATTGTACACTTAGTGCAATACAGGTTGTGTCGCCAAATCTTCAATGCAAAGATGTCACGGCCCCTGACCCGGTTTGACCCGTTTCCGGAGCTGTGGGACAGAAACCACGTGATATTTGTTTAATTGAGTTTTGCAGCGGAAAATTTTAAACATCAGGATCGTTGAAAAGCTAAATTTTTCCCGATTATTTTTATTTCACAATTCGGGATAAAACCCCGATAATTTACAATACATAAGTTTAGTGATAACTTCTTATTTTAAAACATCTTTATTCATTTTATACTGAGCCACTATTTTAAGCTTGAAATGCTCCTCAGCACTTTTCCTGATTTACAGCAGATTACCTGAAACATTTTTGAAAAAGATTTTGTCAGCGGGGAAATACTGAGTGAATCATTCATTTTACTAAAAACGACACATTTGTTATAATTTACAGTATTAAGAGTTTTTACATATGTTTATTATCAACCAACATTTCAAGAATAGGTATTTGTCACAGACCAGCTCTGTGACTGTGGTCATATCACCATTGGCTGGCCCAATGAGTGACGTATGTCACAATTAGGCTCGCCCACCTAATGTGAAGGAAACAATAATAACAATACTGTGCACAATACCCCACATACCGGCTGTAATTTGGTGATTACATAAACTTAATCACTGTAATTATAACTCTGAAAAATGATTTGGAGTATTGTAAAACAGTTGATAAAAAGAGAATGACTCACATTGCAGATTTAGTGTTGATAGAATTTAGATTTAATCCCTGTTAACCTAATTTCACAATAAAGCACACAAAACAGGATTAGTGATCAATACAACGATTATGATAATTCTCCGAGATCAATTGTGACAATGAATGTCCAAGTGCAATACTTCGGCTCATTTATCAAAATGACAAACGATAAAGTATAGTACTTCAACTCGTATATCGAATTATCGACAACGACAAAGTACAATGCTTTGGCTCATTATCGAATTATCGACAACGATAAAGCATAGCCCAATGTGGCGGCACTTAGATATTCTTTGGGTATATTGATCCCGGAAACTGAATCGTAATAGCGATCGACTAATTACCCTGTTTTGCGGCAGCACCTCGATAATAGTGTGTGTGTGTTGGACTGTTTTGCTTATAACTCGGCCTATGTAACTCCGATTTTCGTCGTTCAAGTGCCAAAATTCAAGTCCCAACCCCTGCTATTTATACTGAAATTTTGACACCGTCGCGTAGCGCGAGGGGGTACCCCCTTAGCCGTCGCGCTACGCGAGTGACCACCCTATTTTCATAGAGTAGCCCTTCGTGCATGTAGGCTTGCTGTGTCGATGGTTTTGTAAATTTCGAATTTTATAATGAGTTATGAAGATAATCGTTATTAGGGTTTTGCCCCCCCTGAGTTTTAGGGCCCCTGATCCTGATTCTGATTGCTCTGGAAATTCTAGGGTTAGTGCAGAATTACTTGGGTGTCTCAATTAGGGTTTTCTTAATAGCTAATTACTATCCTAATTATTTAAAATTTAATGAGAGTTGTTACATCCTCCCCACCTTAGGAAAAATCTCGTCCTCGAGATTCACTGGAATAGATGAGGATACTTGCGCTTCATTTCTGATTCCAGCTCCCAAGTGTATTCTGGTCCTCTTTTTGAATTCCATTTGACTTTGACTAATACCAGTCGTTTGTGTTTGAGAAACTTGATTTTCCTGTCTTCTATTTGTAAAGGTTTTTCTATGAATTTCAGCTTCTCATTTACCTCTATGTCTTGAAGAGGTACTACCAGAGATTCATCTGATAAACATTTCTTGAGATTGGATACATGAAATACATCATGTACTCCAGCTAGTTCTTCTGGTAGCTGTAAGCGATAGGCAACTGGCCCGATTCGTTGAATTACTGGAAATGGCCCAACATATCGGGGACTCAGTTTCCCTTTCTTACCGAATCTTACAACACCTTTCCAAGGAGATACTTTTAAAAGTACCTTGTCTCTTATTTGGAATTCAAGCGGTTTGCGACGATTATCTGCATAACTTTTCTGGCGATCTCTTGCTGTTTTTAGTCTTTCCTTGATCTGAGTTATCTTGTCAGTAGTTTCTTGTACAATTTCTGGACCTGATAATTGACTTTCTCCGATTTCTGCCCAACATACTGGAGTTCTGCACTTATGTCCGTACAGGGCTTCGAAGGGTGCAGCTTCGATACTTGAATGATAACTATTGTTATAGGAGAATTCAATTAATGGTAAATGGTTATCCCAATTACCTCCAAAGTCAATTACACATGCTCTGAGCATGTCTTCCAGAGTTTGGATTGTCCTTTCACTTTGTCCGTCGGTCTGTGGATGATATGCAGTACTGAGATTAAGTCGGGTTCCCATTGATTCTTGGAAACTGGTCCAAAATCGGGAAGTGAAACGACTATCTCTATCCGATACAATGGAGAGCGGGACTCCATGTAAGGATACTATTTTATCCACATACAGCTTGGCTAATCTTTCCATGCTAAAGGTTTCTTTTATTGGTAGAAAATGAGCTGATTTGGTTAATCGGTCCACGATTACCCAAATAGCATCATTACCTTTTCTGGTTTTGGGTAACTTAGTAACAAAGTCCATTGTTATCAGTTCCCATTTCCATACCGGCATTTCTAATTGTTGCAGTAAGCCCGAGGGTTTCTGGTGTTCTGCTTTAACTTGTGAACAAGTTAAACACTTAGATACATATTCAGCTATGTCCTTTTTCATTCCTATCCACCAGAAATTTTTCCTTAAATCTTGGTACATCTTATTGTTTCCTGGGTGTACAGTATACCTAGATTTATGAGCTTCTTCTAAGATTTTCGATCTTAAATTTCCTTGTTTAGGTACCCAAATTCTGTTTTGGTGAAATTTCCAAATTCCATCATTTCCTTGTTCTAATTCTTTTAGGTAACCTTTCATTCCTTCGGTATCGTCCTTGATTGCTGTTTTCTGTATTTCTTTCACTTGTTCTCGTAAATCTACTTGTAGATTTATTCTAAGAGCACGGACTCGCTTTTGCTTTTCATGGAACTTACGACTTAAGGCATCTGCTACTACATTGGCCTTTCCTTCGTGATATTGAATATCACAGTCGTAATCACTCAGGACTTCCATCCATCTCCTTTGTCTCATGTTTAACTCTTTTTGCCCGAATATATACCTTAAACTCTTATGATCTGTATAAACAGTAAACTTACTTCCATACAGATAATGTCTCCAAATCTTAAGGGCAAAAACTATGGCTCCCAGTTCTAAATCATGAGTCGTATAGTTTTCTTCATGCCTTTTCAATTGTCTGGAGGCATACGCAATTACCTTCTTGCGTTGCATTAACACACATCCGTATCCCAGTTTTGAAGCATCACAGTATACTTCAAAATCTTCTGTTCCTTCTGGTAAGGCTAGGATTGGTGCATTGGTTAATTTCTGTTTTAAGATTTTAAAGGCTTCTTCTTGTTTTGGACCCCACTCAAACTTAGTGGCTTTACAGGTTAACTTAGTTAATGGTACAGCTATTTTGGAGAAATCCTTAATAAACCGTCTATAATAACCGGCTAAACCTATAAAACTTCTAATTTCCATTGCAGTTTGTGGAACCTTCCAGTTGGTAATTGCTTCGATTTTAGCAGGATCTACGTGAATACCTTCGTGATTCACCATGTGGCCTAAGAATTGCACTTCTTGCAGCCAGAATTCGCACTTTGAGAATTTCGCGTACAACTTTTCTTTTCTTAACAAAGTTAAGAGTGCATGCAAGTGCTGACAATGCTCGACTTGACTTTTGGAATAAATAAGTATATCGTCAATAAATACGATCACAAATTTATCCAAATATGGTTTACAGATTCTGTTCATCATGTCCATGAATGCAGCTGGGGCATTGGTTAATCCAAAGGGCATGACTGTAAACTCATAATGACCATACCTAGTTCTGAAAGCAGTTTTAGGTATGTCTTCTTCTTGAACTTTCAATTGATGATATCCGGATCTTAAATCTATTTTAGAGAAATACCTAGCTCCTTGCAATTGATCGAAAAGATCATCAATCCTAGGTAATGGGTATCGATTCTTAATTGTAACTTTATTCAATTCTCTATAATCAATACACATTCTCATTGATCCATCTTTCTTTTTCACAAACAACACTGGTGCACCCCAAGGGGATGAACTAGGTTGTATAAATCCTTTGCTTAGTAATTCATCTAATTGCTTTTTCAATTCTAACATTTCGGTAGGAGCTAATCGATAAGGTGCCTTGGCTATCGGTGTAGTTCCTGGAATTAGATGAATTCTAAATTCTACTTCTCTGTCTGGTGGTAACCCGGGTAAATCTTCTGGAAATACATCTGGGTATTCTGAGACTACAGGAATTTCCTTGAGTTCTTTGCCTTTAGTACAAATGATTACAGAAATCATATATACTATTCCTTGATTTCGTTCATAATTAGCAACTTTCATTACTGATATGAACTTTAATGGCTTTCTAGGTTTATCTCCTGAGATCTTAATTACCTCTCCAGTAGGTGTTTGAATTTCTATAGAATTTCTATCACATATGATTTGAGCATGGTTGGCTATCAACCAATCCATTCCTAACACCACATCAAACTCAGCTAATTTTATAGGCAATAGGTTTGCAATAAACTTATGACCTGAAAGTTCTATTTCTACTTTTTGCAAAACCTGATTAATTTTGACTGAATTCCCATCTGCAGTTTCGACTGTAAAAATCTGCCTAACGGTAGTTATTGGTAACTTAAGAGCTTGACAAAATGAAGTATTTATAAAACTTTGGTTTGCACCCGAGTCAAATAATACTTTTGCATAAACGTTGTGAACTAAAAACGTACCGGCGATCACATCCGGAATGAGTTCTGCTTCTTGAGTAGTCAGCTGAAATGCTCTAACATTCTTCTTAGTAGTTCCTTCAGCTGCCTTGGGTTTATTGTCTGCTGGGTTGATTAACTTAGGACACTCTGGTTTGATATGTCCAGTTTCTCCACAATTGTAACAAATTATGGATTTCTTTCTGCAGTTTTCTTCCCGATGTCCGGTTGTTTTGCAAAAATTGCAAATTCTATTACATTTTCCAAAATGTCTCTTTTTGCAAATTCTGCAAAATGGCACAGTTGAAGATTGCCCTATTCCCCTTTTCTTGAAATTACTACTATTACCCATTTTGAATCCTTGGGTAATTTTCTGAGCTAGTTCCTTCTTCCTATCTTCGTCTCGTGTGCGTATCAGCTCATCAGTTAAGGTATTAGCTAATTCTACGGCATCGTCAATAGTGCGAGGTCTCGCAGCTTTAACGATATTGCGAATTTCACTAATTAATCCCCAAATATATCGAGAAATGAGTACCGGTTCTGGCGAAGCCAGATTAGGTACCACTCTCGCATATTCGAAGAATGTCGAAGTATAACCACGACAATCTACCCCGGTCATTCGATGATTGAGGAACTTATTTGCCATTTGTTCTTTCTCATATTCAGGACAAAATTTTCTTTCGACAAGACTTTTAAATTCGTCCCAAGTCATAGCATATGCTACCCGTCTGCCTTTTGCCTGTAGCACTGTGTTCCACCACTCTAGTGCTCCTTCTTTAAACAAGTTTGAGGCATACATGACTTGATCTTCTTCAGCACATTTACTTATTGCAATTACTGCTTCGGTTTTCTCCAACCATCGCAGCGTTGCAGTTGCTCCTTCGTTGCCTGCAAATTCAGCGGGTTTACAAGCAAGAAATTCTTTGAAAGTGCAACCAGGCGTTGCAGACTTTCGCTTCTTAGGGCGCTGGGTGTGCTGAAATTCATTGTCATGATTTATATGGTCATTGCCCCCGTTGATGCTATTACTGAAATTATCTTCAGTAGTATGTTTGCTAGGTACAATATGTTGCGGATTACTTGGATTTTTCATAGCAGCAACGAACATTGGCTATTCCTTGGGCAACCATATTTTCTATATCTTGTTTAGTCATATATTGATCTTCTGGTTGTTGCTCCGAGTGATTAACTTCATTTACTGGTTCGTTATCGTTATTTGCCATCTGATGATAAGTTATTATGAACAATTAGCAATTAACAATAATTCATTTAAACAAATTATAACACATAAAGCCAAAATTATCGATTTCTCGATTGCATTTCATATCAGTATAGTATGCATCAATACACACCGATATTTTACAATGTTTTATTTGTTATGTTACAACTGGTTTCACTATTTACTTTTACTATTATACAAGAATAATTCCACCACCCTCCTATTCGTCATCTCAGAAACGGAATTCCCTCTCGTCGTATTTCCAGGCAATCTGTCCCCCTATTTCCCTAATTCTATTCCCTGCATCCATTAACTCTTCACCAAAGTGGCGAAGTTCAGCCAGGTTTTCATTGCTCATCGGTGGATTAGGTAGGGGTTCTGGGTCGAATTGTGGAAGAAACGAGTAAGGACTATTGACAATGTTTTGGAATTGCCAATCGTTAGTCCACCATTCTTCTGGTTCTATAGGTTGGTCATGGACTATTGGTTCAGTGATTGTTGGTGTAAGGTTCATCGGTATTGGGTTTTCAACAGGATAGGTAAAGATACCTGAGTTGATAGGTTGCATAGTTTCACATTTTTCTAGTAAGGTATCTATTTGATCCTGAAAAGTAACTCTCCTGGTTTGATTAGAACTCTCTCCGACTTCTACCTGAGTTGGGTTAGAATCTTTTCCTATTTCTATTGCTATTTCCTGAGAGTACTGTTCAAACTGCTCCTCCATTTGCCTAACCTCATTAACTTCAGTTTCCTGTTCTTGTGGATTAGGGTTTTCCTGAATTATAATTGCTTTTCCTTTGTCTAAGGGTTTACTAGTTTTAGGGGTTTTTGTAACTGTCCTTCTCTTACGTATACGGCTTCCCCATACATAATTTTTCTTTGGCCTTCTTTTTGGTTTGGGTACTGGTGGAGTAGGGAGTTCTACAGGTTCATCCACATCAGCAACGTATCCCGTAAATTCATGAGAAACTTCAATATTTACTGGGTACAGATTGAGGTTCTGAAAAGCTTCAGAGATCTCGTTCATGCTGTGTAGCATATATGCAAAATGCACAAAATATCAAATTAAAACTTTGGAACAAAGTTTACCAAATAAACACAGAAGTTTTATTGCATACTTATTTGTACAAAATACAGAAAACACTCAGCTTTATTTATCTACTTACTGAGAATTAATAATACTGTATTCAAGATACTTTTTAAAGATTAGCATTTTCTGCTACAGTAGCTAACATATATAAATTAGCCCATTTTTTTATCAAGTCTATCTTCCCAAGGTGATTTATCAATTAAATCCTGGGTTTCCTTTTTAATTTTCCTTTCTCTGATTTGCTCCTTACTTTTCTTAATAATCATACTCCTTTTTCTAGGAGAAAGCGGATTTTCATAGTTCGCTTTTTGCACAAATATTCCTTCCTCAGGAATTGTAGGGAGCTTTGAAATTTTAGGTTTAGACGAACTTCCTTTCTCATAAATTGATCTATCTGGTTTAAGATAGATATCTTGCAACTTTTGTTTACCCATACTGTAACTAACAAATAATCAATTAAAAGCACATAAACCCATAATCACATAATAGTAATCAGGAAAAATTAAGTATCATTTAAATACTTAATTAGCTTAACTCAGTGGCTCTGATACCACCTTGTTTCTGTCACGGCCCCTGACCCGGTTTGACCCGTTTCCGGAGCTGTGGGACAGAAACCACGTGATATTTGTTTAATTGAGTTTTGCAGCGGAAAATTTTAAACATCAGGATCGTTGAAAAGCTAAATTTTTCCCGATTATTTTTATTTCACAATTCGGGATAAAACCCCGATAATTTACAATACATAAGTTTAGTGATAACTTCTTATTTTAAAACATCTTTATTCATTTTATACTGAGCCACTATTTTAAGCTTGAAATGCTCCTCAGCACTTTTCCTGATTTACAGCAGATTACCTGAAACATTTTTGAAAAAGATTTTGTCAGCGGGGAAATACTGAGTGAATCATTCATTTTACTAAAAACGACACATTTGTTATAATTTACAGTATTAAGAGTTTTTACATATGTTTATTATCAACCAACATTTCAAGAATAGGTATTTGTCACAGACCAGCTCTGTGACTGTGGTCATATCACCATTGGCTGGCCCAATGAGTGACGTATGTCACAATTAGGCTCGCCCACCTAATGTGAAGGAAACAATAATAACAATACTGTGCACAATACCCCACATACCGGCTGTAATTTGGTGATTACATAAACTTAATCACTGTAATTATAACTCTGAAAAATGATTTGGAGTATTGTAAAACAGTTGATAAAAAGAGAATGACTCACATTGCAGATTTAGTGTTGATAGAATTTAGATTTAATCCCTGTTAACCTAATTTCACAATAAAGCACACAAAACAGGATTAGTGATCAATACAACGATTATGATAATTCTCCGAGATCAATTGTGACAATGAATGTCCAAGTGCAATACTTCGGCTCATTTATCAAAATGACAAACGATAAAGTATAGTACTTCAACTCGTATATCGAATTATCGACAACGACAAAGTACAATGCTTTGGCTCATTATCGAATTATCGACAACGATAAAGCATAGCCCAATGTGGCGGCACTTAGATATTCTTTGGGTATATTGATCCCGGAAACTGAATCGTAATAGCGATCGACTAATTACCCTGTTTTGCGGCAGCACCTCGATAATAGTGTGTGTGTGTTGGACTGTTTTGCTTATAACTCGGCCTATGTAACTCCGATTTTCGTCGTTCAAGTGCCAAAATTCAAGTCCCAACCCCTGCTATTTATACTGAAATTTTGACACCGTCGCGTAGCGCGAGGGGGTACCCCCTTAGCCGTCGCGCTACGCGAGTGACCACCCTATTTTCATAGAGTAGCCCTTCGTGCATGTAGGCTTGCTGTGTCGATGGTTTTGTAAATTTCGAATTTTATAATGAGTTATGAAGATAATCGTTATTAGGGTTTTGCCCCCCCTGAGTTTTAGGGCCCCTGATCCTGATTCTGATTGCTCTGGAAATTCTAGGGTTAGTGCAGAATTACTTGGGTGTCTCAATTAGGGTTTTCTTAATAGCTAATTACTATCCTAATTATTTAAAATTTAATGAGAGTTGTTACAAAAGACAACCGCGCCTAGCTCGAGGTCATGGGTTGTATAGTTCTTCTCGTGGATCTTGAGCTGTCGAGATGCGTAAGCTATAACCTTGTCTCCCTGCATGAGGACACAACCAAGACCCAGGTTGGAAGCATCACAGTAGACAATGAAATCGTTGCTTCCGTCGGGCAGCGTAAGAATCGGAGCGTTGCACAACATATGCTTGAGAGTTTGAAAGGCAGACTCTTGTGCGGTTCCCCACACAAAAGGCTTATCTTTATGAGTAAGAGTGGTAAGCGGCACTGCGATTTTGGAGAATCCATCGATAAATCGTCGGTAATAGCCCGCTAGTCCGAGAAATGAACGAACTTCAGACGGGTTCTTAGGCGTAATCCAACTTTTGACGACTTCAATTTTCGCGGGATCGACGTGTATTCCCTGACTATTCACAATGTGACCCAGAAACTGAACTTCCTCTAACCAGAATTCACACTTGTAGAACTTGGCGTAGAGTTGGTTCCCCTGAAGTAACTCGAGAACCAAACGTAGATGCTGCGCGTGTTCGGCTTTCGATTTGGAATAGATCAAGACATCGTCAATGAACACGATGACGAAACGGTCTAAGAAAGGCTTACACACGCGATTCATCAGATCCATAAAAACCGCGGGTGCGTTAGCTAAACCAAAAGGCATAACAATGAACTCATAGTGGGCATAACGGGTTCGAAAAGCGGTTTTGGGGATGTCTTCCTCTTGAATCCGCAATTGATGATAGCCTGAACGTAGATCGATCTTCGAGAAACACTTGGCACCTTGCAGCTGATCAAATAAGTCGTCGATTCGAGGTAAAGGGTATCGATTCCTAATGGTTAGCTTATTCAACTCCCTATAATCGATGCACATCCGGAATGACCCGTCCTTCTTTTTGACGAAAAGGACTGCCGCGCCCCAAGGAGAGGTGCTTGGGCGAATAAAGCCTTTTTCGAGTAATTCCTGGAGTTGGTTCGAGAGTTCCCGCATTTCAGATGGAGCGAGTCGATACGGAGCTTTGGCAACGGGGTTAGCTCCCGAAATGAGGTCAATACGAAAGTCGATATCACGACTTGGCGGTAGTCCGGGGAGATCGTCAGGGAACACCTGAGGAAACTCACGGACCACTGGAACATCTTTGACTTCAACTTTCTTTTTCTTTTCCTTCTTCGCTACTACAATATTGGCCAAGAAAGCTCGGTATTCCTTGCGGAGATACCTGCTGGCTTGAATACACGACATAAGCTTAAGACCTTTCGACGCTGTTTCACTGTACACGCATAGAAGATCACCATTTGCGAGTGAGAATCGAATCATCTTTTCGAAGCACACAACTTCAGCATGGTTTTCGCGAAGAAAGTCCATGCCTACTATGACGTCGAAACTTCCGAGTTGCATCGGAATAAGGTCGATTGGAAAGATATGATTGTTAAGCTCGAGGGTACAATGACGAAGAACAGAGTTAACTGCAACAGTTCTTCCAGGAGCGACTTCGACTTCGAATGACGAGGACAGATAAGAGCGCTTACGACTAAGGAGCTTCTCGAATTCAAACGACACAAAGCAGTTATCGGCTCCAGTATCAAACAAACATGATGCATAAATACCATTCACAAGGAACGTACCATTAAACACGTTGTTATCCGCCTGAGCCTGACGGGCATTGATGTTGAAGGTTCGAGCATGGGCTGCTTGCTGCTGTTGCTGAGGCTGCTGTTGTTGCTGCTGGGGCTGCTGGGGTTCTTACTTAACTACCCTGTTCGGGCACCTGTTTGCAAAGTGGTTAGGGTCACCACATGCAAAGCAGACTCGAGCATTGACTGCAGGTGCTTGAGCTGCTTGTTGGCCTTGAGGGGCGAGGAGTAGAGCTTGATTGACAGTAGCTTGAACCGGGGCTTGACGGGGACCAATGCGACAGTTCGCAGTGAAATGACTGTAAAGGTTGCAGTGAGCGCAAAAACGACAGGCTAGACCCACTGGATGGTGATACGAGCATGTCGGGCAGAGTGGGTAAGGGCCTGTGTATGCACGCTTCGCTGGCGGTGCATTGATCACTGGAGCTGAGCGTTGGTGCTGTTGCTGCTGAGCTGGTACAGCTTGTAGAGGAGTAGCAGTTGTTGCGGCAGTACAGCTCTTGTTGCTGGAGCTGTTGTTGTTGTGCTTCTTCTTTCTTCTTGATGACTTGGAGGATTGAGCAGATGAGTCGGTGGGTGCTGCGGTGGCTTGGTGCAGAGACTTGGTTTGCTTATCCCAAAAGCCTGAGTTTACCCGCTTGTCATTGATCTCAGCGGCGAGTAGGTAAGTCTCTTCAATTGTTGCGGGCTTGGCGGTGTGAACAAAGTCGGCTACACAATCAGGCAGGGCTCGAATGTACTTCTTGATGGTTTGATCTGGGGTCTTGACCTGATCGGGACATATGATGCTAAGCTGCTTGAAGCGAGCAGTGACAGCAGCGTTGTCTCCATCCTTCTGCTTAATGGTCCAAAACTCGTCCTCCAGCTTTTGGCGCTCATGAGGAGGGCAGAATTTGTCGATCATAATTGCCTTCAACTCCTCCCATGTTAGCTCGTAAGCTGCATCATTTCCGCGCTTGTTTCGTTCGGCCGTCCACCAGTCTAGTGCACGGGACTGGAAGACGCCTGTAGCATTGAGTGTGCGGAGATTCTCAGGACAGCCGCTTTGGCTCAGAGTGACTTCAACCGAGTCAAACCAGTGAAACATGGCGGTAGGGCCATCCTCGCCAGTGAACTCTTTGGGTCCGCATGCTTTTAACTGCTTGAAGCTGAAAGCAGCCTTGCTAGCATCTTTGGGTGTATCTGTATCGATTCTTCAGACGACTTGCTGGCGTTTTCATAAACGTTACTCACAGCCTTTGCTACGCTTTTGGCGATAATAGCGGTGAGTCGCTTATCTCTCTTTTCCTGACGGGTCGGGTGGTGTCGGGATCCAGACGACGACATGGTCTGCAATAGACATCGTCACAGGACTCAACACAACGAAGTCGTACCTCACACGTCTAGACTACTAAAGCTTAGGAAAACGTCGGAACACATATCACATAAACACATAGGCACATAACCACAATTACATGTAAGCACAGAAGCACGTATGCACGTAGACACGTAAAGCACAGAGTCACATAAACACAGAAGCACATAAGCACCTAGGTATTTAATCACAGATGCAGTTAATGTCACGTAATTTTCCTATCTACACACAGTAGCACATACAGTATCCTGACTGCATCTAAGTTTTGCGAGTTATTCGAATATAGCGATCGCGAATAGTATATCGAGATAGTATCGCGTAATCGTATAGCTTATTAAGTATACTATAGCGTATATCTTAGCATGGTGTCGTCTAGAATTGCAGCGACTTGTTAGCGTGTTGAGGTAGATTAGCAAATGCGAGTCGTGTGTGTTGATCGAAATGGCAGCAAAATCGAATAATATCCAAAATATAAACACGTAAACAGATAAAGCACACAGAAACACATAAAATCAACGAGTCATTAGAGTACATGGCTGCTGTTCTCAGAATCAAAACGCATAAAATCGAGAGGTAGATTGTCTGCGGCTACTAGACATCGACTACCCAAAGCAATCCGACTATTCACAGTGGACTTGTCGTCACTTTCGACTTTAAGGGTCGTTTTTCTGCCTCGATTCTTGGGCATTCAATACGCATTCCTTAGGTCATACTTGTGAGTTCAGGTCATTGGAGTCCGTCGAATGCCTTGGTGAGATGAAATAATATTCGGAACAATTTGCCAAGGTTAGGGTTTCACCCCTGGCTTAGCAATTTCTTCCTTGTTTTAAGAAAATCTAAGGAGAATTTTCATCAAAATGGGGATTTCACTCCTGATTTGGTATAATTCTCCTCATATGTTATTGAAAATATCAGGATAAGCATGAGTAAATGGATAAAATCATCATAAGTTAGGCAATTTAGCTGGGAGTTTGCGGTTTTCACACCTATTCCTGACCAAATCGCTTAACTTTAATTGAAAATTCGAGTGCAGTGATAACGAAGAATTGCAGAATAAGGCATATAAACTTGGTCTGATGGTTCCTAACTATAGTCTAGGTCTCTACGATAGCGACCCGGACTAGGTCGTGTCTCACCTAATTCCCTATAGTTATGGCTCTGATACCAATCTGTCACACCCCAACCGATGGTGGAATCATCGGGGCATGGCACTGAGCGAAACAGATTGTCCAGAAGTTTCCACAACAACTATTAATACAAATTCAGTTTAAAGTGATACGTCACATACCGTATCACGAATAAAGAACAAGTTATTACAGATAACATCCAAACAATTAATCCTGTTCCGACAACTCAGGTTCAAATTAGACATAAATATAAAATATTGTTCAATGCCCCTAAAGACCCAGATTGACAAGATCTACAGACAACTATGCACTAGCAGCTTGTTCTTGACAGACAACTATTTGTTGGGGGCCTCTAGAGACTTATTCTAGCTTCACTTCCCTAGCAAGCAAATACCTTAAACACCTGTCACATACGTTAAAATAAAGTCAATACATATAATGTAAAGGTGAGCATACAAGTTTGATAATAGCATATAGAATTCGGATAGTTTATGCATAACCAGCACGTATACAGAGGGAAATGATGCATGTTAATTATTGACATGGACCTATCGATACCACCGTAATACATGATTACCACCGTAATCCATGCAAGTAATTGTCCTTAACAACCCCCGTGTGAACAGGTGCTGAGTCCAAACTATAGTACTACGTTGCTAAGGCAGGTAGACAGCATTCCACGTGTAAACATAACAACAAGCATACATTTAGTCACGTAATACATGCAATCGGTTAGCGTTCAAATAGTTTGAATAGTGTGTTCGGTTGTGATTTTGATAGGTAACATATGTAACACCCAAAAGTGCTAAAGCAAAAAGGGTTCGAGTATACTCACAGTGATTGGTTATGGATTGAAGGGAGCGCTGAGAGTAGGGTTAGCCTGAATAGTTCGATAGCACAACAATGAGTAACGCGGAATGAAAGCAAGTGTAAATGGATCAAATAGTCTGGTCGATCGAACAGCAGGTTCGATCGAACGGGCTGTTCGATCGGCTTGAAAGTCTGTTTGAACAGTCCTGTTCGATCGGCCGGTAGGCTCGATCGGCTGGCCCATTCGAGTGGATTGTTTCTTCCTCTGATGTGTTTGTGTTTGATGGTTTGATAGTATTTGAGAACACTGAAGTGTACTTACCTTTCAGGTCGATCGATCGAATGGTCTGTTCGATCGGCCGGCTTAACCGATCGGTTAGGAACTTCAGAAGTAGTTCTCAGCAGGATGTCACTCGATTGAACAGCCTGTTCGATCGGCTGGCATTCCGTACTACGAACGAGTTGCAAAATCGATTAAGTGTTGAAGCATAGTATCTCATGATCCGAAGAGTAATGTTTACCAATCGAGTGGCATATTCGATTGAACATCACTTCGTCAATAGCATACTTCATGAAGTTTGAAAAGTGTGGGACCATGTGCTAGCCGATCGGCTGGCCCGGTCGATCGGCTGGTATGTTCGATCGGCTGGGTTGTTCGTTCGAACAGCCTAGCCGTTCGGCCAGCAATTCTGACCTGGTCGGCCTGTCGTCTAACACTTGGCTGTTTGATTATTTGTCATGCCTTTAAGGTATTTTGATAGCGAGTTAAACCGTAGAACGTGGGTTCTTACTTGTTGCACCGGTTCGGACAGGAATCACCCAAGTCCGGTTGGTGAACTGTTCGGAACGGTAGTTTGATGTTTAACCCGAAATCGGTGAACCTCGTAGATAGAATCCGAATCTTGAACCTCCTAACTGTTAGAGTGATTATTTAGCCGGTTCGAGCCCCGTTTCTATCGGTTTTAAGGTTTCGTGTGTAAAAGGTTGAAGAAAGTTGGAAATCATTCATAAAAATGTTAAGATTCTTACAAATCTTAGTTTGTTTATGTGGAAATCGGTCAGATCTAAGCTATTCATGGTTGGATGAGGCCAAAGTATGATGTTCTTCAAGAACACCATGATGACATCACCCAAGAACACTTAGATCTTGGTGATTTCACGGTTAGAAATCAAGTTTTGAAAGATAGAAAGGTGTAGAATCATGTAATGATAAAAAATGTACAAGAGTTAGAGTGGAAACTTACCGGATTTAAGAGAAATCTGAGAAAAGGTGAAGAACAAGGCTTGGTTCGGTCAGAGCTTTCCAAAAATAGTAAGGGTGACAATGACAGGGCTATTTATAGGCTCCAAAAGAGGAAAGTGTCAGCCGATCGGCCAGGAGCTCCGATCGAATGGTCTGCTCGATCGGCTAGGAACATGCTAGCCGATCGGCTGGCCTGTTCGATCAGGATGCCTCCTGTTCGATCCGCGACCCCTTTTGAGTATTTCACGACCATTTTCGATTTTTTTTTTAATTTCGATAGACGATGATACGAACACGATAGAGTTCCTAGTCAAATTTCTTTCAGTCCCAACTACTATATCTAACATACAATCATCTATAAGTCACGTTTCGATGTCGGTTTCGATTGAGTTTGATTGCCTTTCGAGTTTTGATTCGAGTTTTGATTGATTCGATTGAATACCACACAAAACGTAAAGTAAACATGCACAAGTAACACATAAGGCACACACACACGTAAGCGTTACCACACAGTTTAGCATAGCTTCGAGTCTCGAGTTCGATTGATTGATTTGATTAACTTGATTATTGATTGATTAACTTTATCGCATTGTTACTTCCTATTATTCACAGTCGTAAATCGGTCGCATTGATTAAACATTCGATCAATTCATTTATACAACACTTACTCCACATAATACAAATAAAGCACAAAATCGACTAATTACAGTCAAAGAAGTCAAAGTTGACTTGGACTTTGACTTTGACTTTGACATTCGAAAACATGGGGTGTTACAGTGGGCATGAGTACTGAAAATGTTTGGTACATTACGGAACTGGTACCAATACGGTATGGTATTTGACGCCAAAAATCGGTAAAATACTGGTACCATACCGAATAAAAAATACTGATCCCGAAAACACTAAAAAATAGGTACCAAATTGATATCGAAATTTGATCAGTACCATTACCGGTTCAGCATTGGTATTTTTCAATACTGATACCAAAATGCACATCCCTGATATATTTTTTTGGAAAGGCAAAGATTCATTAACCAAAACTAGCCGGAAGCTAGAGATACCAATACAAACAAAACACAATCAATACAAAACACAACCTGCCTACACCATATAAAAATTTGTCCAACATTCTTCAGTCATCGACTTAAATATTGCTCGAGCTTTGATCCATAAAACCCATCTTTTTAACCTCTAGCACATTGTTTCCCGCATCTGGTCTTTTGTGGTTGAAAACAACTCGTTTCCGGCCTTCCATACAATCCAGCAAACCATAACCATAATTGCCTTCACTATGTTGATGTAGCTATTTCCCCCTTTAACGGTCCTATGGAAGCCGAAGATGTCCCTTATCGAGAAAGAAAAAAAGGCGAAAGACGACACCAGCCATAATCGACTGCAACACTTCAAAAGTCCAACTGTGCGTCGTAAACAGATGGTCTACGGACTCACTGACTTGCTCACAAAAGGGGCAAAGGTCCGAGTCGATTTGGACTTGACGACGTCGGAGAGCATCCCGTGTAGGAAGTCTATTTTGCGCCGCTTTCCAACCAAAGACGTTCACCTTCTTCGGCAACCAATTATTCCACGAAAAACCATTAAGCACGTCTGAAGGAATTAAGTCTTCATACATATTACGGATAGACTTCACCGAGAAACCCCCAACAATGTCCGGAGTCCACGTCCATTCGTCTTCCTGCCCCGAAAGTTGAGTTGCCTGCAACATATGAACGCAGCTTGTATACTGATTTCTCTCATGTTCAGAATTAAATTCATGCTCCCATTCCCACTAAAAAATCACTGACCCATTGTTCTCTCTTAACCTTAACCTGTTCGCCACCAGAATCTCCTTGTCTCTTTCTAACGCAAACAACAAGGGGAACATTGCTGCTAAAGTTGAGTTGTCGATCCAGTAGTCGCGCCAAAACCGGATCATTTTACCATTTCCAAGTCTTCCCTTGATAACTGCTTAAATTAATATTTCGCTGAGTAGGCTCTTTATTTAAATATGCCACCTACTTCCGAATACCTGTGGCGTATCGGTTGACCGGAATAGCGGACTCAAGGTTGAAACCCTGATGAATGGCACGGATATCCAAGTTCCATCCTGATGACCATTCGTCCGAATAACCATCCGATCGAAGGGGCCCTCATCCGTTCGACTCACCATTCGACACTTATCTTACCTGACACTCTGTTTGCACGCTGTTCAACACTTACGCTACTGTTCTATGCTCAGGCTAACTCAGACGCGCTCTCATCGATCTAATCAAGTTGTGTTTACTTGATAAACACCTACTGTGAGTATACTTGACCCCCTTTTAAACGCTTTAAACACACTTTGGGGTACAACATACGTTCATATCTAAAACGCACTTATCAAAACGCAGTCTATATTCTAAACTATTATCACATGCGAATAACTGATGTACATATTTACACATGATGCTTGATACATATGTGCTAGGGCTTTTACTCGCGACGTCCCACCTTAGCTAGTATGGTACTATAGTTGGACTCACACCTGACGGGGTCTAGTTAAGGAAATCACGCCCTTTTAGGGATCTCCATCGCAGTCATCGAGTGACTTAGCTGGTAGTATTTGTCTTGTAGTGTATATCTTGAGTATCTCATTTATGTATGTGGAAATTCGCAGCACTTTTATCTACTTTATACTATTTTAAACCTGTATACTCGCCAATACTTTTTGTATTGACATTATTTTAACGTATGTTGCAGGTTAATCGTAGATTATCTCGAAATCAAGCTAGGAAGTCTAGAAACTCACAATAAATCTAGGTTGTCGGATTTGTATTATTTGAGAGAACATGAAATCTGTATGATTGTTTACTGATGTATTGTTTATTAGTATGGGATAATGAACGCATTAAATATTGTCACTAAATAGTTGTTATGGATTCTCTTGAGCAATCTGATTCGACTAGTGCCGCTGCCCGATGATTCCGCCATCGGTTGGGGTGTGACAAAAGTAATGAACCTAGATGCACACCTTCTACTTATGGCGCCAGTGTTGTGAAATTCACGTATGAGAGCCACAAAATCAGCCTCCATAATTCCCCAAAACCGCTTTATGAAGTTAATATTAAAACCATCGGGACCTGGGGCCCGGTCACGGTCACAGTCCCATATGGCGGCTTTAATTTTCGTCGCAGAGAAAGGTGCCACAAGCATATCAGAATCGTCATCCTTTACTTTTTTTATCCCATGACACACAAAATGCGGTCTCGACGCCACCGGCTCTTTAAACTTATTTGCAAAGAATTTTAGAACCTCTGCTTTAATAAGATTCGGCTCCGTACACCAATTGTTTCCCACCATCAGACCACTAAGCCGAGCCCTACTGATTTTACTGTCAATGATCCCGTGAAAGTAGGCCGAATTCTCGTCCCCCTCCGAAGCCCCCTTGACACGGGCTTTTTGTCTCAGATCAGCAACCGTTTATCTTCCGATTCCAGTACTCGTTGTTGCATCTCCAAATTTTCAGCCAACTCCTCCTCTGAATAGGAACCCATTTCTAGTTTGGTGTTGAAAAGCTCGAGCGCCTCTCGAAACGAAACGAATTTAAGTCTTGATCCTCTACTTGCGCCTTATCTTTCGCCCATTGTTTTATTCCAATTTTTAGACACTTGAGCTTCCTAGCTAACGTTATATCCGCCGACCTATGTGCCTCAAAACCTGCCAAGCAATTAGCAACAACACTCTCCAATTCTAGGTCAGACAACCAAGAATTAGATAATTTAAACGGCTTTGGACCAAAATTACTCGGGTCCGTGACTAAAATGATAGGGCAGTGGTTTGAGTGTCCCTTCGACAATGCCGTAAACGACGCTTCAGGCCAAAGGTTCCAAAATTTGGAGCAAACAAGTGCAAAGATCGATTTTACTCAACTTTGCACTATTCCCGGCTCGGAAGGTGAATTTTCTACCATGCATTGGATACTGTTTATCAATACCATGTTCAAGACAAAACAGGTCTACCTCCTCTTGTGTCAATCGAGAAAATGACCTCGCTAAATCCTTAAGGGCACCCATGATCGGAAAAAGTAAAAGTGAAAATGGAGAAGAAACTAACCTGAGAAGAGGAAAACGGTGAATGATTGCAAAGAAAGTGAAGAAACTTTACAATAGTTAAAACAAATAAGAGAGTAAAGTAGGGGCATTAAAGGTAAATAAGTAATTTCTGCCAATCCGCCGCCTGACACATGTCAAATCAACTGTCAAATCGATTAAAATTCAAAATTCAAAAAGTAACCGCCTCAAACCCTTCAAGCCTCCAAACAACGAACCCTTGAAGCCTTTACAAGACATGCATAAAAGTCAGAAGTCTTTGAGCATAATACCCCAAAAACCTCTGACTTGGGGGGCTGACGACGGGGGTAGCCCAGAGACAAATAAAATTATTAATATGCAAAGGGCTTAAAAGGTTGAAAGGTTCATCGGATGAAAAGCTGTATAATGAGTGAATCGAGGAACAGTAACTAGTCATGTCCACCAACTCATCTCACCAACTCACGCTCACCAACTCACAAAGTCAGAGCAGGTCTGTACAGGCACACCCTATTAACCAGGGGTCCAAAGCCTTGAACCCCAAAAGGGGAAACCCTCCATAAGCAAACAGGTTCCGCTAGTATGGTCCATACCATTTCGAGAGGTGTCTTCCACTATAAGAAGACAGCTCAAAGACACTTCCTGGACATTCCAAAAAGCGGAGATTCCTTAATCTCTTGTCATTCAAGAGTTCTTTGTCACCTCCAAATAACTCCTCATCAAATTCATCTCATTTGCTTTCTTTTCTGAATTCGAGCTAGTCTCGAAGAAAGAACTTCAAAGCAAATATCTCAATCATACTAGTGAACCTCCTTCCACGTTTTGCAAACGTGGAGGGACCCCGCGACCTGCGTTAGGCAAAACTGAACCCTTCAGCCCTTTTGCCTGACCAGCTAAGCTACCATCCTTGGTCCCGTGTTTGTTGCATCAACAAGTTGGCGCCCACCGTGGGGCTACGCCGCTATTTCTCCTCAAAAGAGACCTGGTACGTGTAGCTCCTTTCATTCAAAATCACCATGTCAGAAAGTGGATCTCCGGGGGAGGTGAACCAGGTTCCTAACACCTCTACCCCGGGAAGTGGTCAAGCTCACACAGCAATAACAACGCCTTTTTCAACTCCGGGGAGTACACCCGAGTTCCTTACCTTTAACACACCGACCCCGTCCAGATCCGGAGCTCCGTCTCCCAACGTCGGTGTGTCCGACACTCCTACACGCGTTGAACTCACCCCCGAGGGGGTCGCCAATAACTTCCTTGAGCTAAGATCACTCCTTAACCAACATGTGAACAGAGAAAGGGAAAAAGGTATAAGGATTCGTCTAGACTATGACGAACCTGAGCCGACGTTGTCTCCTGGACCACCTCTACCACCCTTCGTTACAAGAGGGGAAGCTGGTCCCAGCAACCCTTCAAACTTTCATCCTTATTTGTCTACTATGACAAACCCCACTGTTCATCCCGTTCTTTCTTCGCAACCAACCGCTAGTGGTACTCCTCTGGGACACGAGTTAACCCTCGACCAACTCCTACAATCCCCAGTGACTAGTTGTCCCACTTCTCTGAATACCACATGGGAGCAAGCCCTGTCCGTGCTCCCTTTAGCACGAAGTGCTGTTGCCAGCACCCCTCTTGGGGTAAGTTGCTCGGTTGGTCCTGGAAGCCTTCAAGGTTTCAATTTCGTGCCCAATGTGATGTCTCAGATGATGGCCCACTTCCCTTGGCAGCACTTCATCAATCAAGTGCTGGCCACCCAGGGAAACCAAGGCAATAATAACAACGGAGGCACGAGACCTGAAGAGGACTTGGCTAAACCTTACAAGCCAAGCAACCTTTCATGCTTTTCAAGACAGATAGCTGATTATGACTTCCAGTCAAAAATCAAAATGCCTGCCCACATCAAAACGTATGATGGGACTGAAGATCCAGAAGATCATCTTCAAATCTTTACTGGTGCTGCTCGAATAGAAAAATGGTCGAATGCTGAATGTTGCCTAATGTTCATGCAAACCCTCATTGGGTCCGCTAGAATTTGGTTCAACGACCTTCCTGCTCAAAGCATTCGAAGCTTTGATGATCTCAGCAGAGGTTTCCTGGCAAACTTCTCCCAACAAAGGAGATACGTCAAAGACGCGACTGTAATCTTCCAAATAAAACAACGAGATGACGAAAGCCTACGAGCATTCATTGAACGGTACAAAAAAGAAGGGCTAACCTACGTGGGGGCTGATGAGAAAATGAGGGTTGCCGGTTTTATGAACGCCATAACCTCTAAGTATCTCACACGAGATTTCAACAAATCTCTACCCAAAACCTTGGAGGAAGCCCTTGAAAGAGCCGAGGCTCACATCCGAGGAGAAGAAGCTGTTGATATCAAGGAACAAAGGAAAAGGGGTTCTGGTTGGCGAAGTAGCAGTCCAGCTAGAAAAAGAGGCAACTTCAACTCTTACGACAGACGCCCAAAGGGTTCAGACCCTCGAAGGGTTGAAGGGCGTAACCCTTCAAGCAGAGATAAAAACATGAGTTTCACTCCTCTCACCAAAACCCCTCAGGAGATCCTGGCAACGGAAGAGGTCAAGCAAAACTTCAGACCTCCCAGGCCTCTTCCCAAAAGTCGGAAAAACGAGAACTCCACTCAGTTCTGTGAATTCCATGAAGAAAAGGGACATCACACCAATGATTGCTTCCAACTGAAAAAGAGAATTGAAGAGGCTGTCAAGTCGGGAGAACTTGCCCACTTGGTAAAAGGAGTCCGAGACAAGATGGCTGAAAGCAAAGGAAAGGAAGTAAACATGGTGTACTCTGATGACAAGGCCCCTTACAAGAAACAACGCCTGGAAGCTTGGGAACTTCAGTGTGTCTGCTTCCCCCCAACAAAGAAGGACCCACTACCTGGCCCTCTTGTGGTCGAAGCCCTCGTGGGGACCTTACAAACATGCAAAGCATACATAGACACAGGAGCAGCCACTGAAATCATGTTCGAAAAATTCTTTAACCGATTAAGCAATGAGGAGCGTTCAAGGCTTCAACCCTCCGGGACTTCCATAAAAGGTATCGCTGATATAACCTTGAAGCCTTTGGGCCAAATAACTCTTAACGTATGTTTCAGGGAAGGTTTAAAGGAAAGGACTCGATCACTAACCTTCGTGGTTATCAATATCCCTTCCAACTATGATGTGATCATAGGGAGGCCCGGACAGTGTGCATTTTACATGGCTGTATCTGTTGGCCATGGCACTGTCAAGTTCCCCACTGAGAGAGGGATTGCAACCCTTCAACCCTCACAGGAAGCTTACCTAATTGAAGGAGAAAGCTCGAATGACGAGAAAGACAAACAAGGGTTAGTCATCAACCCCAAGTACCCTGAACAACGAATAAGGGTCAACCCCAACCTTTCTCAAGAGACTCTTTCATACCTTGAGAAGCTGCTAAAACATCACAGCGATGTATTCGCTTGGTCCCCCGAGGATATGACCGGAATCCCTCGAAACATTGCTGAACATGAGTTAAGAATACCACCAAATATCAAGCCAGTGGTGCAGAAGAAAAGAAGCCTGGCACCCGAAAGAAGCCTAGCAGCTTGCCAAGAGGTTGAAAAACTTGTATCAGCTGGCATTCTTCGAGAAGTTAAGTACCAGTCATGGATTGCTAATCCTGTTATGGTTCGAAAACCTGATAACTCTTGGAGAATGTGTATAGATTTCAAAGATCTTAACAAGGCTTGTCCTAAAGATTGTTACCCACTCCCAGAAATTGATCTCAAGGTTGATTCACTCACGGGATACCCGTTCAAATGCTTTCTCGATGCATACAAAGGCTATCATCAGATCCTCATGAAAAAGAAGACGAAGAAAAGACGGCTTTCCACACCGACAAGGGCATTTTCTGCTACCAAAAAATGCCTTTTGGCCTCAAGAACGCTGGAGCCACTTACCAACGGCTCGTCGATAAAGCCTTCGAAAGCCAAATTGGAAGAAACATGGAAGCTTATGTCGATGACCTGGTGATCAAAAGCAAAACGGAATACCAGATGCTTGATGACATCCAAGAGACCTTCAAGAATCTTAGAAAAATCAACATGAAGCTTAACCCGGAAAAATGTTCGTTTGGGTTTGATGAAGGAAAATTCTTGGGTCATATTGTGGGAAAGCAAAGCATCAAGGCCAACCCCAACAAAGTAAAGGCTGTTCTCGAAGCTAAACCGCCAAGAACCAAGAAGGAGGTTGAGAGCTTGAATGGGAAGCTTGCAGCCTTGAAACGTTTTACATCAAAACTGGCCGAAAGATCTCTACCATTCTACAAAACGCTCAAGAATTGTTCAGATAAGAAAGATTTCAGATGGACCGATGAGGCTGAGGAAGCTTTTAATCAAATGAAGCAGCACCTTGCTTCACTGCCAGATATCGCAGCACCGGAAACCGGGGAGCTCATATCGGTGTACCTCTCAGTCGCCGATGAAGCCATCAGTGCCGTCCTAACCATTGAAAGGGATAAGGCTCAGGTACCCGTCTATTTTTTCAGCAAAACTTTAAAACTGGCTGAAACCAAATATCCTCCCCTTGAAAAATTAGCCCTAGCCTTGGTCCAAACAGCCAGAAGGCTTAGAAGGTACTTCCAAGCACATCCTATACAAGTGGTCACTGACCAACCCGTTAAGAACGTGCTTGAAAAACCTGAAAACTCGGGAAGATTGGCAAAATGGGCAGTGGAACTAGGTGAACATAACATCACCTATGTCCCACGAAAAGCAATCAAAGCTCAGGTTTTGGCTGACTTTCTAGTAGAAATCCCAAGCCAAAAGACTGAGGAAGTAAACACCACAACCACTGAACCCTCCAACCCTGAAGCCTGGAAACTGTTCACAGACGGGGCTTCAAGCGTTGAAGGGTCAGGAGCTGGTATAATCTTAATCAACCCTGAAGGGCTAGAATTCACATATGCTCTTCGTTTCAACTTTCAGACCACCAATAACGAGGCTGAATACGAAGCACTGATTGCTGGTCTCCGGTTAGCCAAAGAAATGAAAGTCAACAAGCTTGAAGTGTTCACTGATTCACTACTAGTATCAAGCCAAGTCAATGACAGCTACGTTGCCAAAGAGCCCAACATGAGAAGGTACAAAGAAAAATCCAAGGAATTAATGAACACCTTTCAAGCATGCAACATCAAACAAATTCCAAGATCCCAAAACAAAAAGGCAGATGCCTTAAGCAAATTAGCGTCCCTCACATTCGCCCACCTCACAAAAAAGGTGTTGGTTGAAGTGTTGAAGGCTCGCTCAATTGATGAATTGGAAGTACAAGATGTGGTCACCGAGGAAGGTCCAAATTGGATGACTCCCATAAAGAAGTTCCTTCAAAACAATGAACTACCCAACGACCAAATGGAAGCTGAAAGGGTAAAGATCAAAGCAAGACAATATGTGTTGCAAGGAGAAATCCTCTATAAAAAAGGATACCTTGCACCATTACTAAGGTGTGTGGGCCCTGAACAAAGCAAATATTTGGTCAAAGAAGTGCACGAAGGAATATGTGGAGCTCATTTTGGAGCTAGATCGGTGGTTGCAAAGCTCATGAATTTGGGATATTTCTGGCCTTCAATGCATCGTGACACCGCTGAGCAACTAAAGAAATGCGATGCCTGCCAAATCCACTCACCGATACCAAAAAGTCCCAAACACGACTTGGTCCCCATAACCTCAGCATGGCCATTCCATAAATGGGGAATGGACATTGTCGGTCCATTCCCTCCAAGCAAAGGGGGAGTAAAATTCCTATTGGTAGCAATCGACTACTTCAGCAAATGGCCAGAGGTTAAACCCCTTGCCAAAATCACAGGAAAACAAGTCATAGACTTTGTTTGGGAGAATATCATATGTCGCTATGGGTTACCGGGGGTAATTGTCACCGATAATGGGAAACAATTCGCCGAGAAACCCTTCAGCCTTTGGTGCAAGGAGTACAGGATCAACCAAATCTTCAGCTCAGTGGCCTACCCGCAATCAAATGGCCAGGTTGAAAGAACCAACAGAAGTATTGTAGAGGGCATCAAGACAAGATTGGGGAGATATGAAAGTAATTGGCTGGAAGAATTGCCTAGCGTTTTATGGGCAATCAGAACGACGGAAAAAACAAGTCACAAAAAGACACCTTATAGCTTGGTATTCGGATCCGAAGCCGTAATCCCAGCTGAAATAGGAGTTGTAACCCAACGAGTTGTCAACATGGATCCCAATGTAAACACACAAGAGACCATGTTGAACTTGCAACTCCTAGAAGAAGCCCGGGATCAAGCAGCAATACAAGAAGCCAAGTACAAACAAAGGATGGAGGCCTATTACAACAAAAAGGTCAAGAACGAAAGATTCAAGCCAGGGGACCTAGTCCTCAGAAACAATGAAGCCAGCAAAAAGGAAAACCAAGGGAAACTAGGCCCAAAATGGGAAGGTCCTTACACCATCCTCGAAGCACACAAGGGCGGATCCTATAAGCTGGCAGATTCAGAAGGCAAAAGGCTTCCAAGGCACTGGAACGGAAAAACCCTTAGAAGGTTTTATGTTTAGAAAGTTTGGTTTGTAGCAAAACAAAAACCTTTTGTAAAAGCAAATGTTGCTTGAATGAATGAAGTTACTTTATCAAACTTGTCTTTCTATCCTAATATCAGGTTGAGAACCTAGCAAAAAACTCCATGGCAAGGGCCATGTAAGGGGATGAGCTCCCAGGCCATATCGCTCAATAGGTTCAAGGGTTGAATGGACCTATATAAGGGGTGAGTTCCTAAATCAATACAACTCCATGAGACTTATCAAAGAAAAACAATAGTGTCTCATAGACAGGTTTGAACAGCCTACACCAATCGTTCCTTAAGTCTAAAAAAAAAATGTACCCAATAAACAGACTTACGAAATCAAACAAATCACAACGAAATAAAAGAAAAGGATAGATACTACGTCTTGATGATAAACACTAAGGCAAAGTGACTGCAGCACTGAACCCTTTAAAGTGTAAAAAACATAAAGACAAAGTAAACAAAGACAAGGCAAGAAAATAAATACACAAGCCTACCAACCAAACACACAAACCAAATCAGAAGCTACCCAACGTTCAACCAACAGATACTTAGCTTGAAAGGTTAAAGGCTTCAACCCGGCAGCAGTCATACAAAAAAGCTTGAAGGGTTGAAACCCCACAAAACAAACCAAGCAAGTAAAATAAACAAAAACACCAAACCATCATGTCATAGTCAGAAAGGCCATAAAAGACCTTCATTAGATAAGTCAAAGCAAGCCCTAGTGACTTGCAGATAAAACTAGTGTCCAACGGCCATAAAGGCCTAACCAACCATAGGAACCTTAAGGGTTCCCAAAACCTAAACATTGTTTAAAATATTACAAAACATTAAAGTGTTTGCTAAGAAAGCTACGAATAAATGTCAGTTGCCAGAGGGTTTAGAACCTTCACCCTTAGACTTTTTGGCTTTCTTGGTCTTCTTCGCCTTCACACCTTCTTCACCACCAACTGCAGAGGTCTCCAAACCAGCATCTTTCGAGGTTTCAGGCAGACTCGAAAGGGTATCATCACTGTCCCCAGAGTAGGACCTCTTCCTTGACAAAGAGCCCAAAACCTCAGCACAAACCTTCTCATTCAACCCTTCAGGCTTCAATCCCTGTAAAACAGACAAAGGCTTGCCAAAACAGGAAGATACCTCATGAATGTAAGGGTAGGTTAGCCTCTCCATCTGCTCAACAGAAGCTTTGAAAACATCAGAAGCCTCGGGGCGAAACATGGGTGATTTCTCCAAAGGTTGCCCAGATTCATGAAGTTTATAGCCAGCAGTAAGGCCCTGATGCTTCCCCAGGTTCAGCAGCTTTGTGTAAACATCACCAAGGGCAGAGTTAAATTCCTTAGAGTGCAAAAGATAAGTCACAACCTGCTGAAACCCATGCTCGATCAACCACTGATTATCCGCAGTCACCTGACCAACAGAAGCCTTCAACCCCTCCTTTTCTTCACGAAAAGCCTTCTGTTGGACAGACAAGGCCTCTCGGTCAGCCTTCAACTTCAGCAAATTAGCTTCAAAGCTCTTCTTCAAGTCACCCATCTCAGTGGCATGCATCTTCTTCAGATCCTCAGTCTCCTTCTTCCAAGCTGCCTCCTTCTCTGCAAACCCAGCCACTTCCTTCTTCATCGATGCAAGGGAGGATTTCATTTTGTCTTTCTTTTTAGAAAAATCTTCATACTCCCGCATCCTTTGGCGAAAGCGTGTAATCCCTTGGGGAAGCATGGCTGCAAGGTTGCAAGTAGTTAAAACCATGCGAGATAACATAGTGTTATCATCCATCTCAGCAATAGTTTCACGAACGGAGGGAGGAGCAAGATGACTAAGAGCATCCTCGCAAACAGCAGCATCCTTAAAAGAGTCATCATTCTTAACCAACCAAGTAGGCACATAAGTGCCCTCAGGGTTCAACCCTTCAACGTCCCTGCTCGACGATTCTTGAACAGGGGTAGCAACACCCTTCTTCCCTCGAACCTTCTTACCACGCACAACTAATTCCTTCTCCTTCTCAACCTCTGCCTCAGCCTGATCCTCAGAAACCTCGATGTCATCACTCAAATCCACTGGCTCAGTGGAAGTGGATTGAGGAGTAGCCTTCAGTAAGCGACGAGATAACCGGCGAGTTGAAGGCTTGGGAACATTGGACTTGGTAAAACCCTTCACATTTTCAACACTGACATAACCCGAGCCCTCAAACCTTTGCTCAGAGGTCCTCACAACAACATTTTCACCCGGAACAGTCGGAGCATCTTCAAAAACCACATCGGACGTATCGTCACTCTTGATGAAGTCCAAAGCAGACATAACTGCCAAAAAACAAATAAAGAAAATAAGTCACAAACAAAGTAAGACGAAAAGGCATAGGGGAGAAAATGCATACCAAGGCCATTTCTCATCAACACCGGATCCCGATCAACTTTTGCCCAAATATCACTAACCCCTAAAAGCACTAACAAATGTTCGGGAAAAGGACGAACCCTGGAAGGGCACCCCCGAATGGCTGAAAGAAAGGCATCATTTAATTCAGACTCGGAAGGCTCCGGATCGTTGAGAACAGCATCCGGATGCCTCCACACCATTTTGAAAGGAATGATGGATTCAGAAACCCAGAAAAACGTATTCTTCCATGATCCAAGGGTCGTAACCATGGAGGAAACAAGACAAGTTTCAACCTTTGTGTTCTCAAAAGTAAACCAATCACCATTTTTGGCTAACCGGAAGAACCTCCGAAAGAGCAACAATGAAGGATCATAACCTAAAGCACGACACAGCACTTCAAAGTGCAAAACCCTAGCCATTCCTTTCGGATGTACTTGCCCAAAAGACACTCGATAATACTCAAGCACATTTAGAACAAAAAACGAAAAAGGGTAACGAAGATTAGACCACTCAAAATGCCGACAATACAAAGCAATAAAACCAGGAATCGGTTTGTCAATGGAAGCATCGCAAGCAGGGGCGGTTGGATTAAACTGTTTATCAATACCATGTTCAAGACAAAACAGGTCTACCTCCTCTTGTGTCAATCGAGAAAATGACCTCGCTAAATCCTTAAGGGCACCCATGATCGGAAAAAGTAAAAGTGAAAATGGAGAAGAAACTAACCTGAGAAGAGGAAAACGGTGAATGATTGCAAAGAAAGTGAAGAAACTTTACAATAGTTAAAACAAATAAGAGAGTAAAGTAGGGGCATTAAAGGTAAATAAGTAATTTCTGCCAATCCGCCGCCTGACACATGTCAAATCAACTGTCAAATCGATTAAAATTCAAAATTCAAAAAGTAACCGCCTCAAACCCTTCAAGCCTCCAAACAACGAACCCTTGAAGCCTTTACAAGACATGCATAAAAGTCAGAAGTCTTTGAGCATAATACCCCAAAAACCTCTGACTTGGGGGGCTGACGACGGGGGTAGCCCAGAGACAAATAAAATTATTAATATGCAAAGGGCTTAAAAGGTTGAAAGGTTCATCGGATGAAAAGCTGTATAATGAGTGAATCGAGGAACAGTAACTAGTCATGTCCACCAACTCATCTCACCAACTCACGCTCACCAACTCACAAAGTCAGAGCAGGTCTGTACAGGCACACCCTATTAACCAGGGGTCCAAAGCCTTGAACCCCAAAAGGGGAAACCCTCCATAAGCAAACAGGTTCCGCTAGTATGGTCCATACCATTTCGAGAGGTGTCTTCCACTATAAGAAGACAGCTCAAAGACACTTCCTGGACATTCCAAAAAGCGGAGATTCCTTAATCTCTTGTCATTCAAGAGTTCTTTGTCACCTCCAAATAACTCCTCATCAAATTCATCTCATTTGCTTTCTTTTCTGAATTCGAGCTAGTCTCGAAGAAAGAACTTCAAAGCAAATATCTCAATCATACTAGTGAACCTCCTTCCACGTTTTGCAAACGTGGAGGGACCCCGCGACCTGCGTTAGGCAAAACTGAACCCTTCAGCCCTTTTGCCTGACCAGCTAAGCTACCATCCTTGGTCCCGTGTTTGTTGCATCAACAATATATATATTTGAATGGCTAAACTTGCATGTCATGGGGATTGAACCCATGACCTCCACTTATCCTACACCTTATCTAACTCCCAACACCATTGGGCTATTCACAATGGATAGATCCATTAATATATACACACCAAGTTCATCTGTTTAACTTTCGTTACTCTTTAACTTTCTTATTTTACTATTTTTGGATCTTTTAATTCCCATGTTAACTAGCCTCCAAACATATATTCGGTCAAATCACCAACACAGATGTTGACTAAACTCCTGCATCCAACTATCCCAATGTCACCAACATCCTTCAGCAATCAGCTATACCTAAACGCATAAGGTAATACTATAATGACTCGCTATGTTAAATCTTATATTTATGTACACGATAAAAACTGATTGATAAACAATAGAAGCTCTTTAATTTATTAATTCTTCTTCCGTATATAGAGTTATTATAATTTATAAAAATAGTATGCTAGTCACACATATGTCTAAGATTAACAAGTTGCCTGTTTGAGTCATGAGTATTCCATTTCTAAGTTGTAACAGGTATGAAGTCTAACACTAACTTTCACAAAAACTTTTGCTACGTATTTATTAAGTAATATTTGGGCATTTTACTAAGAGACTATTTATGTAATTAACTCTATTAATTTAATCAAAGGGATTATTTATGTTAGATAGTATTTTACTAAGAGACTATTTTTTGTAATTAACTCAATCATTGAACAATTTTATGATGTTCATGTTTGCAGACTTTCAATTGAATTCAAATCATACAAAACTTTAATATCCCTTTTGAGCTTTGATGGATTTGAGAAGGCCAAAACACACATCTCTTGTCATGGGGGTGCATCAAAACTTAGATCACAACTAAAAGATTAGAAATTAAATCTTAGATGATGCAACTTTGTGATTTATTTATCATACAAAATATATAAATTGTTCTTCAAAAGAAAAAGGTGTTCAAGTGATTAGCAAATCACTTGTGACAATTAATAAATACATGTATAAATAAACTAATTCTTAAGTCTTTTTCTTAAAACGTATTTTGTAAGTTACTTTAATTTTTTTTGTATATATTCGGTTGAAAGGTATTTTACTATTTTTTTATATTCAAAAGGATAGGGTCGGTCTAAAAATATTTATACCCCCTTTCGATTTCACATTTTCTATTTTTAAATCCTAAATAAATATATAAATTATTTTTATTATCATTACTATTCTACCTTTTTAAATTTTATTTATTTATTTATTTTCCACCTATCATTCTCTATTTCTTGTTATTATTCGATCCTCCCTCACCAATTGAACTAGTCCAGTCCACCCTCATATCTTTTCTCATCACCAAAACTCCGATCACCGGAATATTCCATGAACCTCCAGACACTAATCCCCTTGGTAGTAATACCCACCGGAATATTCCTCCTCCTCCTCTACCTCACCATACGCTTCTACAACCATAACAAAAAACAACAACAACAACCATCATCTTTACAAACCGGAATTTCAAAACTCCACCAACAAGAAAACATTGTCAACAACAAACGTCTAACGAATTACTACGTTCTCCGAACAGGAGTTTCGTCGTCGAAACCTCTGTTTAACTGGTCGGACAACCCGTCCCTTGTGACGGACGCAGTGGAGAATGGTTGGTCGCGATTCGCGTTTACAAATTTTGTATCGTTGCCTTCGGTTCAATCGAGTAAATCGGTTTTTGGTCATTGTGGTGTTGTTGCTGGTGATGGGAAGGATGTGGAGATGATGGAAATTGGTTGGGAGGTTTGTCAAGGGTCCGCGGATTTTATGCAGAAGATTCGGATTAATTCGGGTTTAAGGAAAGTTGTCACGACGACGGGTTCGTTGATGGCGGCGGTTTCGGTTGTTAAATCGGCGTTGCCGTTGCCTGGGCCGGCGTTAGGGAATTCTTCGCCGTTTCCACAGGTAAGGGATTTGTATATTTTGTATGGGGTGGTTGTATTGGTACACCACCCCATACTACATCTCGTATGGGTCCATACGGGTGGTTAGGAAAGGTGGAAAAAGTGATATAGATCGTATAACTCGTATCATTTGTTACGTCCATCATTCCTTGTCCACAGGTTGTATGGGTCATACGGGCCGTATAGAAAAGGGAAAAAAGATGGTGATACAGGCTGTATGGGTTATATTACTTGTTACGTCACTCATTTCTTGTCAACGGGTCGTATGGGTCATACGGGCCGTAAAGAAAAGAGAAAGAAGGTATTACACGTCGTATGGGTCATATCATTCGTTCAGTCAGTCATTTCTTGACATTTCATGGGGGAAACACCCCCTCGTACGAGTTGTATGAAAAAAAATTGTCTTATTATACGACCTGTACGAAGAGGGCTGGTGTCCTGTTAGGTTGTTAACTTAGGGGTGGTGTATCAATAGCGATGCCCTTTTTGTATGTTTAATAAACAATGTACAACAATATATATATAACCGGGGGGTCGGAAGTCACCGGACCTAAAAAAATTATAAAAACCGGGGCTCGAAAACGTATATACGTAAAAAAATTCTATAAAAAACTACATACCGGGCACTACTGACGATATCTATTCACAGGAAGCCTACTTTGAAATTACGATTTTGTCCACATACGAGGATGAAGCTGAAACACAAACAAATGGAAAGAGGATGGCAAATAAGGGAGAATGGGAGAAGATTAAGTTAAATAAGGAGAGCAATAATAGTAATGGTGTAAGTACAAGGGGTGTTCTTGCCAAAGTTGAAGAGTTGAAGGGCCGGAATGGTGGTAAGGATATAGCTGAGGGGAAAAAGGAAATGGTCATCGTGTTGTCGGTGGGGCTCGCCGGAGGTGGTTCGCTTCCGTTGAAGCTACCGGGAAGTTATCCGGGATCAATCGGCTTCAACTCTGATGGCTCTATTTATCTAGAAGGTATGTTTTTCAAAAGCTCACCACCGTTCCTAAAGGCAAATTAGCTTCTAGAAACTATATATTTATTCTAGAAACATATAAAGATAATGGAAAGAAAGATAATCGTGGTAGACCACATATGCATTCATAAGGGTATAAGGAGTGGTTAAACAGTTTAGAGTGGCAAGACATTGAACCGACCAATCAGAGGGTGCCATGTCAATTTGGCAAAAGTGTTTAAACTTTGCTGAAAAGTGTTGGCATTGGTTTAAACACTTGCTGAAGTGGTAAACTTTTATGATTATTATTTTTTTTTTTGCAATAATTAATTTAATATAAATAAATAAAAAACAATAAACTTTCATAATAAATTAAATTAAAAACATCAAAGTTACACTAAATTAAAAAACAATAAAATTACATTAGCATGAAACAATTTAAACTAGTCTTCGTCGGAATCGGCCAAAAGATGGGGCAAATCTTGACTTGCGAGATGATCTATGAGATCGTGTTTGAGTCTCCAATGGGTGTCTTCATTCAACAATTCGCCCAACACCGTATCGTCTAGAGCCGGCTCGACCGGAGGATCCCGAATGTGCACCGGTGCTATCGCCTTTCCATCGTCTTTCAAAATCATGTTGTGTAAAATAATACACGTGTACACGACATTCCTAATTTTTTTAACCGATCTTGCTCGCATCGGTCGACTCAATACACCCCATTTCCCCTTCAAAACACCAAAAGCCCGTTCGACGTCTTTCCTTGCCGCCTCATGTTGCCTCTTGAATTTCTTTTCGTTTACTTCGTGAGGGTAAGGGATAGACTTCACAAACACGGACCACGAAGGGTAGATTCCATCCACGAGCAAATAACCACGTTTGTATAAATGGTTGTTAACGTAAAATGGACATTTTGGCGCGGTTCCATTTCGTTCCGTTAAAAATAACGGAGATTGTTGTAGAACATTGATATCGTTTTGAGAACCCGGTGGACCGGCAAAAGCATGCCAAAACCATAAGTCTTGAGAAGCAACCGCTTCGAGCATAATAGTCGGGTATCTATGATCTCCTCGCATGTATTGGCCTCGATACTCTGTCGGACAAAAACGCCAAACAAAATGGGTGCAATCAAGGCTACCGAACATACCTGGAAGGTGATGTTTTTCCTCATGAGCTTGGTATAAAAGTGCCATGTCGTGGCTTGTCGGTCTACGTAAGAACTCTGGACCATATATTTTGCAAACCGTGTCACAAAAATATTCTAGGCACTCGCGGGAAGTTCTTTCGGCCATATGCAAGTACTCGTCGTTCTCGTCTGGAGTGTTTCCAGTTGCGAGCTGTTTAATAGCCGATGTCACCTTTTGCAAGGGCGTAAAGCCCTTCCTACCTCGCGCATCGGGGGCCTCTACAAACCACGGGTCGTTCTCTTCCACATTGGACACAATTTGTAGAAACAAACGTTTTGACATACGGAACCTATGTCGAAAGATATCTTCGTTGTACTTCGGGTCTTCGACAAAATAATCCGCCATGAGTGTCTCATGCCCCTCCTCACGTTGACGTTCAATATATCTCCTTCGGTTAGATGTGCCGGTATCTTGAAGTTCGGCTTCTTCGATAAGATTTTGAAAAAAAAAGAATGCTACTATCGGATGAATCGTCGCTACTCATGGGTGGGAACCATAACGGGGGGAGGTCATCCGCCATTTTGTAAGATAAACTTTTTGATGGAATTGGTTTGTATGAGTATTTGGAAAGTATATGGTTAAATGGTGTGTGTTATATATATATATAGAGTTTAATTTTAAAAAAAAATTATTTTTTTTTAATTGTAAACGGTCATATGACCGTTGGGGTGGGCCCCCCTTTTGCTTTCTCCTTTCTCGCTCGGTATTCCCTCACCGCCTTCAAACTTTTGCCGCGATGGATGTTAGTTGGCGGCGGTGTTTGCCGCGCGGCAAACACCTTTGCCGCACCCAACTCTCAACCACACCGTATCCCCTAAAGCCGATTTGGAGGCGTTATACGACACGTGGTGAAATATATAAGAGAAGGGCTTTATGGGGTATTATATCAAAATAGGTTGTAGTGGTAAATGAGTTATATAAAACCCTTCAATTACACATACACATGTATGTATATATGTGTGTGAGTGGGGGAAAGATGCTGAAGAACATCACGCCGCGAAGGAGATCACACCGGAGAAGAAAAACCACCCTATAGCGCCCGCTGTAGTAGTGTTGGCGACGCTATGGGAGCGCTATGCCCAGTTTTGCCGTCATATGACGCCCCACTACAGGTGGCCTTGCTAGAAAAGAAAGGTAAAAAAAGAACACTTAAAAACGAGAGATAGCGCCGGTTCGACTCCAACTTGTGGCTTATGGTGCGGGACGTCCCAATGATGGATCATAACCTACCGAGGCATGGTGCGGTCCTGAGGGCAGCCCGGTTTTCATCCAGCTGTTACCCAAGCGAGTCTCTCGTGTGGGGGCAGTATGGTTTCCGGGCGAAGGTCAGCTAGCGCGCCGGCCGGGGCCCGATAGAACATCGCGTTCGGTGAGCGGGGCTGATGGGAGCTTGTCATCGACAAGCTCTCAATGACCTGTTACTGGTCAGTACATAGAAAGTCACCCTTAAAAAAACGAGATATAGCAAATTAAATATAAATGTTTGTACTTTTCTTGAAGTTGTTAATATATTTAACTTATTTTATATTCTACCATAAAGTATATTATTTTATATTTTATATTCTACCATAAAGTATATTTATTAATACAAATATACTTCCTAAAAAAGAGTTTATATGACAGCAATTAAGGAAAGAACTAATAAATAATATTTGGATGTAATATTTAGTATAAGTTAAGATAAGATTACTACATAATTTAAGTGGAATAATTATTAAATATAAGTTAAGATAAGATTACTACATAATTTAAGTGGAATAATTATTAAAGTTTATCTTATTGAATTATTAAATTTTGCATTTCAATAAACAACAAAAGTAATTATTATAAATTTTGAATTAAACAGTTTAAATACAATCACATACTAACAAAACGGGTCAAGTTATTCTACAAAGGCTTCTAACTGTAAGAAGTGTAAGAAAGATTTATAGAGTGACAAGTGTCCAATAACCTAAAATTAAACCCACTACATCACCACCCAAAACCTAAACACCCACACCCGCCCCCGCAAAGAAAAAAAAAAAAAAAAAACTATACCTCACAAAAAAAAAACCCCAAAAAACCTAACCTCCCTCCCCCCTCCCCCCCCAAAAAAAAAAAATAAAAAAATAAAAAACCCTAACAACCCCCCCCACACACACACACACACAAAAACCTAAAAAAAATATCTAAAAACCCCACCCCCCCCCCCTCTCTCGGCAAAAAAAAAAAAATTGAGGTGGGTGGGGGTGAGGGTTTAGGTTTTTGGTGGTGGTGGTGGTGGTGGATGTCTAAGTTTTTTTTTTCTTTTTTTTTTTTTTGTGTAGTAGGTTTTTTTAGGAGCCTTTCTATCATTCTTACGATTAGGATCCTTTGTATTTGATCCTAATCCCTAACAAAACGTAACCATAGGAACTCCACCCACTTGATATTAAGGGTGTGTAAAATCCGGTCCAGATTGGGTGAACCAACGGTTCAAATCTAAGTTGTCACAATTATATGTTTATGGTTCGGTCTTGTGTTCAAGAAAATTATGTTTCTTGTCCGGTCAGTCATAGATGCCCAGACGAAACTGAAGCGTTCGATTTGGAACCCTTCTTCGGCTTGGTTTCTCGAGAATTATTAGACTTATTTATTGATTCTTAATAAGATATTTGATTAACAGAATTGTTTAGGTTGACACCAAACTCACTCAAATTGTAAAATGTCACTAGTATTGAAGTATACAACAAGGAATTGTTGCAGCCCAGTAACATCCATTGGCGAAATAACGGCCCAATATGAACTAAGTACCAACACCCATTATTGAAGTCTTCAACCATGATTTAAATCAGCCTACATGGCTTACCTTCAAACATTATATAATTAGCCCATATTTAAAAATTCAGCCTAACATATATTGGTATTGGTCCAACTCGCCAGAAAACCGAATCGGAACCTTTGTGGGTCTCGGTCTCGGTCTGTTTCTTACCGGTTCTTTTAGATTAGAAGCCCATGACAAACCGAGACATGTGACCCACAATTGTATTTTGTATTTATTTTTAAGTATATTTTTTATAGTTTACTGTTCAACTTTAATTTGTGATGTTAGATAATAATGATTTATCATAAATATTGTTTGTATTTCTATAATTCTTTAGGGTGTCTTTGTGTAAATTTAGTGGCTATATATTGTATCATATTCTGTATTCGTAATCAATTGAAAACCCTTTTGAGATCCTTCACATGGTATCAGCCTTTACCATCAAGTGATTGAGTTTCCCCTTTTCTTCTTCCTCTTCCAACCGATCCTCTGTCCTTTCCTTTCCTTTCAATCTCCGTGCTTTAAAGAAAGGAGAAAAACCGGTTGCTGAATATGGGCGTACTTTCAAAGCTATTTGTGATCAACTAAGTGCCATTGGCCATCCCGTGGATGCTATGGATCAAGTTCACTGGTTCCTATGCGGGTTAGGAACTACATTTGAAAGTTTTTCTACTTCCACTCGCTCGGTACGTCCTATTCCCTCTTTCGTTGATCTTTTAGCAAGTGCTGAGAGCCATGAATTGTTCATGAAAAACCTTCATGGTACAAATGAAATTCCCACTGTTGCCTTTACGGCTTAGAATTATCCTTCACGACCCAACTCTCATGGCTCTCATTCTCGCACCAATAGGCCATCTTCGGCCCAGTTTAGGCCCAACAGGCCATTTTTCAACAATAACAGGGGACCGAATAGAGGTTTTGGACGCCAAAACCGGTCACCAACTTGCCAGCTATGTCGAAAAATTGGTCATTATGCTTCCCAGTGCTTTCAATTGGCCAACTATGCTGCATCAGCCTCTCCATCTCCAGATCAGTTGGCTCAGGCCTTCCAAGCTCAGTGTCATATGAACTCTAATATTCCTGATTGGACTTCTGACACCGAAGCGACTACTCATATGCTTCCCAACGATGCTTCGCTTCAGAATTCGACTCCCACTCAAGGTAATCAAAAAGTCTACTTTGGTAATGGTAAATCACTTCCTATATCTCATATTGGTCAAACAAAAATTTTAGGGAACCTTGCCCTTAAAGATGTTTTAGTGGTGCCCAATCTTACCAAAAACTTATTATCTATCGGAAAGTTAACCGAGGACAACCCTGTTGATGTTATCTTTTCTCATCCATATTTTTATATTCAGGACCGACGAACCAAGCAAACCCTGGCCCGGGGGTGCCGTGAGGACGGCCTCTACGTTCTTCGCCAAACTCATGAAGCTTTGATTTCTACATCCTTATGTCCAAAAGCTTCTTTTGAGTTATGGCATTCAAGACTTGGTTATGTTAATTTTGATATTGTTTCTATGTTAAAAAACAATGGTTACTTGTCTTTTACTTCAGTTTTACCTAAGCCGGGTCTTTGTTCTTCGTGTGAACTTGCAAAGGCTAAAAGACAACCTTTTGTTTCTAATGATAAACGGGCCACTTCGCCTCTTGAAATAATACACTGTGACCTATGGGGTCCTTCACCAATAAAATCAGTTGATAATTTTGTGTATTATGTGGCCTTTGTTGATGATTATTCACGTTTTGCTTGGTTATATCCGTTGCGTACTAAATCTGAATTTTTTGATGCTTTATCGATATTTGTGCCCTTTGTTCAAACCCAATTTTCTACCAAAATCAAAGTTTTTCAAAGTGACGGTGGAACGGAATTCACGAACAACCGGGTTCGAAAATTGTTTGAACAAAATGGCACTTTTCATCGTATATCTTGCCCATATACCCCACAACAAAATGGTCGGGTCGAAAGGAAACATCGTCACGTTGTAGAAACTGGCTTGGCTATGTTATTTCACGCCAATTTATCCACTAAATATTGGGTTGATGCTTTCTCCTCGGCGGTTTTCATCATAAATCGCTTACCATCATCTCTTTTACAAGGTAAATCCCCGTTTGAACTCCTATATCATCAAATTCCAAATTATGGCTTTTTTCGGCCATTCGGTTGTCGTGTATATCCTTATCTTCGTGATTATGCCTCGCATAAGTTATCACCTTGAAGCATTCCATGTGTATTTCTTGGCTATTGCTCTAAATATAAAGGTTATCGGTGTCTTGATCCATATACGTCTCGTACTTATGTCACTCGGAATGCTCGGTTTGACGAACAATATTTTCCTTTTGCTAATACCACCATTGTTCCCACTCCTATTGATTTTCTTGAGGTTTCACAGTTTTTAGATGTTTCCCCTATTATTTCTACCTCAAACAACTCAAACAAACCTACTGATACTACATCTCAAATCCCAACCAAACCCATTGTCCCTACTCCACCAATTTCCATTCCTTTCCCTCCAGCCCAACCCTCCCTTAATCTCGGCCCAACTCCTCTTACCACTCACACCGATCAGCCACAACACCCACATGTGCCACCGCCTTGTACTAGCCCAACTGGCTCAAACAGTCCCTCAGTTCACTCCACAGACCCAGCTCCACCTCCACCACCGCCTCACACTGGCCCAACTGGCCCAAACAGCCCCTCGGCCCACTCCACTGATCCAACTTCTCCTCTCGTCTCTCCTCTTGACAGCCCAACCGAAGAAATTAATGTTCACTCTTCCAGCCCACTGAGTTCTTCTGCTGGCCCAACTAACCAATCTGTCCATCCTGCAGGCCCAAATATTACATCCGCTCCTATCCCTCTCCCATCTCACCCGATGATAACCCGGGCTAAGTCCGGAATTTTTAAAATCCGTCATCAGGTTGATTTAGCTCATACAAATACCATTCCACTTCACCATGCCCTATTTACTTCAACTGATCCAACCACTTTTAATAAGGCATCCAAAGATGAAAGATGGGTTCATGCCATGAGGGAAGAATTGGATGCTCTAAATAAAAATAATACCTGGACTCTTGTCCCTCGCCCAACAAACACCAATATTGTTGGTTCCAAATGGGTTTTTCGCACTAAATTTAGATCTGACGGTTCTGTTGAAAGTCACAAAGCCCGTCTCGTAGCTCAAGGATTTAGTCAAATTCCGGGCCTTGATTACTCCCATACCTTTAGCCCTGTTGTTAAAGCCACCACTGTGCGTACGGTTCTGGCTTTAAGTGTCATAAACAATTGGCATCTTCATTAATTGGATGTTAATAATGCCTTTTTACATGGTCATTTGACCGAAAATGTTTTTATGGAACAACCAAAGGGATTCATTGATCCTCAGTTTCCCTCTCATGTTTGCAAGTTAAACAAAGCCATTTATGGCTTGAAACAGGCTCCCAGGGCATGGTTTCACCGTCTTAGTCTATTTCTTCTCAATAATGGTTTCTCATGTAGTCGAGCTGACCCGTCCTTATTCATCTATACACGTGACTCAGTCATGATGTATATTCTTGTGTATGTTGATGATCTCATTCTCACTGGTAATCATCAACCTACTTTACAATCCTTCGTTTCCTGCCTCAACAAAGAATTTGCTATCAAAGATCTTGGGAAACTCAATTACTTTTTGGGATTGGAGGTTACCTACACTTCAAATGGTCTCTTTCTAAATCAATCTAAATACACAATGGATATTCTCACACGTGCAAAGATGTTGGACGCAAAACCTGCTCCAACACCTTTAAGCACCAATGTTTCTTTTGTTTCTACAGGTACTATGTTTTCGGATGCTACTTTTTATCGTTCCATTGTAGGTGCTCTCCAGTACTTGACGATCACCAGACCTGATATTGCCTATGCCGTTAATCAAGTTAGCCAGTTCTTACATGCTCCAACCATTGATCATTATCAAGAGGTTAAGAGGATCTTACATTATCTAAAGGGTACTCTTGCTTTTGGGCTTCATTATTGTCGTCCCACTTCCACGTCGCTGCTTGGATATTCTGATGCTGATTGGGCGCGTTGTTTGGAGACTTGTCGTTCTACCTATGGATACTCTATATTCTTGGGGGGGAATCTCATATCTTGGAGTGCTAAAAAGCAACCGACAGTTGCCAGATCTAGTTGTGAATATGAATATAGAGCTATGGCAAACACTGCTGCAGAAATTGTTTGGATAACACATCTTCTACAAGAATTACATGCTCTTCCTCCAGGACGGCCAACTATTCTTTGTGATAATCAAAGTGCCATTTTTCTCACTCAAAATCCAGTTTCCCATAAGCGAGCTAAACATATAGATCTTGATTATCATTTTTTGCGTGAGTTAGTGACTGCGGGAAAATTAGCTACTAAATTTGTTCCAACCAAGCTTCAGGTGGCTGATATCTTTACAAAAAGTCTTCCAAGTTCTCAGTTCAAAATCTTTCGTCAAATGCTTCACATTGGTCCTCCACCGTTCAGCTTGCAGGGGGATGTTAGATAATAATGATTTATCATAAATATTGTTTGTATTTCTATAATTCTTTAGGTTGTCTTTGTGTAAATTTAGTGGCTATATATTGTATCATATTCTGTATTCGTAATCAATTGAAAACCCTTTTGAGATCCTTCACATGTGATATTCATTATTTTTGAATTAATATTGGCAGCATTTGATATTATATAGAATAATGTACGAATTAAGTTATTATTTTTAATTTGGTGCATACATTTTCGCAGGAGTTAAACTGAAGCCTGACAAAGAATCAAACGAATGGGGAAAAGCTAACACTGTGATTGGTTGTGGATACAACCCGAGGGAGAAGAAAGTTTACTTCACCATAGATGCGAAACATGTACGCGAAATCCATTGCACGACAGAAGAATTCGAAACACCTCTCTATCCAATATTGGCATCAAATACTGACGTGACAGTACTTGTAAATTTTGGGCAAAGTGACTTTAAGTATACACAAGCGAATCTGAATAGGACACCAAATCCTTGCTTCATTGGACAATTGGTGAGTTCTCCGGTTTTAGGGTTTGATGATAGCAAAGAGCTTTTCTCAATGGGAAGATGGTCAGACAGGTCTATAAAGAGAAGTGCACAATACTTTGGGGGTGTTCATAGAGCGTCTGATTATGACGAGTCTTCTGAAGGGAGTTTGTTTGAAATAGTTTTAGATAGTAATAGTCGAGGAAGATCACCAAGCACACATTTCTAGCCCAAGATACGTACGTATATACGTATATTATGTGATGTATATTGATTTGTTTTAGGCTAAAAGTGGCTACATATTTGGTTCAAAAGCCTCTAATTAGAAATAATGGATGTGTGAAACTTGTAAATGCTTTTCTTTTAGCTTCGATGAGTTTTTCTCGTCTCATGGTGAGTTAATAAACACTTAAACAACAGTTCATTGCTTTTTAACTACTTGTAAAATATTGACATGTTTGTGGGTTGGTAGGTCGAACAAACATAAACCCATTAACCATGTCGTACACGTGAACACGAACACAACATGACTTCTTGTTGGACAACACTAACACATTTTGTTTAACCCAATTTTTTTTCCTATTTGCATTTTAATATTCGTGATTAAAAATTTACAAGAGATGCAACTAAATATAAAATAAGTACGTTTAACCTATAAACTGTACCCTAGTTAGTTTTTACTTGTTACGAATCTTCTAACTTTTTATATAAAGTGTACAGGTTTGATTTATGTCAAACACATTGTTTAATTTATAAAAAAAACAAGTTTATTTATTTACTTTTCGGTATATATATTTTCTTTTGAAACAATTTATTTATTGATTGATTTTTGAGTGGGGTCGATCCACGAACACGCTAGAGTGCCCATTGCATGACTTGTTTAATAAACATGTTCACGGATTTGACCCAAACCTGTTTGTTTATACTGAATCGAAACCCATAAATTCGTGTTATATTTGTGTCATGTAAATACTTCACACAATCACACTCAAAAGTGTTCTGTTTTCGATTATGAACTTGTTGAGCTGATAACAGGCTCTTGTTAGTATTCTTGTGTGGGTTGTCAAACAAGTAACTATTTAAATGAAGAAGGTGACCAAACAAAGTGTCATAGTGGTTCTTTTTGTCAAACTGGGCTAGGCCCTAATGTTATAGATTTTACACAGGCTCTTACATTGGGCCTTATGTTTCACAGACTCGAGTTCAATCCTAGTATTTTCTATAAATCTTTCTAAGGGTCATGTATATCGGCAGGGTCGTTCCTACATTTTTGGAGACCCTAAGCGAACTATGAAGTGGGAGCCCTAATTTCGTCGACAAACTCTGCTCCAATCCTGACGCCATGGGTGATTACCCTTACTTTTTTCGTCTAGTGATAGTCGATAGCCTAGAAATTAAAAGCAGGTTACGATGGGAAGTAGGAACGATGATTGCGGCTGTATTAGGGGCTTTAGGCCGCTAATATTGATGATTACGTCGATGGTTGTGTTGTAATAGTTGGAAACCAAGGTGAAATTGGTTTTGAAACTTGACCTTTTTTTGCTAAACAATATTTATTTTGGGCTCCTTCAATGAAAAACCAATTTAGTTTTGAAATAAATGTATTTATTTGGGCCTAATCCATATACTATATAAAAACTTTCAAAAAACTTGGAGGCCCTTATTTTTTGGTGGCCCTAGGCCTGTGCCTAGGTTGCCAAGCCTATGGAGCCGGCCCTGTATATCGGTCATCATCATCATCATCATACTCAGTAAATCCCACCAATAGCAAAGCTAAGGTAGGGTATGAGGAGGGTAAGATGTAGACAACCTTACCTCTACTCGTTAAGAATAGAGAGGCTGCTTCCAGTGAGACCCCCGGCTCGATAGTAGTTTTGCATCAAGCCTTGGACATAAGGCACATAACACTCAGCAATTAAGACGAAGGCCGATTAGTGCATGTACTCCCTTATCTTTCGGCTATCAACGCCACCACATGATGCATGATTAACAATCCCCCTCTTTTAACGTTATTTTCACGAAATTAGTAAAATAACGTTAAAATTTAGTGCACTTTCACTTTTGCCCCCCGAGAGCGCCACACATATATACATTATATACGCATACCGTCAGCGGAGCGTAATCATGTATATCGGTCGAAAGACCTAATATTTGTTGGTTCATCGGCTTATAAGTCGATTGACCCTAGTGTGCCAAAAGCAGGGCCGTCCTCGAAAATCCAAGGGTCTTTTAAGGCCCTGTGCGAGTAGAAAAAATGGGCCCCTAAGCATAAACTTATATATAAAAAAATCAATAATATAACAATATATATGGCTCCCTAAATGAGTCAAAACTAAACATATCTCGGATCCTAGCGTATTATAATATGCTTTTTTAGATAAGAATTAACTTACTTTATATTAACTTAAAGTATGTTACAGATGTAATTATATAAAACATTTTAAAAAGAACATATACATAATTAACTAAAAATAGAAAAGAAAGCTTCTAGGAAATAAAAAAAAGAGAATTAAAAGCTATAAAAATGGGCTAGTCAAAACCCAAAAAATAGATAGACCAGGTTAAGCAAAAAAATAAAATAAAGAAATAAGGCAAGAACAGGCCTCGAACTTAAGCATCATCTATAGAAGTAAAGGGGCCTAGGCCACTAGACTATGTAATTTTTGTGCTTCATTTGCATTTCAAAAACTACATGTAAACAAAACATATATAAAAAATAAATTTTAGGCCCTTTGGGAGGTTGGGCCCTGTGCGGTGGCCCATCTTGCACCTGGCCCAAGCCGGCCCTGGCCAAAAGTTACATTAAATAGGGGAAAGAGTTCGTATACACATTTGTACTTTATAGTCATCACTAGAAGAAATGTTGTCGATTCTATTAGATTTTATATACACTCTACTGCCGTTGTATATTATCGCCACATCAGTGAATAGAGGTGGCCTGAAAGGTACATATTTTCAAGCACAAGATACAAGTGGTTAATATTATTTGTTTTAGTAAAATAAAAAGGCTTAATGGTGGTGAACAATGGGGTATTTTCTTTGCTAAAAGATGTGGCGAAAGGTGAAAGAAGGTGGTAACTGGTGCTGAGGTGGTAGATAATGTAGAATAGTGAAGCGAATGTGTACCCCATGGCCTAACCATGCACCACTCAAGAAATTTATTAGCAGTTGGTTTTATCAATTGGAGTGTCATATGGTGAATTTGAAGTGGTGGAGAAGGGTTTCGAGATGAAACTAAATAGGGTTTTGCTAAACGTATATCATCTTCTATTGTTTTTACTGAATCTACTCCATTCCCTGCTAAATAAGTTACATCATTTCTTTATATTTTCCCAAATTGATATGTTAAGCTAATACCATAATTAGGGCTGTAAACGAACCGAACGAACACGAACAAGGCCTTGTTCGTGTTCGTTCGTTAAGAATATTATGTGTTCACGAACGGTTCATGAACACTTACCGAACGAGATTTTTTGTTCGTGTTCGTTCGTTAAGGAAATGAACGTGTTCATGAACGGTTCACGAACACAGATAAAATCGACAAAGTTCAATTGTATTTTTCGATGTGAATAATAAGAAAGAAAGGTGGAGGTAGGGTTTCCTATTTTATTTGTTTGGGTAAATGGTTTAGATAAAATAAATAAATGCTAAAAAAATATTTAATGAACAACAAAAACAACGAACATGAACGAATGTTCACGAACACGTTACCGAACGTTCATGAACGCAATTGAACGAACGAGACAGTTGTTCGTGTTCGTTCATTTAACTAATCGAACAGAATTTCTTGTTCATGTTCATTCATTAACTAAACGAACGAACGTAAACGAACTTCCCGCCGAACGGTTCACGAACTGTTCGTTGAACGTTCGGTTCGTTTACAGCCCTAACCATAATGGTCTACCGCATCCATATTGTTAGGATTAGGAAATCTACATTAGATTTAATAGAAGTAAACAAAATCATTAACACTTATTCCAATGCAGGAATAAACAAAATTATTGCAAAAGATATCCAACTTAACATATGTTTAAACAAATAGATTTTAATTTTAAATATAATATAATCTTTAACGGAGGAGGTTAAGGACCAGTGGTGGACCTAGAAATTTTTTTCTGGGAATGCGGAAAAAATTTAAAGATTTTAAGCTCCTGGCTATATAAAAAAATTCGATTCATAGCGGGTCGGATCGGGCCAGGTCATGTAAAACCAGTAAACATAAACAAACAAAGTTATGCGGGCCGGATAAGATTGGGTCGGGTTGGGTCAATTTCAATTTTCAAACAATCAAACCTTCTTTTCTAACTTTCTATAACAATAACAAACAAAGTTTCAAGTAAAACAGTAAACAACATAAAAATCTTCTTAAGTAAGTAAATTAACAATAAAAAACCATCAAAGTTCAAATGCTACCTACTTCTATTTCTCCTAATTATTAAATCAAAACAACAAAATAAACTTATCTAAGGGGCTGTTTGTTTACCTCTTAACGGAACTCTTAATGGTTCAGACCTCTTACTGGCCCAGCACTTAATGGTTCGGACTGTTTGTTTTGTGAGCAGATATTTGAATGGTTCAGACATTTGTCAATTTGTCTCTGAATGGTTAAAATTATAATGAGTCTGAATTGCTAAGACCACTAATCTGAATTGGTCAAATATTTGTCTCTGAACTGTTAAGCATTATACTAGCTCTTAATGGTTCAGATCACTTACTGGTTCAGCACTTAATGGTTCAGACCTCTTATTGGTTCAACACTTAACCATTCAGAAGTTGTCAAACAGCCCCTAAGACATAACTGTTAGGGCATGGATTTTGTGCTAAGGATCATCTATCCTGAGACTTGGCATGGATCACGGATCCTTAACGGATGATGCAGGGAGTCAGAGGATCCAGAGTCAGAGGATCCAGGATCCTTAACAGAACTTATAATTTCTAACAATTGTCACGTTTTTAATGTTTTATACGCAGATAATGGACTTAGTGGACTAAATCTCAGCAAGAATCTCGGGAATATTCGTTCAAGATGCCCCACATGTGCTATTTTCACAAGGGTTATGGGAAAAGAACGTGGGGGCTTCCTTATTTTTCGAAAAGTTAGTTGTTAGCAGTTTTTCCTATTATTTTAGGGGATATTGAGCTGAAAAAACACATAAGTTTCGACACAACACCTCTGCTACTCGCTCTCAAACACACACACACTAGAATTCGTTGTAACAAGCTCAATATCTTCCAAAGTTGTAATCTTTTTATGCAATATAGTTGGTGATCGGTAGTTTCCATCACCCGAGGTTTTTTATGCCGGATATCTTCTAATGATCAAGGGCTCTTTCCTCGTATAAATCTCGGTGTTCATCGTTGATTTTTCGTTCATACATTTGTTCATTGATTCAAGCATCATACCTCACAAAATCAGATTTGGTTGCATTATCCTTGTGTGATTTTTGACCAAAACAGTTTGGCGCCCACCGTGGGGCAATTGGTGCTTCAATTCTGAGAAATTTTGTTCATTTCATTCATTTCGGTTCATTACCTTCAACCACATGGCTTCTCAGGGAAAAACTACTTCAAGTTCCATGTCGGCGGTTTCCTCATCACAGGGCATTCCACCGTTGCATCATCTTCCTCTTGCATTCTAGAAGAATGCTCCGAAGAAGACAACCCCCGTTTTCACAAAACCAACTGTTGTTTCTTCCTCTACACTTACTAACAGTGATCTTTATGCTTTGATTTTGCAGATGAAGGATCACATGCAGTAGCAGGATAAAACTAATGGCAGGATCCTTCGCGAAATTGATAAAATCAGCAGAGGATCACTCCCCTTTGATGTTGAGGTCGCTGAATTTCGACACTCTGGTCATAACTTCCCGGCACTTTGCAGCTCCAGATGTCCAATACCAGGGTGGATCAACAAATGCGTTATGGATCATCGGCAATGTCTCAGGCTCAAGGATCCTCTTTCCAGCCTTCAAGATCCTCATTTCAGCATCAGGGATTCTTCACCAGTTTAGGAGAATGTATGGGGACGCAGCCAATTCAAGGATCCTCTCAGGTTCAAGGATCCTCTCAGGTTCAAGGATCCTCTCAGGTTCAAGGATCCTCTCAGGTTCAAGGATCCTCCCTCCAGGTTCAAGGATCCTCCTTCCAGGTTCAAGGATCCTCATCTCAGGTTTTTGGATCCATGGATTATCCTCCAAGACCTTCATTCACAGCACATCAAGGATCCAACATCTTCCAGGATCAAGGATACTTAAGGAGTGTGCAACCCGGAAGTTCAGATGTTCATCTAGGAGACTTCATACCGATGCAGACTATTGCTTCTTCTGGTCCCTCAGTTATACCAGAATCCCGTCAATATGGATTCACATCTGGAATTCCAACCTTGAATCCATTAGGAGGTAACACTTTGAATACTTCTTATAATGCTAACCATGGCTTCGTGCAGGATACACGAATCAACCAAGCTATGGCTAAGGAATTGCAGAAACTCAAAGATATGATATCCAGCGTTCCAGGAGTGGTTAAGCTCATTCCTGAAATTCCAGATGGAAGTCACAAGGGAAATAATGGAGATCAATCCCATTCCTGAGAGGTTAAAAGAAGCATGTCTATGCAAGGGTTTCGGATCCACGCTGACAGGATCAACTCTTAAATGGCTGCTAATTCTTCCTCCTTACTCTATTACTTCATTTTCTAATTTAGTTAACTTGTTCAATAGTCAAATTTCCTGTAGTAGAACTTTTGAAAGGTTAACTAGTGACTTATATAGGATCACCCAGGGTCATAACGAATCACTCAGAGATTACATAATTAAATTCAGTAGAGAATCCTTGGAAATCCCTAACTTAGATATTGCCATTGCTGTAGAGGCTTTTAAAATGGGTTTACTTAAGGATTCTCAGTTCTATGATGATCTTGTTATGACACCTTGCAGGAACTTAGATGAGGTAAGGAACAGGGACCTTAGGTTCATCTGTTTAGAGGATAACAAAAGGATCCAGGAGAGGTTGTCAGGATCCTAAAAGCAAGGCAAACAAGGATCCTATTTCGAGAATAACAGATCCAAGCAATACTCCAAGCATGACAACCAGAATATGCATGTTGTGGAACAAGAGGAAGATGATGAGGATTATTCTCCTATTTCTGAATATTGTTTTTCTGCTGATAATAATGAACTAATCCTTTCTACGCAGAGTTTAAGTGACAAGGTTAGGTGGCCAAGGAAGAATGACAAACCGCCTGCCACCAAAGACGAATCGAAATGGTGTGCTTACCATGGGGATTCTGGTCATCTCACAGATGAGTGCATAGCATTAAGGAAGGAGATATGTTATCTTTTGAGCAAGTGATACTTGAAGGAATTGCTTGGAGGGAAAAAGTTGAGGATCCAGGATTCTGAGAAAGTTCCTGGAAAAGCTCCTCCTCCACCAGCTGATGCTCAAATCATCCATCATCTCCGGAGGTTCTCAACAGCTAAAAGACCTGCAAAGGAAACAAAGATGGAGAATGGGGACAGACCTGTTTGAACTTCCATTCTTACCCAGGAAAAAGTCATATCCTTCGATGGGGATGACCGCATGGACATACAGGATCCTCATCATGACGGTTTGGTTATTACATTATTTATATCTAACCATTTTGTTCGCAGGATTCTCATTGATGGGAGAAGCTCAGTGAATATAATCCAGTTGGATGTCCTCAAAAGAATGAACATCCTTGAATATGATATTGTCCCAAGATCATCTGTCCTTGGAGAGACAAAGATTACATTGGGGGACATCAAACTACCTATTTATATAGAGGGAGTGAATTCTGTTCGTAAATTATATGTTATTGATTGCTTATCTTGCTGTAATGTTATCTTTGGCAGGCCATGGACACACAATATGAAGGTAGTCCCCCTCAACATGTCATCGATGTGTCAAGCTCCCAACTCTATGGGATGTGGTGAAGATAGAAAGTGATCAGCATGAGGCAAAGAACTGTTACACTTCTTCAATGAAGCCAACCTCTAAGGAGCAAGACGTCATGGAGGGAAGAGAGCAAGACTGTGACAACCCGTAATCTTAGGGTGTCTTTGGTTCCGAATCACTTTCTGTTGCGATCTGCTTTGCATTGTAGTTATGTGTGTTTGTACGTTGACTTGTTAAACTTGGTTGAGTTTGAAAATTAGTGAGTAGTAATTATTACAATTAAACGACTGTTCCTTTGCACACTAGTGCCTCTTCCTAATTTAATTGGGCAGCCCAAACTTCTGAAGCCCAAAACAAATCCAACCGAAATACATACACCCACACTTTTCCTTTGCATACGGTTTTCCATATTCTGCACAAATACACAAGCCACAAACCCTAGTTATTCTCTCCTCTCTCAAGTGATCGATGGCATCCCTCCCTGATCTCATTCGAAGCCCACTAATCTTAAACATCACCGATTCATCCTACATCAAGGTTAGTATCCTGTCTTCGTTCGATTGGCTTAGTACCCGATACATGATTTTGTTTGGTGATGTTTTTTTTATGAGTACGTAGGGTTACATGTTAGTGGGTCATGGATGTATAATATGTATTGAGTAAATCGTTAAAAGTAATCAGTGTGAGGTTAATTGCGATTTTTAAGATATGGATGATACCACAGAACTGTGAAAACATGATTTGATAATGAACGATATTTAGTAATACTTGACTTGTATGATGATGTGATTGCTAGTTGGTTAATTATTATGGCCTAAAAAAAAGATGTAAATGCATGGTGAAAAGTATTCATCCAACATGTGCTGTATCCCTAAAGTCTGCGTGTATATTTCAAGATATGAATGATGATGGGCATTTAATTGATTCACTTAGATTCTGAATTTGTTAGAATGTGGGGAAGGTCTGAACATGTGATGATTGGAGTAGCTGGAGTGGTCATGGGTCGACTGGATGGATTTATGTTATTGATTTGCTTGATACTATACATTGGTTTTGAAACTGTTAAACTTTGCTTCCGCTGAATACTTTGGTTTTCACTTAAACTGGATGATGGTATTTTTATTAATAATTGAGAACTTTATTTTGAAACATGTGTGGGTTCAATGTAGTTAGTGGCTCATTGTTGGTACGTCACAGGCCTATCAGGGACACTCCCTAGGTGGTATTTTGGGGGTGTGACAGTTTGGTATCAGAGCCACTGGTTATAGTGAACTTGGTTTTAAAACGCCTTTATATAACCAGACTATAACCGAACAGATCCGAAATCGACCATGACACTCGGCTCCAGATTGCAAGGTTTGTCTCTCGTGTACTCATTGTACTGCGTAACTAGTGAACACTTACATATGATATTGCATGTAATTGCACATTTAGCACAACAGTTTGAGTTCATGTATTACTTGCATGTGTTATGTGACTGATAGGGTGGTATTTCCTTAAACATTCATGACTTACGTTTCGTGATGCTCTTTGTTTGCTACTAAGTTTGAAGGACCATTTGACATGAGTTAGGAGGAGCTGAGATGAGCATGCAAATCACAATATTATTGTGGGTGCACACATAATAATAATGTGGGGTGCATGTGAGTCCCAGTGAGGCTTAACAAGTGAAAAAGGGGTTCCGTTCCGTTATTTGGTTGATGTGAAACACAACAGTCTATAGGAGTCATAGCTACTTGAATGTGATCTTTTCACTTCCCTCTGAAACCTTTCGAATCTCGATGTTAACGAGTATTACCTGAATACCCATCTGAATGTCTAGCAAACTGTGTAGAATGCTAGGTGCTTGTACGAACGTCCCTGAGTGGATGTTGCAGCGTCAATGATTGGTCTATACCTTTCTCACTTTTCTTTGTTTGCTGGAACTCTATGTATTGACGTCTTAGACTCCGAAGTGTGATCACTTCTCTAACACTCTCGCAGCATACCACGTATTACTCAATCGACTTGCTAGATCGATGGACAAAAGGGTAAGCGTAGTATTTTACCGGCCTCAGTATTTGGACAACCCTGATTACCGGCAACAAACACCAGCAAATTGACTTCAATTGAATTCTTAACTCTAGTCAGCGACTTGTGGGAGTCAACTCTTATGAATCAATCGGGACATAAGCGATGACAACAGATTATAGTGTGAAATATGTGGCTACCAGCGCAGTGAGTAGCGCGTGACACAGAATGTGAAAAGATGGACTTTGATGGTGAAAGATTGTAGGGCTCCATTTCAAGCAACGGCATTGGAGGCAACAGTCGCGGCAACATCAAGGTACTCGTAATCGTAGTCTACAACATGGAAACGAAGGTGACATTGACAGGGATTGACTGTTGCTAAGTCAAGACGTCAACAACCAAGGGAATAATGATAGGAATGGGAACCCTCGCGACCGTAACAACAACACTGGAAATGATGCTCGTGGAAGGACATTTAGGATTGGCGTAAGCGACGCCAGGCATAGCAGCAACATGGTAGCCTGTATGGGTAGTTGTTCGCTTCTTCCCTATTCTGCTTAACCCTGATACTTCTTGAAACTAGACCTAATGTGGAATCGACTGATGGCAAGTTAAATGAAATCTCACACGTTCGTTAGGGTGTAAACACGACCTTGTGGGGCGAGTGTTCGACGTCGACCTTCCTTCTACTATCCTCGATGGTTACAACGCAGTAGTTAGTGTGAATTGGTTATCCAGGAATCACGCAGATATACCCAGTGAGGAGAAAACTTTGTGTGGAGAATCGTTATTTGTTCTAAAGTAGCAGACTAGTGCAAAAGTTAGCACCATTTCAGCTGTGAAGCCCAGAAGTGTCTACGGAGGGATTACTCCGCTGTGTTAGCAATCGTTACTGATGATAGGGCTGAGGGAAAAGAGGATCGAGGATCCACCAATTGTTTGTGATCCCTCTCGGTTTGTTACCCGAGGAACTTTCGGGCTTACTTCCAGAACTGTTAGGCAGAATCTCAGTTTAATCTCACGCCAGAAGCAGCCTTGTCACTTGTGCTTCATACCGTCTTGTACCAGGAGGGTTGCAAGAACTGTCTAGTCAACTTCAGGAACTACCGGGTGGGAGTTTTAGCGATCTAGCTCCTTGTTCTAGGGAGCCCGAGTTCTATTGTGGAAATGAAGGACAAGTCCTTTCGTACGCATACAGACTACCCCAAGGTGGCAATCATAGATCGTCACCCTCTATCTCGCATCGACAACCTGCTTGACCCGTTGCAATGATCAAGCCTCTATTCGGAAACCGACTTAAGATCAGACTGTCACTTGATGGAAGACCCAGGGGAGGATGATTTCTAACACGGCTTTACAGGCACAGTACGACCACTACGATTTTCTGTTCTCGTTGTTTAAAGTTACCCAACACACCAGCAGCATTAGGGATCACATGAGTAGTATGTGCCAACCCCATCTTGCCAGATTCGCCAACCGTGTTTATCTATGACGTTTTGAACCACTTCCAGGAGAAAGGAGCACCATGAAAGGCACTTGTATTTCATCATAGAGCTTCTAGGGGAGGAGCATCTACGTGCGAAGTCTACCTAAGTGTGACTTCAGGATTCGAGAAGTACACATTTTTAGTCATATAAACAACGAAGTGGGAATACACGTGGATCTCGCTAAGATCCATTTTGTTAGAAACTGATCAACATCAAAGATCCCTTCGAGGATACAGGAATTTCTTGGTCTCACTAGATACTATCGCATCTTAATCACAAGATTTTCGAAGGTCGCGCAACTTAAATCTCTTTAGCACAGCATGGTGCTGTGTTCGTGAAAGACAAAAGAGGAGGACGTCTTCTCAGCTTTGAATCCCAACTCTGCAATGCACTGAGCATCGTCTATACCCGAGGGTGCGGGTCATTTAGTGGTGTACCATGATGGTCCGAATCAGAGTCCCAGTTACACACCGACGCAACACGAGAGAGTGATGACTTATGTAATGGAGTTACAAAGAGGAACTGCACGACACACAACCGGTGGTGGAAACCATGGTCTTTGGATTTCTTGGAGGCATTACTTGGACGGTACCGAATGCGCTACTTAGACCGATCACAAGGGCCTCCCGTGTACCCTGGTTTCGAAAGAGCTAAATCGATTAATGGCATCGTTGGATGGAACTTTTGGATGATTACGACTGTGGAACTTGAACGTGCACGAGCTTTGCAGCTCACTACCGACTCTAACTTACCTGATCTGACTCGCTCTGTTCAAACTGGGGAACTAAAGGAAGAGAATTTTCAAGTTGAACCCATGCGGGGCATGGAGAAGCCACCTTGGCAGGTCGGACGATATTCGCTACCTCATGGAACGAATTTGGACCTCATTATACAGCAACTGTAGGAAATTTGTGTTGAGCAAAGCACATCGGCCTCGATATTTAGTCATCTAGGTCTGATGAGACACTTTAGGATTTATAAACCTTGTACTGGTGATCGAGCATGAAGGCCCACATAGCTAGGTATGGGAATGATGTTTGACTTGGGGAAAAGTCAAGGTGGGGTATTAGCAACCAGAAACACATGTATGGGAATGAGAACAGGCTGCCATGGATTTTGTCACTAGTCTACTTATAACTCGAAACGGGAACATTATCACCTGGGTGATCATTGATGGACTCAAGTTACCAGCACACTTTCTTGTAACCAAGAAAACTGACGAGTCTTCACAGTTGTGAATGTTCCTCTGAGAGAGGCGGCTTTTAGGCACGAGGTGCCAACTTCTGTTACCTCTGAATTTGATCTATGCATGATTTATGTCAGGCAATACACAACACTCTTGGCTCACGTCAGGACCAGAGCATTGCTTATCACCGTTGGGGGAATGATCAAAGAAAACGAACTCTCCTGGCACTCGAAGACATGCTGCGAGCATGTGTGTGACTGGATTTGGTGCAAATTTGAAGGATTCTAACCTATGGTTGAGTATTACTTCAGCAGTTATCATCTTGGACTGGTACTCGAAACTCTTGGGAAGGTTGTTTGGATCGGGAGTCGCTTGGCAGCAGCGCGCGACCGTCAGGAAAGCTGATAAACTAGGGAAACGCTGGAAGATCGTTGTAGGCGATCGTATCGTGTTGAAAGTCTCACCCTGGTAGGGTGTCGAATACTTGGGAAACATGGCAAGCTTAACTGACGTCACGACGGACCATTCCACAGTCTGGGAAGAATCGGTAGCGTAACCTATAAACTCGAGTTACCCGACGAATTGGGTAACGTACGCGGTGTCATTTATGTTTCAGATCTAAGACAGTGGTTGTTTGATGAAACACGTGCGATACTTCTACTGGAGGAATCTATCGAACACATGGACCAGGAAGTCAAGGTTTGTTAACTTAGTCGAATTCCAATTGTGAGTGTTCGTTGGAACTCAAGACGTGGACCGGAGTTCACATGGGAGCGCGAGGATCGGATGAAGCTCAATTATCCTCAACTTTTTCCTGTCGATCAATCTAATTCTGGTACTACTGGTGAATTTCGGGACGAAATTCCCTTTCAAGTTGGGGATGATGTGGCACCTGAGGAAAATCCACAATCATTTTGAACCACCATTCCATTTCTCTGTTACCGCTAATCAAATTTCGGGACGAAATTTCTTTCAAGTTGGGGATGATGTGACAACCCGTAATCTTAGGGTGTCTTTGGTTCCGAATCACTTTCTGTTGCGATCTGCTTTGCATTGTAGTTATGTGTGTTTGTACGTTGACTTGTTAAACTTGGTTGAGTTTGAAAATTATTGAGTAGTAATTATTACAATTAAACGACTGTTCCTTTGCACACTAGTGCCTCTTCCTAATTTAATTGGGCAGCCCAAACTTCTGAAGCCCAAAACAAATCCAACCGAAATACATACACCCACACTTTTCCTTTGCATACGGTTTTCCATATTCTGCACAAATACACAAGGCACAAACCCTAGTTATTCTCTCCTCTCTCAAGTGATCGACGACATCCCTCCCTGATCTCATTCGAAGCCCACTAATCTTAAACATCACCGATTCATCCTACATCAAGGTTAGTATCCTGTCTTCGTTCGATTGGCTTAGTACCCGATACATGATTTTGTTTGGTGATGTTTTTTTTTATGAGTACGTAGGGTTACATGTTAGTGGGTCATGGATGTATAATATGTATTGAGTAAATCGTTAAAAGTAATCAATGTGAGGTTAATTGCGATTTTTAAGATATGGATGATACCACAGAACTGTGAAAACATGATTTGATAATGAACGATATTTAGTAATACTTGACTTGTATGATGATGTGATTGCTAGTTGGTTAATTATTATGGCCTAAAAAAAGATGTAAATGCATGGTGAAAAGTATTCATCCAACATGTGCTGTATCCCTAAAGTCTGCGTGTATATTTCAAGATATGAATGATGATGGGCATTTAATTGATTCACTTAGATTCTGAATTTGTTAGAATGTGGGGAAGGTCTGAACATGTGATGATTGGAGTAGCTGGAGTGGTCATGGGTCGACTGGATGGATTTATGTTATTGATTTGCTTGATACTATACATTGGTTTTGAAATGTTAAACTTTGCTTCCACTGAATACTTTGGTTTTCACTTAAACTGGATGATGGTATTTTTATTAATAATTGAGAACTTTATTTTGAAACATGTGTGGGTTCAATGTAGTTAGTGGCTCATTGTTGGTACGTCACAGGCCTATCAGGGACACTCCCTAGGTGGTATTTTGGGGGTGTGACAAAGACGTCAAGGATATTCTGTTTAACCCACAGGATCCTAAATCCAAATTTTTTATAGGATCCGGGATCCTAGACAGTATTAAGCAGGATTGTTAGGACTGGATTTTTATGACCTATGATCCTTACATGTGATCCTAACATGTGATCCTAACTAGTGATCCTTGTTTCTTTGGCAGATAGTGATCCTTAGAGGAGCTCCAGGATCAGGATCATGGATCATTCCAAGGATCCTCATACTAATGACTGTTCTCTTTGGACTTAATATTATCTTGCAGGAATTACGAGTTGGATCCGGTCTTAGCAACGTAAACAAGGAATCTGTCACGCTAATCTCACACATGCATAATCAAAGATGGACGTTATGACAAATATGGAAACTCAGCACAATTCAAGGGCGATTATTTAGGCTAAATTTACTTCTATTTCTAAAGGGGTAACGAGCTAGTAGTTAGGTGATTTGCCTAAAATAGAACCACACACACTTGTATAAAGGGCACTCTTGAACATTCGGAAGACACAACACATTTCTCACACGCTTTAGCATACGATACTATAGTGATCCTTGTACCTAGCTCGTTACCATCCGAAGTTGTAACCATTATTTGTTATATTGAAGTTTGGTGATTGTTTTGGTCAAAAATCACACAAGGATAATGCAACCAAACTTTATGTAAATGGGGAATGATGCTTGGTATGATGAACAAAGTGAAGGATCACTCAAATGTAAAATGCACAAGTGACACAAGGATTTATACGAGGAAAAAGCCCTTGATCAATGATCTCCGGCATAAAAAACCTCGGGTGATGGAAACTACCGATCACCAAACTTCAATATAACAAATAATGGTTACAACTTTGGGTGGTAACGAGCTAGGTACAAGGATCACTATAGTATCGTATGCTAAAGCGTGTGAGAAAATGTGTTGTGTCTTCCGAATGTTGAAGAGTGCTACTTATACAAGTGTGTGTGGTCGTATTTTAGGTAAATAACCTAACTATTAGCTCGTTACCCCTTCAAGAATAGAAGTAAATTTAGCGTAAATTATCGCCCTTAAATTGTGCTGAGTTTCCATATTGTCCACAACGTCCATCTTTGATTATGCATATGCCAAAGTAGCGTGACAGGTTCCTTGTTTACGTTGTTAAGAGCGGATCCTACTCGAAATTCCTGCAAGACAACATTAAATCGAAAGAGAACAATCGTTAGTATGAGGATCCCTAGGATGGTCCGTGATCCTGATCCTGGAACTCTTCTGAGGATCACTATCTGCCAAAGAAACAAGGATCACTGGTTAGGATCACATGTAAGGATCATAAGTCATAAAAATCCAGCCCTAACAATTGCCCCCAAAATATAAGGAGTATTTATGTAATATAAACGAGTTATATTTTGCTGAATCTTATCTCTAACTAACTCAACGGATATATAGCCGTTAAGAATGAACTATCCATTGCGATCTGACGTCATGGAGATGACAGCCCTGCACAAATCATCATTATAAATAGAAATAGGGATAGGATCGTTTGCATTTAAATTCGAGAACTCTTCCCTTTATAACCGCGATCAGAGGATTGAACAGGTATTCCCCTTCTCCTTCTATCTTGCTTGCTCTGTTTTTCTTTTTCTTTCCATCGTCTTGAAAAAATGTTGCTCCGGAACTCCCCACACAAGGATCCTAAGAAGAACAGTCCCTTGAAGAGTCAAGGGATCATCAAGGATTCTCCCACTGAGAGGTGTTGTTTTACTGATCCTTACATTGACAAAATCCGTCATTGTTTTCCGGCGAACACCCTCTTTAAATCTTTTGACCCTACCGCTTTGAGCGATTATATTTCTGAGACTTGGGTAGCTTTCCCGATCACTCCTTTCGTGATAGGATATTCGTATCCTTTTCCCCAATTCACCCAATCTTTCTTCTCCCTTACCGGCATCAGCTATATCCAGGCTATGCCGATGATCTGGAGGGTGTTATACACCCTTGAAAGGATCATTGGGCAAGAGGGTATTGACCTTGGCATGGCGGAGTTGGCTGAGATGTATGATCTTACCACTTTCGGATCCCACCGATACTTGTTTAAGCGAAAAGCTGGAGAGGATCATCCTGTCTTCAAAGTTACCAAGAACGACACGAACTGGAAGCGACGGTTCTTTTTTGTTAGGAGAGATACCATCCCTGATGGGAAGGATTTGCCCAAGGAGTGGGCTACTCATGGTAGGATAGAGGATCCTGGAAGGATCACCGTAGGACCTATCTTTTAGCATAAGGATTACTGATGTTCTGTTATTTTTTGTGCAGCTATCTCCATCTCTCATCTGAAGTTGACACCTGCTGCAAAAGAGAGACTTTTGGCCTTTAAGAAGCTTGATCTGGAGACAAGAACTTTCCAGGTTACTACCCAGGATTCTCAAGAAGTATCCCCTGCCTCTGTCACAATGTCAAGTAAGTATCCTCATTTAAAAAGTAATTCTATGTAGGATTTTCAAGTTTAATTAGAATACTTATCTTATTTTGGTTGTGTAGGTGCTGGAAAATCCTCTAAGTCTGCTTCAAAGTTCGGTATTGATGATCTTGCTAATGTCAAGTCTGCAAGGAAGAAGACTCCTGCTGCTAGCCCAACTGCTTCAGCCCCTAAAGCACCTATTAGGGGTAAAGGAAAGAAGAGAAAGGCCCCTGAGGATCTACAAGGTCTGCCCCTGCTCCGCCAACAGTTTCTGGACTACTTCAACGAGGTAAGGATCACTGCCCCTGTTTGTTATCCTGACAGTTTTGAGGATCACTGGTTACTGACGTTATGCCTTGTTTTCCTTGCAGAAATTTGCTGAGATAGAGACTTATGTTGGCCACGTCGAGGATCAAGACCGCCAAATTGCTGACCTCCAACAGATGGGTGTGCTGAAGGATCTTAAGATAGCTGATCTTGAGAAGGAGCTCCGGGCCACCAAGGATAAAGCTGCCAGGATGCTGATCAATTTTGATTATGAGAAGCATGATATCACCCAGGATGCCAAGGTCTCTGCTGCGATAGCCATGTATAAGATCCAGCTGCAGATGGCTGCGGAAGCTCAGGATCCTGCCTTCGACAAAAGCACATGGGACGTGGAGGGCTGGAAGGCGAGGCTGGCAGAGTTGGAGGATGATGAGGAGGCTGAGGAGATCCCGATGCTTGAAGGTGCTGGCAAGGATCATGCTGGGGAGGCAAGTGGAGCCGGTGGTGATGGTGCAGTGAAGGATTGAGCTGCAGGATTGGGCAATGATGGAAACTTCGAGACTTAGCCGGAGCCCAATTTTTTTTGTGGTTGTTGATGTTTTTTAGAAACAATTATGGTCTGTAACTTTGAACAATAGTTTTAGGATTAAGGATCCAGGATCCTTCAGACAATAGGTAGGATTGCAAATGGTGGAGGGATCCTCTGTTTGGGGGATGAAGCCATTGTGATCCTGCCGCCTTTTATTTACCTGCATGCTATGACCGCACAAACAATGGACACCCTTTGCCAACCCATGTGGACGGGCCACGTTTTGCTGGTAGAAACGTGGGTTGGCAATTATGACAACTTTGAAGGGTTTTAAACTTTTGTTAATAAAATAACTCTAATCTTTTTGGCTTATCTTGTGTTGTTATCCTTTTAATTTCCAATTGTTTTGATATATATTTGCCTGAGTTCGAAAGGTTAAGCAAATTATGTTTAAGAAATTTAGGATATGATCCTGGATCAAATATCCTATAATCGAAAATTTTCAAAGTAGTTTATTTTAAGGATCATAGGTTCAGTTGTCAAAGTCTAAGGGTTATTCAAACAATTAATGAATGAAATTGAAAATCGTTGAGGATCATACCCGAGGATCCAAGTTAGGATCCTAACCTTTCATAAGTGAAACTTTAATGGATAATAAGGATTAAAGATCCTTAATTGTTTAACTTTGAAAACCTGAAAAGTAGAACGTAACTTGGGACTAAGCCAATATAAAAGATAAGTTAGTAACTGGGGACAAGCCCAAAGGATAACTGGGGACAAGCCCAAAGGATCACTGGGGACAAGCCCGAAGGATAACTGGGGACAAGCCCAAAGGATAACTGGGGACAAGCCCAAGGATCGTATGTAAACTGGAGTATGGCCCTCACTGGCGACTATCCATACTTAGTGACATGAAAATGCCAAAACCTTAGCTAACGTGAAAACGTTAGAAACCTTAGGAACGGATGTATGGTACGTTTACCATTATACGTAGGATCCTAGGTATAGCCAGTACGATGAGGTTATCAGCCCCTAAAGCGAGTACTGGTCCCAAAGACGTGAACTATACCAGGATCATCGTGCGCTACAGGCGAAAACTGGGGACAAGCCCAAGGATAACTGGGGACAAGCCCAAGGATCTGAGTTGCTTCTGAAGATTGTTGACATTATGCTAAGGATACCTGGACTTATCAGAACTCAAAATCTCGTGAGAGAAGGATGAAGGATACATGATCCTTATCCTTAAATAAGAAGATATGTAAATAAGAGTTCGAGCTTAGGACATTACCAGAGTTAGGATCATTGATCCTTCAGGGATCCTTGAAGGATACTTCCAATGTAAGGATCACTCATGCCAGAAGGATCCTGCTTCACATGAAATATTTCTTTAAGTGAACAACATTCCAGGCTCTTGGTAACAACTTTCCTTCCATGGTTAGCAATCTATATGCCCCCTTTCCTGCTTCGGCTTCAATCAAGTAAGGGCCTTCCCATTTTGGTGCCAATTTCCCATCAGCAGGATTGATGGTATTTTGGAATGCTTTTCTCAATACCATATCCCCAACTTGGAATTTCCTTATCCTGACATTTTTGTTGTAAGCACCAGCCATTCTTTGTTGGTAGCTAGCCATCCTTAGCCTAGCCAGATCCCTGATTTCTTCAATAGTATCCAAGTCTTGAGCTAGGTTTGCATCATTCTCCTCAGGATCACGGGTACTTGTTCTAGCAGTTGGAACCACCATTTCTGTTGGGATCACTGATTCTGCCCCAAACACCAAAGAGAAGGGTGTTTAACCAGTAGCATTCTTGGGAGTTGTCCTATCAGCCCAAAGCACATAAGGCAATTCCTCTGCCCATTTCCCCTTCTTTGATCCAAGTTTCTTCTTCAGATTGTTGATGATGATCTTGTTGGATGGTTCTGCTTGACCATTGGCTTGTGGGTGGACTGGTGTTGATGTTATCATCTTAATCCCCCAACTGTCACAAAAGTTAGTAGTCCTGCTCCCAATAAATTGGGAACCATTATCACATACAATTTCAGAAGGAATGCCAAATCTAGTTATAATGTTTCTCTTAATAAAGGATATAACTTCTTTCTCTCTGACTTGGGCAAAAGCTGCAGCCTCTATCCACTTGGAGAAGTAGTCAGTCATAGCAAGCATGAATACTTTTCCACCAGGTGCCTTAGGGAGCTTGCCAACTATATCCATCCCCCATCTCATGAATGGCCAAGAGGATGGTATAGGATGCAGAAATTTAGCCGGCTGATGAAGGATATTGCTGTGTCTTTGACAAGGATCACACTTCTTAGCATACTCCACAGCATCCCTTTTCATAGTTGGCCAGTAGTATCCTGTCCTTAAGATCCTTGAGAACAATGCCCTGCCCCCAGTGTGGTTTCCACAATCTCCTTCATGGAAGTCTTTTAACACTTCTTGAACTTTAGGATCCTCGATACATCTTAAATATGGTCCTGCAAGAGATCGCTTATATAGCACATTATTTAAGATTGTGAATTGAGATACCTTAATCCTGAAAGCCCTAGGATTTTCTCCCATAGGTATTTCCCCGTGTTGTAAGTATCTTATGATTGGTGAGATCCATGATCCTGAATAAGATTGAGTATCCTCACTAGGGATCATTGAAGTATCCTCTTCTATTTCCATGGCCACCTGATTTTCAATAGTAGGAGCCAGGATATGGATGATGGGGATACTTATATCCTCTGCGATCTTCAAAGATGATCCTAGGTTGGCCAATGCATCGGCTTCTGTATTTTCCTCCCTTGGTACCTGTGTTAAACTGAAAGAAACAAAGGAGAGTGCCAATTCTTTGACTATCTCTAAATATTTGGTTAGTTTTTCACCTTTAACAGCATAGGATCCATTAAAGTGATTAGTGATTAACAATGAATCCACGTATACCTCAAGATACCTGATTCCCATATGCTTAGCAATTTGCAAACCAGCAATCAAGGCCTCATATTCAGCCTCATTGTTAGTGGCTTGGAACTCATAGGCTATGGAGTGGGGTATTATGTCCCCCTGTGGCGATTTTAGTAGTATGCCAAGCCCTGTGCCTTTGACATTTGAGGATCCGTCAGTATGTAGTATCCAAGGATCCTTGGTCTCATCCAGCTGCTGGACTTCCAATTCGGCTTCCTTTTGTAAATCACTACTGAAATCAGCCACAAAGTCTGCTAATGCTTGAGATTTGATGGCTGTTCTAGGCTTATATCTTATATCATGGGCACTAAGCTTTACTGCCCACTTAGCCATTCTTCCGGACATCTCTGGTTTCCTGAGGACATTCTTAATTGGGAAATTAGTTCTAACAACAATAACATGGGTTTCAAAATAATGTCTTAGTTTAGTAGATGCCATAATCAGTGCAAGAATAAGTTTTTCAAGGTGTGAATACCTGGATTCGGCATCAAGTAAACTCTTACTTACATAATAGACAGGATATTGGGTACCTTCATGATCCTTAACAAGGACTGCACTTACTGCTTTTGAGGATACCGCCAGATATAAGGATAACACATCTCCTTTTTCTGGTTTCATCAATGCTGGAGCCGAGGACATGTATTCTTTGAGGGCTTGTAAAGCATTCTCATGCTTTTCAGTCCACTCAAATTTCTTGTTCTTTCTTAGGATGTCATAGAATTCCTTACACCTTTCTGAGGATTTGGATATGAATCTGTTTAGAGCTGCTATCCTGCCTGTTAGCCTTTGCACATCCTTAGCGTTGGCAGGGGATTTGATATTCATCAATGCTTTGATTTGTTTCGGGCTTGCTTCAATGCCCCTCTGAGTTACCATATATCCTAAGAATTTGCCTGCTTTAACACCGAAGTGACATTTTGAAGGATTAAGCTTCATGTTATAATTATCAAGGATATCAAATGCTTCCTCCAAGTCCCTTAGGTGATCCTCAACCTTCTTTGACTTTACTACCATATCGTCTATGTATACTTCCATAGTTTGTCCAATCTGATCTTTGAACATCATGTTTACCAGTCTTTGATATGTTGCACCTGCATTCCTTAATCCAAACGGCATAGCAATATAACAATATAAACCGGTTGGGGTCATAAAAGCCGTATCCTCTTGGTCAGATGGCTCCATCTGAATTTGTTGGAATCCAGATGATGCATCCATAAAGGTTAACAGTTCATGCCCCGCCGTTGCATCCACCATGGAGTCAATGTGGGGTAATGGGAAAGGATCCTTGGGACATGCCTTATTCAAATCAGTGAAATCGACACATACCCTCCACTTTCCGTTTTTCTTTTGAACAACAACCACATTGGCTAGCCATTTTGGATACTTTACCTCTCTAATCATACCTGCTCGAAGTAATCTTTCTACTTCTTCCTGGATAATGGCATTTCTTTCCGGTGCAAACTTCCTCCTTTTTTGATGGATTGGTTTGATTGACCTGTCAATGCCAAGTTTATGAGTGATAATATCCTTAGATATACCTGTCATATCCTTCAGTTTTTGTAGTTCTCTGGACATAGCATGATTGATACCTGTATCCTGCATGAATCCATGGTTAGTGGTATAAGAATTATTAAAAGTGTTACCTCCCATCGGGTTCAAATTAGGAACATTGGATGTGAATCCATGTTGCAGGGATTCTGGGATGATGGAGGGACCAGTGGAAGCAATGGTCTGCATTGGAATAAAATCTCCTTGATGGACATCTGGACTTCCTGTTTGCAAACTCTTTAGGGATCCTGGCATTTGGAAGGATCCCGATATCTGGGATGATCCTGGAACTAAGGAGGATCCTTGAACCTGGGATAATCCTGGAACTAAGGAGGATCCTTGAACCTGGGATAACCCTGGAACGAAGGAGGATCCTGAGTTCATGAAGGATCCCATATGCTGAGTATAGGATCCTGCCGGTTGGAAATATGATCCTGATGCCTGAGTCATTGCTGCTGGGCCGAAATGTACTCCTCTTGATCCACCCATATGTTGAATGTCTGGGACCTCTGATGGCTGAGAAGTAACCATCGGATTATCAAAATTCAAATATTTGGGCATCAGTGGGGAATGATCCTCTGCCGTTTTCTTTTGTCTTTTGAGATCTCAGATTTCTCTGAGGATCCTGTCATTAGTTTCATCCTGCTGCTGCATACGATCCCTCATCTGCAAAATCAAAGTAAATATATCACTAGTACTGGGAGCAGAAGAAGTTAGAGCAGAAGAAGATGAAGGTTTAGAGAAAGCAGGAGTTGGTCTCTTCTCAGTGTTTTTCTGAGATCCTGCTGGTGGTGGAGGCAAAGGTAAAGTGCTCTGGGATGAGTTGACTGCAGACATCGCTGTGGATGTATTCTTCAACGATGAAGCCATGCAATACTTCGAAATGATCACCAACAGAAAATTTTCTTATGAATGAAGCACCAATTGCCCCACGGTGGGCGCCAAACTGTTTTGGTCAAAAATCACACAAGGATAATGCAACCAAACTTTATGTAAACGGGGAATGATGCTTGGTATGATGAAGAAAGTGAAGGATCACTCAAATGTAAAATGCACAAGTGACACAAGGATTTTTACGAGGAAAAAACCCTTGATCAATGATCTCCGGCATAAAAAACCTCGGGTGATGGAAACTAAGAAAACCCTGGGGGACATCAGAAATTTTGTGTTATTGATTGTTTGTCTTGTTGTAATGTTATCCTTGGCAGGCCCTGGATACACGATATGAAGGCAGTCCCATCCACCTACCATCAATGTGTGAAGCTCCCTAGCCCTTGGGGAATAATCAAGATCGATAGTGATCAGCAGGAGGCTAAGGATTGTTACACCTCATCAATGAAACCAGCCTCGAAATCAAGGGAGCAATAGCAATTAAAGTATCCTCCAAGGGGTGTCTTGGAGGCAAGAGAGCAGGATGTGGACGAAATCCTCTTGGATCCTGATAATCCTAAATCTAAAATCTACATCGGATCAGGGATCCTTGATAAAATGAAAGAAGACATAGTATCCTTCCTCAAAAGAAGAAAATCTACCATTGCATGGAAACATGAGGATATGACAGGTATATCTAAGGATATTATCACTCATAAACTTGGCATTGACAGGTCAATTAAACCAATCCATCAAAAAAGGAGGAAGTTTGCACCAGAAAGAAATGCCATTATCCAGGAAGAGGTAGAAAGATTACTACGAGCAGGTATGATTAGAGAAGTGAAGTATCCAAAATGGCTAGCCAATGTGGTTGTTGTTCAAATGAAAAATGGAAAGTGGAGGGTATGTGTCGATTTCACTGATTTGAATAAGGCATGTCCCAAGGATCCTTTCCCATTACCCCACATTGACTCCATGGTGGATGCAACGGCGGGTCATGAACTGTTAACCTTTATGGATGCATCATCTGGATTCCAACAAATTCAGATGGAACCATCTGACCAAGAAGATACGGCCTTTATGACCCCAACCGGTTTATATTGTTATATTGCTATGCCTTTTGGATTAAGAAATGCAGGTGCAACATATCAAAGGCTGGTGAATATGATGTTCAAAGATCAAATTGGACAAACTATGGAAGTGTACATAGACGATATGGTGGTGAAATCCAAAAAGCTAAGGATCACCTAAGGGACTTGGAGGAAGCATTTGATATCCTTGATAATTATAACATGAAGCTTAATCCTTCAAAATGTCACTTTGGTGTTAAAGCAGGTAAATTCTTAGGATATATGGTAACCCAGAGGGGCATTGAAGCAAGCCCGGAACAAATCAAAGCGTTGGTGAATATCAAATCCCCTGGCAACGCTAAGGATGTGCAAAGGCTAACAGGCAGGATAGCAGCTCTAAACAGATTCATATCCAAATCCTCAGAAAAGTGTAAAGAATTCTATGATATCCTAAGAAAGAACAAGAAATTCGAATGGACTGAAAAGCATGAGAATGCTTTACAAGCCCTAAAAGAATACATGTCCTCAGCCCCAGCATTGATGAAACCAGAAAAAGGAGATGTGTTATCCTTATACCTTGCGGTATCCTCAAAAGCAGTAAGTGCAGTACTTGTTAAGGATCATGAAGGTACACAATATCCTGTCTATTTTGTAAGTAAGAGTTTACTTGATGCTGAATCCAGGTATTCACACCTTGAAAAACTTATCCTTGCACTAATTATGGCATCTACTAAACTAAGAAATTATTTTGAAACCCATGTTATTGTTGTTAGAACTAATTTCCCAATTAAGAATGTCCTCAGGAAACCAGAGATGTCCGGAAGAATGGCTAAGTGGGCAGTAAAGCTTAGTGCCCATGATATAAGATATGAGCCCAGAACAGCCATCAAATCCCAAGCATTAGCAGACTTTGTGGCTGATTTTAGTAGTGATCTACAAAAGGAAGCCGAATTGGAAGTCCAGCAGCTGGATGAAACTAAGGATCCTTGGATACTACATACTGACGGATCCTCAAATGTTAAAGGCACGGGGCTTGGTATACTACTAAAATCGCCACAGGGGGACATAATACCCCATTCCATAGCTTGTGAGTTCCAAGCCACTAATAATGATGCTGAATATGAAGCCTTAATCGCTAGTTTGCAAATCGCTAAGCATATGAGGATCAGGTATCTTGAGGTATACGTGGATTCATTGTTAATCACCAATCACTTTAATGGATCCTATGCTGTTAAAGGTGAAAAACTAACCAAATATTTGGAGATAGTCAAAGAATTGGCACTCTCCTTTGTTTCTTTCAGTTTGACACAGGTACCAAGGGAGGAAAATACAGAAGCTGATGCATTGGCCAATCTAGGATCATCTTTGAAGATCCCAGAGGATATAAATATCCCCATCATCCATATCCTGGCTCCTGCTATTGAAAATCAGGTGGCCATGGAAATAGAAGAGGATACTGCAATGATCCCTAGTGAGGATACTCAATCTTATTCAGGATTATGGATCTCACCAATCATGAGATACTTACAACACGGGGAGATTCCTATGGGAGAAAATCCTAGGGCTTTCAGGATTAAGGTATCTCAATTCACAATCTTAAATAATGTGCTATATAAGCGATCTCTTGCAGGACCATATTTAAGATGTATCGAGGATCCTGAAGTTCAAGAAGTGTTAAAAGACTTCCATGAAGGAGATTGTGGAAACCACACTAGGGGCAGGGCATTGTTCTCAAGGATCTTAAGGACAGGATACTACTGGCCAACTATGAAAAGGGATGCTGTGGAGTATGCTAAGAAGTGTGATCCTTGTCAAAGACACAGCAATATCCTTCATCAGCCGGCTGAATTTCTACATCCTATACCATCCTCTTGGCCATTCATGAGATGGGGGATGGATATAGTTGGCAAGCTCCCTAAGGCACCTGGTGGAAAAGTATTCATGCTTGCTATGACTGACTACTTCTCCAAGTGGATAGAGGCTGAAGCTTTTGCCCAAGTCAGAGAAAAGGAAGTCATATCCTTTATTAAGAGAAACATTATAACTAGATTTGGCATTCCTTCTGAAATTGTATGTGATAATGGTTCCCAATTTATTGGGAGCAGGACTACTAACTTTTGTGACAGTTGGGGGATTAAGATGATAACATCAACACCAGTCCACCCACAAGCCAATGGTCAAGCAGAATCATCCAACAAGATTATCATCAACAATCTGAAGAAGAAACTTGGATCCAAGAAGGGGAAATGGGCAGAGGAATTGCCTTATGTGCTTTGGGCTGATAGGACAACCCCAAGAATGCTACTGGTCAAACACCCTTCTCTTTGGTGTTTGGGGCAGAATCAGTGATCCCAACAGAAATGGTGGTTCCAGCTGCTAGAACAAGTACCCGTGATCCTGAGGAGAATGATGCAAACCTGGCTCAAGACTTGGATACTATTGAAGAAATCAGGGATCTGGCTAGGATAAGGATGGCTAGCTACCAACAAAGAATGGCTGGTGCTTACAACAAAAATGTCAGGATAAGGAAATTCCAAGTTGGGGATATGGTATTGAGAAAAGCATTCCAAAATACCACCAATCCTGCTGATGGGAAATTGGCACCAAAATGGGAAGGCCCTTATTTGATCGAAGCCGAAGCAGGAAAGGGGGCATATAGATTGCTTACTATGGAGGGTAATCTGTTACCAAGAGCCTGGAATGTTGTCCACTTAAAAAAATATTTCATGTAAGCAGGATCCTTCTGGCACGAGTGATCCTTGCATTGGAAGTATCCTTCAAGGATCCCTGAAGCATCAATAATCCCTACTCTGGTAATGTCCTAAGCTTGAACTCTTATTTACATATCTTCTTATTTAAGGATAAGGATCATGTATCCTTCATCCTTCTCTCACGAGATTTTGAGTTCTGATAAGTCCAGGTATCCTTAGCATAATGTCGACAATCTTCAGAAGCAACTCAGATCCTTGGGTTCGACCCCAGTTATTTGGGCCTGTCCCCAGTTATCCTTGGGCTTGTCCCCAGTTTTCGCCTTGTAGCGCACGATGATCCTGGTATAGTTTCACGTCTTTGGGACCAGTACTCGCTTTAGGGGCTGATAACCTCATCGTACTGGA